>NW_006494612.1:21567321-21602308 GCF_000325575.1 Pteropus alecto | reverse complement strand
TTTTTCTTTTTTTTTTTTTTTTTTTTTTTTTTTTTCCTTCTCTCTCTCTCTCTTTTTTTTTTTTTTTTAAATCAGAAAGGAGTAAAGAACACCCTCTTAATGGCTCATTTTCTCATAATTTGAATATTGTGTCAATATATCCATTTTAATCCTTTGTTTTAGCAATTGGTTAACATGAAAGTGGTGTAATATCTTATTTTTCTCCAAATCCAAATTTTAAATGCAGAAATAGAACAAAATAACTGCCACACTAAATAGATTTTTATAGACACTGTTGCTTTTGGCAGGTTTTTAAGAGGTTGGTCACTTAATTACTCAGAGTGGGATTCCTGTAGGTTTTGTGTAGTGATGGCATTTCTGCTTAAAATGTAAGTGGTGGAAGGCAAAACCAGATTTCCTGTGCAGTTGTTGCATGCATAACGCCCCTACTTGTTTTAGAGGGAGTCTGCTAGAACTGAATCGAGTTTTTAAATAAACTTGAAAGAGCCTTAATTCCCACTTTGGCAAACCCAAAGTACAGATTTTTAAGTGTTTACTATAAGTACTGACAGTAGTTGCTAACTCTAAAACCTGTTAGCATTGGTGGAAAACTGAGAAATGCTGTTATATGGTCTCAACAAAGACTTACTGATACTAGTTTCCATTTCTACTAAATTTTGCAAGTTTTATATCAACTGTCTAAAATCTTGAAGTCACATGATAAAGAGAGCCCAGTTTACATCTCTAGAAATTAGAGATTAAATCCAAGAGTAAGATACAAGCTTTCAGTAACTTGACTAGCGGAAGACCTGATCATGAAAAGCTTTCAGGTCAAAGCTGATCCTTCTTTCAATAATGATTCCAAACACAAAAAGCCAAATTATATTTTAGTGGATAATATTTTAATGTTTTCCAAACCTAAGTGTTGAGGTCATTTTAAGTTCATTTAAAGGCGTTTTCAATGTACCTGACCACATCTGACCTCTTTTCAGTGCCAAATTTAATGTTTTAATCTCCCCAAAGGGTACCATAATTATAACATTTAATTATTATTTTGTGGTGGGCTATATGCCAAAATTTAGTAAGACAACTATCATATATTATTTAAATTCATTCTGTCTTGGATTGAACAGGATATGTGTTTTAAATTAAGGCTACTCTATTGTCTCTATCTTTTCCTGATCTACGATCAAACATTTTTCATAGTAACTTAGAAGTCTTCTGTGTTGTATTAAGCTTTTATCAAGCCTGAAATGGAAGCAATTGACCACTTTTCTTTGGAATGGCATAGACATTTAAAAAAATTCCATTCTCTATGAAGTGTAAAATATGTATAATGCTAATATTTTCATGAAACTTTTATTTTGAGATAAGCATAGATTCGTATTCAGTTGTAAGAAACAATACAGAGATCTCACTCATGTACCTTTCTCGCAGGTCAACCAGTAATAACGTCTTGTAAAAATATAGTACAATGTCACAACCAACAATATTGACGTTGATAGTCAAGATACAGAATGTTTCCTTACAGAACATTCCAGCACAAAGACCCCTCCTGCTGCCCTTTTATAACCACTCCCACTTCGCTTCTACCTCAACCGCTACCTTCACCCTTGGTGATCATGCTCTGTTCTCTATTTTTATAATTTCATTAATATTATATAACAAATCATGTAGTATGTAACCTTTGGGATTAACTTTTTTCATACAGTATAATTATCTGGAGATTCATCTGTGTTGGTTTGTGTATCAGTTATATCAATGGTTCATTCCTTTTTTAGTGCTGAGTAGTATGCCATTATATGAATTTTTCACTGTGTGACCATTCACCTGCTGGTTGCCGTCTGTCAAGTTAGGGCTCTCATGAATAAAATCACTATAAACATTTATGTACAGGTTTTTGTGTGAACATAGTCTTTATTTCTCTGGGATAAATGCCCAGCAGTGTAACTGCTGGGTCATATGGTAGCTGAATATTTAGTTTTTAAGAAATTGCCAAACTTTTCCAGAGTGGCTGTATCACTTTACATTCCCACCAGCAATGTTTAAATGATCCAGTTTCTTCACTTGCTTATCAGCATTTGGTGGTGATATTTTTTATTTCAGTTATTCTGATAGGTGTATAGTAATCTTATTGTGGTTTTAATTTAAACTTTCCTAATGACTAATGATGTTGAACACCTTTTCATGTATTTTCAGTGATGTTTCTTCATGTCATTTTCCCTTTTTCAAATTGGATTTTTTTTTCACTGTTGAGTTTTGAGAGTTTTTTTTTTTTAATATATCTTCTAGATACTAGTCTTTTGTCCAATATGTAAATCGAGTTGCAAGTATTTTCTCCCAGTTTGTAGCTTGTCTTTTCTTCCTCTTAACAGGATCTTTCACAGAGCAAATGTTTTTAATTTCAATGAAGTCCAGTTTATCAATTTTTCCTTTTATAGATCATGCTTTTGGTATTAAGAACTTTTTCTCTAGCCCTAGGTATCAAAGATTTTATCTTTCATGTTCTTTTTAAAAGTTGTCTACTTTTAAGTCTGATTCTTTTGAGTTAATTTTGTATGAAATGTGAGACTTAGAAATCTAGGTTTATTTTTTTGTCTATGGATATCCAATTGTTCCAATACCATGTTTGTTGTAAAGGCCATCTTTCTTCCATTGAATTGCTTTTGCTCCTCTGTAAAAACCAGTTGGATGAAAATGAGTTACCGGAAGATTTTCAGTTAAACATATTTGTATGGGATAGGTCTACATCTGGGTTGTATATTGTATTCCATTGATTTATGTGTCTATACCTCCACCAATACCAGAGAGTATTGATAACTATATTTAAAAAGGCTTGAAATTAAAGAGACTGCTTGCTTTTACTTTATTCTTTTTCAAAACTGTTTTTGTTACTTTAGTCCAAGGGTCTCCAATCTCCAGGCTGCCCACAAGTACCAGTCTGTGGCTTGTTAGAAACCAGGCCACACAGCAGGAGCGGGCAGTGAGAAGTGGGCAGTGAGCAAAGCTTCATCTGTATTTGCAGCCGCTTCCCAGCACTAGCATCACCGCCTCAGCTCCACCTCGAATCATCAGGCATTAGATTCTCATAGGAGCACCGGTCCCCGGTGCCAGAAAGGTTGGGGACTTGCTTTAGTCCATTATCTTTCTATATAAAGTTGGAATAACCTTATCTACATCTACACAAATATCTTAGAATTTGATAAAAACTTTGTTAAACCTTTAGAGGCATACCTCAGAGATATTGTGGATTTGGTTTTGGACTACCGCAATAAATAACAATAAAACAAGTCACACGAATATTTTGGTTTCTCAGTGCATATAAAATTTATGTTTACACTATACTGAAGTCTATTAAGTTTGCAATAGCATTATGTCTAAAAAATATGCATACTTTAATTAAAAAGTACTTTATTGCTAGAAATGCTAACCATCATCTGAGCCTTTAGCGAGTCCTAATCTTTTTTGCTGGTGGAGAGTCTTGTCCAAGGTGGTGGTTGACAAAGATTGGGGTGTCTGTGGCAATTTCTTAAAATAGTACAACAATGAAGTTTGTCACTTCCTTTTACAAATGATTTCTCTGTAGCATGCAGTGCCGTTTGATAGCATTTTATTCACAGTAGAAGTACTTTTAAAATTCAAGTCCTTTCAAACCCTGCTGCTGCTTTATCAACTCAATTTATGTAATCGTCCAGATCCTTTGTTTTTATTTCAACAATAATTTCTTCCCAGCATCTCCAGCAGGATCAGTTTCTGTCTCATGAAACTGCTTTATTTGCTCATCCATAAGAAATAGCTCCCCATCTGTTAAACTTTTGAGATTGCAGCAGTTCAGTCACATTAGGCTCCACTTGTAATTTAGTTCTCTTGCTGTTTTCACCTCCAAACCATGATCACAGGGTGTCTCTTCATTTATTAAAATCTTCTTTGATTTCTTTACTTAGTATTATGTAGTTTTCAACATATCAAGTTCTATGCATGATTTTATTAAATTTACATTTTAGCATTTCATTTTTTGAGAGATTGCAAGCGATATTGTATTTTAATTCTTACATTCATGTATTTATTGAAAGTATATATATACAATTGATTTTTGTATGTTTATCCTGAACCCTGAGACCTTGCTGAACTCACTAGTTTTAGAAAATTTTTGTAGATTCCTTGAGATATTTTTTACATAGACAATTGTGTCATCTACAAATAGCGATACATTTATTTCTTCCTTTCTGATCTGTATGCCTTTTACTTTACTATTTTTTTTTCCCCTTAATGGAGAAACTGTAATTTTCAGCAGTATATCGAATGAGTGGTGAGAGGAGATGTTCTTGCCTTGTTCTGATATTAGGAGGTAAAGATTCAGTGTTTCATGATTAAGTGTAATGTAAGCTGTAAGTTTCTTATAGTGTTTCTTTATCAAGTTGAGGAAGTTCCCCTTTATTCCTGTTTTTCTGAGTTTTTATCATGAATTGGTGTTACATTTTGTCAAATGCTTTTACTGTGTCAATTAATATGATATTATTTTCCTCTTTAGTCTGTTACTATAGTAGATACATCGATTAATTTTTGAATATTAAACTAGACTTACATCCCTAGAATAAACCCCACTTAGTCATGGTGTATAATTCTCTTTATATATTGTGAATTCTATTGGCTAATGTTTTCTTAAAATTTTGAATCTGTATCCATGAGGGATATTAGTCTATAGCTTTTCTTTTTGTGGTATTTTGTCTGGTTTTAGTGTGAGGTAATTGTAGCTTCAAAATGAATTGGGAAGTGTTCTTTTATTTTTCATTTTCTAAGATTGTTTAGAATTGATGTTAATTATTTAAAAAAATGATAGAATTCTGCGATGGAATCATCTATGAGTTGGGACTTTTGGGTAAGAGTTTTTAATTATAAATGTTTTTTTTGTAATAGTTATAGGGCTGTTTAAATTATCTATTTCATATTGAGTGAGTTGTAGTAGTTTGTGTTTTTCAAAAAATTGGTCCATTTCACCTCAGTTGTAAAGTTTCTGTGTGTAGAGTTGTTTGTAATGTTCCTTTGTTATACTTTTGATGTCGGCAGTGATATTCCCTGTTTTATTACAGATACTGTTAATTTATGTCATTTATTTTTTGTAAATCTTGCTAGAAGTTTGTCAATTTTATTGATCTTTTCAAATAACCAGTTTTTGTTTCATTGATATTCTTTCTATATTATTTTAATATTTTCAATTTCATCAATATCTGTTTATATGTTCATTTGTTTTTCTTGCTTTCCTGGGGATTAGTTGAACATGTTTTAGAATTACATTTTAATTATTTTAATGATGTTTTTAGTTGAACTCTTTGTATATCCGTTTTAGTGTTTGCTATAGGTATTACATTATAAATATGTAACTTATGACATGTATGGTATATCACTTTACCAGTTCTAGTCAAGTGTAAAAATATTACCTCCCTTTATGTCTCTTCATCCTCCTCTATAATTGTCTTAAATATTACCTCTACATGCATTTAGAACTACATCAGTGTTGTAATTTTTGCTTCGACCATCTAACATAATTTAGAAAACTCAAGTGGAGAAGGAAAATCTATTGTACTTACCCATGTTTTTGTTTACTGCATTTATTCTTCCCTCCTGATATTCCAAGACTTCTTTGTGGATCATTTCCTTTCTGTTTAGGGAAGTTCTTTTAGCCATTTATGATTATTATTATTTTTGTTGTTGTTATAGGCCTGTTGGCAATACATTTTCTTAGTTTTACTTCATCTGAAATTCTCTTGCTTTCCCCTTGATTTTTGAAGGATGTTTTCACTAGACATAGGATTCTAGGTGGACGGTTTTTTTCATTCAGCACTTGAAAGATATCATGCGACTTCCTTCTGGACTCCATGATTTCCAATGAAAAACTCACTGTTTTTCAGATTATGTTTCTCTTACAAGCAAGATGTTATTTCTCTGTTTTCTTTTTTGTTTTGTTTTGGTTTTAGTTTTCAGAAATCTGGCTAAGATGTAACTTGATGTAGATTTTGGAGTTTATCCTGCTTAAGTTTTGTTCATCTTCTTGAATCTGTGTTTTTGTGACTTTTGCCAAAAAGAGGAAATTTCCAGCCATATTTCTTCACTACTTTTCAGCATTGCCTTTGTTCTTCTTTCCTTCTGGGACTCTGAAGACACAAATGTTATATCGTTTGTTATAGTCTTTTAAGTCACTGGGGATCTGTTCATCTTTTTTTTCTGTTTATTTTCTTTCCATGTTCAGACTGGGGAATTTCTGTTGTTTAACTTTCAAGTTTATTGATTTTTTTCTTCTGTCTCTTATTCTGGTGTTGAGCCCATCAATTAAGTGTTTTGTGTTGATTACTGCACTTTTCAGTTCAAAATTTCTGGCTGTTTACAGAAAAGTGTTTGCTGATCTCTGGAATATAAAACTGTGATATAGTAAAGAAGATAAACTTAAATTTAGCCAAAAATTAGTTTCTATTTATTTTAAAAAGAATAAAACTTTGGTGAAACTGATTAAGAAAAAATAAAAGACATAAAAATATTAGGAATAAAAATGGAGATCAAGAAATAAACAGCAGAAATCAAAAAACTATAAGAGGGCACTATAAAAAGCTTTATACCAATAAATTACAAAATAGATAAAATGAATAATTTATATGAATAGTACAAATTATTAAAATCAACTAAAAAGGAAGTAGATGATTTTCTGACGGTATGGTTGACTAGGTATGCTCAATGATCCCTCTGCTAAAATAAAATTAGTTCTCGGACAAAGTATGACACATATAATATTTAGTTCATTTTCTGGCTCATTAGCAAGATAATCACTAAGGGCTATAACAAATGAAAGCGAGTTAAATTCAAAATAGTTGGGAAACTGGAAAAGGCTGTCATTCTGAGACAAAGTTGTGAATTCTAGGCAAAATAAAGAAGCCAAACCTAAGACTCCTGCATAAAACCAGGAACCCTTTAATGTGTGAAAGTAGTCCCAGGTCAGTGGAGTCTGACAGTTATTCTAAGAAGTGAATAAAAATCTTCTCTGAAGGAAAGCCTTCCTAATTAATACTTATAGATTAATTAGATAAACACACAGGGAAGTAAGTCATTTTGATTGAGAAACAGAAGATTTATGTACTCAAGGAATTCAGATATTGGAATTAATAAAAATGGAATAACTTATAAAATGTTTAAAGAAATACCTATAAATTAAAATGAATATATAATGAGAGATCAGTAAAAAGAAAAGGCAGATATTGAAAAGAATCAAACAGAACTTAAAGAAGTATGAAATATAATTGAAATACATAATGGTTTAAGAGCATGTTAGTCATAACTAAAGAAATCATTAGTTAACTTAGGAAATAACATTGCAGCAAAATCAGACAAGGAGCTAGAAAATATTAATGACATTATGAAACCTGAAGGATAGAAGGAGAAGCTCTAATATGTGTCAAATAGAATCTCAGAGAGAATAGAAAAAAATGGAGGAAGGAGATGATTGCTGAGAAATTTCTAGAACTAATCAAAAACATGAATTCACATATACAAGAAACAAAATGTATATCAAGCAGGATAAGTAACAGGAAACCAGTGCAGTTTCCTTGTAAGGAAACTTGAAGACAACAAAGATGAAAAGATCTTAAAAGCAGACAGAACAACTAAATATCTACCTACAAAGAAATGACAAATTGATAGGAAACTTTTCAATACCAAAAATTGAAACCAAAGACAGTGGAATAACATCTTCAAGGTGCTAAGTGAAAATACCTGTTAACCTAAAATGAGTACCAGCGAAATTATTTTTCAAGAACAAGGGCAAAATAAAGACATATTCAGGTTTTGTTTTTGTTTTGTTTTGTTTTGTTTTGTTTTTTCCCAAAAGGAGAATTTATGGCCAATAGACTTTCGCTTAAATAGCGAGGATGAATTTTAGGGTAGAATAAAATGACGAATGAAGGTCTGAGATGCAGCAAGGAATGATGAGCTAAGAAACTGGTAATCATGTAGGAAATGTAAATAAATACTGCCGGTATTTAAAAATATATTTACTTTGTGGGGTTGAAAAGAAGAGCATAATTAAACTACTAACGAAATGGTGTTGTAAGCCAGAAAATACATGT
Organism: Pteropus alecto; assembly: GCF_000325575.1. NCBI lineage: Eukaryota > Metazoa > Chordata > Mammalia > Chiroptera > Pteropodidae > Pteropus > Pteropus alecto. Next base: position 21,594,218 of record NW_006494612.1, on the reverse strand, counting down.
TGTAGTTCATATACTTCTGTTAATTTTTAGCTCAAACAGCAAAAAGGTAAATATTTAAAACAACATAGTAAACTAAATTGATTTAATTGATACATAAAAGATCATGCACCCCAAAATGAGAGAATGTACATGTTAAGCATGCATAAAAGATCTAGAAGGAAAATGTTAGAAGAATGTTTTTATGACCTCTAATTAGCAAAATATTTCTTAGAAAATATGCAAAAAGATATTAATCATAATCTGCACAAAGTCAACCACTTTTTATCTAAAACCTCTCTGGAAATAGCATTGTCCACTGTCAAACACTCAAGGCCAGTCAGCTAATCGTGTCTAGTAAAGTCTAAAACGTTCCAGTACACAATAGGTTCCCTTCCTTTAAAACAGGAGCATGATGTCAAATGTTACTAAGAACCTTTTAGTGTTTTTTAATCAACTTAAAGGAGATTTTCGTTAAATCTTAAGAGATAATTATTTCTAACACATAGGTTATATTCATCAGTTTTTATTGAGTCATATTGAAAGTAGAAGCTACATTGTCAACATTTCTTGGTTGTCTATGCAGCATCTGTGCCTCTCTTATCAGTTCTAAAGGGTCCCAGACTGTCCTTTAGAATATTCTCTTTATTGGGTAGCAGCCATGCTCCATCTTAATCCCCAAGATGGTGCACACTACTTCATGTAAATCAGATATAAATCTGTCAGCCTAATCATGTTCCGTTTACCTCAGTGATTGGTTCAGGAATGAACAGAAACCCAGTCTAGGCAATTAGCTTAAGACTTACTTTCCTCCGACCTGTAATCCAATTTGGGTAATATGTGGACTATGGTGCTCTGGATGTGAAGCTGGACGCTAATGCAACATTTTAATTCTATGAAGGACAAAGATATGAGGTTGAGTAGAGTCATTCATTCATTTATTCATTCAATAAGCACTTGCTGTGCTTAATAACTGCTGGGCCTTGAGAAAAAGCAAAATCTTACTCAGCAAACTCTAACACTGGGGACAATAAAATAGTCGATAGCTTCCATACTTAATCGGAAACAAAGATCATCTCTTAAAACTTCATCCTTGTATCTAAGAAGTTTTTTGGTTTTGCAATCAAGAATTGTAGTTCCAGGAAAAAAAAAAAAAAAAAGACAATGAAATCGTTGTATGAAAGGTTTCTTTCAAACTTTTCTCAATCAACAGTTTTTATCCCAATCATCATGATGCTGAGAGGCTTCAGAAACACAAGTGACTCTGTGTTCAGACCAAGTACTTGGCCTCAGGAAGATGAATGATCAAACCTACTCACCATATGATTATAAGGGTCAGGTAGTTTAAAAAGAAATTACAATCTGAATTGAACCAAGGATGAACAGTGTTGCTATTGAGCTACAAATCCCAGCTAATAAGCAAAACCTTGTAAAGAGAGGTTAGTGTTTGGGAAACTGCATGTTCTTGCAGAAGGGCAAAGCTTTTGCAATATAAATAGTTGTAAGTGTGCTAGCTTTCATCTTTGATGCCTTAACTCTGTGTTTAGTTTTTGTATCCAGGGCTGGATTGAGAATGTTAGAAGCACCAAATACTGAAAAGATTGCGATGACTACATATGTAATTCAAAAGAACATTTCTTTTTTTCAAAAGGTCATAAAATTCACATAAAAACAAGTTAAAATTACTTTTTTCCCCCTATATTTTCTTATTTTGAAATGTTTTATAAATTCATCACAGTTAAATTTTTCTTAGTCATTTCTGGTTCATTTGTCTGCTTTGCTTGTATCCTAAATTATAATATTGAATTAGTACCTCTTGGGTAATAATTCAATATTATAAATATCTATTAATCTTTCTGAAAATTTTCTGAAGTATAGATGAAGGAGGAGAATGTTATTTCTGAGAGGAATCTGATCACTCATAGCAAATAGTTCTTTGATTTAGGGTCCTCGACTTATTTCTTCCTGAATAGTTCTAGTAAGGATAAACCTTTAACCCCCAAAATATTATACAATGACTAAGTAATATGGGTTTTAGAAAAACAGGCAGGGCTTATCTTGGTACTATACAATGTTTGGTTTAAATTAAATGTTATTGGAGGAAAGACTTAGCTATATAAGGTTCATTGAGATTCACAGGTCTGGCCTTTTGCAGACTTGCTTTTCCAAGACTTGGTAGTAAAGGGCCTCAGAGAACTAAGGTGAGGTTGAGCCAGTTATTTTTGACTAAATAAAGATAAATGCTTAAGGTCTACTATTTCAAAATCCCCAAAGCTATTTATGATTTATTAAGTAATACCATTTAATCTTTAAAAAGAAACATTGTATTAAGATCGAATTAAAAGACCAACAGCTCTCACTTAACGATTCCAATGTGACATTTTGTTTTTCTCCTCCTCCTCCTTCATCTTCTTAATCTAAAAATCTCCTTGAGCTCTATAGACTAGAGCAAAAAAAATTTGACTCTTTTTGTCGAATGAATCATTAACTGGAAAGAAAAAAATCTTAGTTCCTTAATTTTTTCTTTCAATGTGTTTTATTTAATTTTTGTTTCTCTGCTTAAGACTATTTCCAAATTACCTGATTTAATGGCACAATTCTCTTTTATATAATGACAATTTACTATTTAGAAGACATTCTTTTTTACTGAAACATAATTAATTATTGAGGAGAAACAATGCACAGACAGAACACACAGGCAAATATACACTACAGTGGCACGATTTTATCTGTTGAATAATATTTAAGTCACTGCTTTCCTTTGGGTCATCGATTATACTAAGTTCTTAGCTTCTTTTCCCTTGTAATTCCTTTAAAAGTATTGAAGGATATAGAGAAAATAGTTAATAGGAAGAGGACAAATAGCCTTTTAATAGCAATATTTTAAGAGGATAAAATAAGTAGTTGTCTTCATTTAAATTATAATATGCAACTGGAGGATCTCAAAAGGAATGAGAATACTATAACTGAACCATAATACTTCTTAGCTTACAATGACATTCTAGCACCCATTCCCTAGGCCCCTTCCTTTTAACCAACAAAGAGGTAGGGTTTTTTTTGTTTGTTTTTTTGTTTTTTGTTTTTAATTAAGACTCTCTTCTTTGGGTATTGACTTCAGTTCCATAGCTAAAACCACCAGAGGGAGAAACCATGCTCCTTTTTCTTTATAATAATCATCATAATGTAAGAAAAAATTGCACTGGGTAGGTTAAACAGGCAAGGAAAACTTTATTCAAGACTATTGCAATAAGAGAGAGATTGAACGCCACTGAAACAAAGGTGGGAGAGTTTTTAAGCACTCAGATGAGCTCATAGTAAAGTACTGGAGGACATTTAGTGAGAGGTTGGTCAATTTTATTAGGCCATCTGTGTTTGTTAATTGGTGCTTGTTGAGGTTAGGCTTTTGGAGGAACCTCAGTCACTCTAGCTCTTTTCTTGCTCATAAAGAATAATATTAATAGGAAAAAATGAAAAGAAAATAAGACTAGGTGTAACAAGACAGTAGAAATGTCACCTTTGGGGCCAAGAGGAGTTCAGTGTCAACCAATAGGACAGGGGAAGGAGAGGGATAATGGTGCATTCATATAGTTAACATTTTCCCTAGGTTCTTCCTCAAATGATGCAGTGAAGAATCACAGGTCATTGAGATTTAATAGTTTTATTTAAAATATGTTTTAGAAAGACAATGCCCCAAGAAGGCACGTGGTCCTAGCACTTCACAGGTCATTGAGATTTAAAATGGCCACAAAGGGGCTAAAATGGCCACAAAAGGGCAAAAAGGCCACAAAACACCACCAAAAAGAGAGAGAACCCAGAAGGGCCAAAAAGGAGGGGGCAAAAAAAGAGGAGCCCCGAAGGACAAAGGGAGGGGATCCAAAAAGGGTAAAAAGGGGCACAAAGGGGAGCCCAGAAGGGTAAAAAAGACCCAGAAGTGGGAATGTCTGCCTTATATTTGGGCCGTGATGGGGTGGTTCTAAAGGCATTCCTAGATGATTGGCAAGTGAGGTCATTTTGATTGACACCTGGCTGCTATAACTTTGCCTAGCGCACACGTGTTCCGGTGTTCCTTCCATCAAGAAGAAGAGCTCCTGAGAGAGCATTCATTTGGACTTACTACTGAACAATACAACTTCTCAACTGCTGGAAAAGTTTCCATCAATTCTCATTTGGTTCAAAGAAAAGAATTAAGGACGGCGGCGCCAACTACAAATTCGGTACCCAGAATTCGACTACCATTGGGGTGTTCTTTGGGCGGTCTCTAGGCTGGGCCCTTATTCCTTTGTTGCCCCTGTCGCTCATGTCTGACTAGCTACCTAACATTACTACTTCTATTTAACAGTGTACTAGTGTTTACAGTTATTGGGATAATGAAATAAAAATAAATAAAAGGCATCTAGGTGGGAAACGAAGAAGTAAAACTATCATTTCTTACTGATGATATGACTGTTTACGAAGAAAAATCAGATGGAATCTACAAAAAAGCTACTAGAACAATAAGGAAGTTTCGCAAATTGCAAGATTCAAGGTCAATATTCAAAACCGGTTGTATTTCTAAATACTAGCAATTGACAGTTTACAAATGAAATTAAGAAAATAATTTTATTCAAATCAGCATCAAAAAGAGTAAAAGACCTAGGACCAAATTTAACAAAGTATAAGACTTGTATACTGAAAACTATAAAATATTGCTGAGAGAAATTAAAGACATCTAAATAAATGGAGATGTAGTTTGTGTTTACTAATTGAAAGCTCAATATTGCACGATGACAATTATCCCTGAATGATCTGTAAATTTAATACAGTTACTGTCAAAATCCCTCTAAGAATTTTTGTAGAAATCTGCAAGTCGATCCTAAAATTTACATGGAAATGCAAAAGACCTAGAGTAGCCAAAACAATTTTGAGAAAAAAAAAAAAAAAATTGGTGAACTTATTCTACCTGATTGTAAAGCTTAAAAGCTGTTATCAAGACAGTGTGGTATTGGCACAAGAATAGGCATATAGATCAATAGAAGAAACTTTATAGTTCAGATATACATGCTTAAATTCATAGTCAGTCGATATAATTAATTTGAACTTCACCAAAATTAAAAACTTTTGTGTCTTCTGCATCTGTCCCTGTAGGGTCAGCCTTTGCTAAGTCATAGCCTAAATGGGAATCAGGCAACAGCTTGTGTGAGACAGACCAGAGCCAGGTGGGTAGGCCTTCTTTAAGGTAAAAAACCCACAAAATATTTTGAATACAAAATTAACTGTGAAAGTTAGAATGAGAAAATAAATCACAAAAATAATTTTTTAAATTTTTTAAAAAGCAAATACTAGGACAAACATTACAAAATCTAGAAAAACAGTAGGCCATAATGATGATGATGATGATCTGCCAAAAACCTCTATGACAATTTTTTTGCCTACACACACTAGATTAGCTCTTCATATGAAAAAATATTATAAGGTTTTCTCTAAAAAGACTCAAAATATAATTCAATCTTTCCTCTATCATGATCGATGGAAATTGAGTGATCAGAAAGCTTTCTTTCAACTTCATTGCTTATTACTTATTAATGCCACATCTGAATTTCTTGCTCTGTCAGTGTTTAGGAAAAATGGGAAAACTCCAGCCTGTTGATATCACTGGGTGTGGACCCTTAGGATTCCTGCCACAACAGATGGTCCACTTTGGTTAGGTCTGTGCTTCTCCTTCTTCCCACTGGTCAGTACCTGAGATGGTGGACAGAAAATATTCTTGAATCCTGGGTCATAGTGGCCCACAATCAAGGAGACATTGCCTTGGTCCTTCTCCTTGGGGTCAAAGATAGGGTCCAGAGGTCTGAGGTTATATCTAGGAGCCCAGGATGATATGGAGGTCTTCCTGGAAGCCTGCTAGTTCCACTGTAGTCCCAGTACCACCCCAAAACTATAGAGTGTGACCACCATGCTAGGCGATACTTCCTGTCTCCTGGGCATGGCTAGGGTTCAGTTCTTCCCCGGTTACCCAGGAAACACAAAAAGCCTTAACATAGGAAGAAGTAAGAGGCCCTAAATATTAAGTTTCATTAACAATATGGTAATCTATAAATCCACCTGTGACCTCAGCTGACATCTTTCTGAAGGGTGTCAACTGTCCATTGACAAACAGATCCTCAGTTTCTCTGTCATAGAATGTTAGAAGGCAAACAGCATAACATTCCTACAAAAGACCTTGAAATCATTTAGAGTTTTGATTTATTCAAATGGAGAAATGCTGATGGACAGACTGAGAAGGATGAGAGGGATGGTGAATGTAGAAATGAAGATAGATTTCAGGGAGGAGCAAGAAAGCACTCTGGGAAAAAAATCCCTAGTATTAATTAAACTGTCTGGTAGTTAGACTCATCAACAGTGCTTGAGTAGTTTATTTTGGAGCATGAGGCTGCACTAGAAAGGGAAGAGAAGACCAGAATGAATTGTCACTGGGCTATTTCTCTGCTGTGAGAATTTCTCTTTGAAAGAGATGGACACAGGGAGAGGACAGTGCTTTCTGATTGACCAAGAAAGCAATCAACACTAGAGACACACTGCAGACAGTGGGGATCTCAGGCAGGAGATAGCAGAAATGAAAGCATGAAAGGTGTCCCAGGATAGCACTGGCCTTGTCCCAAGCTGCAAGGCCATGGGCATACCTTAGCTGAGCAGCCAGCACCATTTAAAGGCCAAGGAACTAGAGGCAGGAAGGAAGAGTTCTGGCAGCTGCAGGGAGAAAGTGAACCCCAAGGAGATTACACTGGAGTCTTTATCACCCTTTGGGTCTCCTAGCATCCCTGTGGCTGCTGGGGACCCTGGATCAGATAGCTTTCGGAAAAGCAGAACATCTGCTGATGCAATGTGACCTGTGAGCTGGCTCCGGTTGCATGCAACACATGCTTTCTGTTTCTTGGAAGATTCCAGACAGACACAAGAAGGAAAGGCCTAAAATTTTCTCACTTGATAAATGGAGGCTATTAATCTATCAAATTTAAGATAAGAAGTCATCATATATGAGATACTATTGGTGGGACTTACGAGAACACCAGGGGACGTATTCTGAATTGCTTTCATACTAAAAATTCTCCAGGAAAAACTACCTATTCACTGAGAGTCACTTGGTTCCCTTCAGACTAAGAAATGATCAGAAATACAGTTCTCATTTTGCATTAAACTGCCTCTAATGAGGATGTACTATTGTTCTGTTTCCCACTAGAGTTTCATAGAACATGTGGCAGAGATGAAGTTTGCTTCATTGCTCCTATTGGCCAGCCAGCAGAGGGAGTGAGAATGACAAAGTTTATGTCTCCTCAACATACCCATCAGCTAAATTATCATTAGGTTATGATTTCATATCAGTACATAAAAACAATGGTCGTGAAACTATCTGTATTCATTTTCATGTTTATAAAGATAGTCCATGCTTACTTTTAAACAATGTAAAAATACAGAAAGTAGAAAACTGAAGTTTTCCAGTTATCCTCTTTCCTAATAAATATTGTTTAAGAGTTTAGTTTATACTCTTCCAAAAATTTTTTGTATAGGCATAAACCTCCATATCTATATGTATGCAACTTACTATGTTTTCCAGGATATCTGGGTCATGTAAATCTTGCTATGTTTTCCAGGATATCTGGGTCATGTTTTACATTAATATCCAAATAAAATAGCTTGAGGGTCACCATCCTAAGTACTTTTGGGAATCCAGCATTTTCTGCAGTTGTTTCACTAATTCTTGAGCAAGATGATAAATATGGTGGTTGTTTATTACCTCTTGCTCTTGATCTGTTCCAAACTCAATTGCTTATTGGTTTGTGTTGCTACTCTCTGGTTTTCCTTTCCTCAAAACCTGAACACAGTCTTGTCTCCTTGTTTTCCAAGGCTTTACATAGATACTGTTGTGTGACATCAAATTTTACTGAAAATAAGGGGTTTTGAAGAAGATCCAGAAATTAACCCTTGCTCACATTATACTTTACATTTAACTTCTCCTTGGTGATAGCTCATGGCCCTGTGCTATTTATGGCAATTAGTAATCATTATCATTATGATACACATCATCTTTCATGGGTAACACTCATAGTGTCCTTACTAAGGATCAAGCATTGAGTTAACTTTTCATGCATTACCTTATTTAATCTTCACAACAACCCTGTGAAGTAGTTATTAGCACCATCATTATTTTACAGATAAGAAATTGGTTAAGAAAAGTTAACTTATCCATGTTCACACAGCTGACTAAGGTGTGGAGAAGTTTTAAACCCAGACTGTCTGGGTTTAGTGGACATGTACCACGTTCTTATCAGTATGGTATTCTGTCCCCATGCCTCCATAATTATCATAAATGCTGCTCATCTTAGTGATTATTCATGTTTTACATAAAAATCAGTCCTACTTGGGTTGTATCCTATCTCACAGCTATAGCATTCACTATGGTTTATATCCCATCTTCCAAAACCTCTCTTTTTTATTTTAAATTCTTACTGTCTCCCTCCAAACAAATTCTCCTTTTTTCGATGCCCATTTTAGCCTTAATAATTTAGAATAAGCCTGAGTCTACCTTAATTCTCCTTTAAGACTCACCTTGGCATTAAGATAAATCAATATCCGTATTAACATTCTTCAGCCCCGTGACTTTTCTATTACCTTTTTTCCCATGTGTTTCCTGGCTGAAAACTTTTCTTCTATAAGGGCAACTTGTTGGAGAACTCTAAAAATCATAGTCTCTACAAAGCATGGGAAAGTACCAGAGGCCATAGAAATGTCAAACAGAAGACTTAACATTTGATATGCTTGGCATCTTTGATAGTGTTGTTAACTGTGCATGTGCACTGAGCTGGCTGAGTGCAGAACCTGGACACAGATGCTTTAGAGATTTGTCACAGAACGTTTGTCTTTACAAAATGATAATTTATCCTAAAATGTTAGCTGAGTTGTAATTATCAAGTCCGATGGACACCTGCAGCTTATCTGACCAAACTTGTTTGTTTTTTTCCCCATCTCTTCCATAGGGCATAAAAAACATTTGTAATTTCAAGTGAGTTAATAAAATAAAAGTGTGGGTCCGGATGAAATGAGACTAGCTTTCTTTCATATTGTCCCAGATACTTGAAGAATATCTTGAGAAATCTGGTATAATGTCACAGATGCTTTGAAACTGGATTCTTAGATTTATGAACCAGTGTCTTCCAGAGAGAATTTTGTGATGCTTCCTTTTGACTGTAGTTGTTTAAATTATTGAATGCCAACTCAACTGTACATTATGCAACATATAAAGATTTTATAAAAGTATGAAATGACATTAAAGACATGATGTAGGTAAAAAAAATAGGATACAAAATGGTATGTTCCTTTTCACTACAACAATGTAAATTATGTAGTTATATGTTCTAGGAGAAGGAATAGACCTTCCTGAAAAGGTCGTTCTCTGACTCCTGGTCTTCTTCCTGCCTTGCCATCCTGCCCCGAGTTATGGATTTTTACCTCAGAGATTAAACAATGGTTAAAGCTGCCATTAAGTGCCCATGGTGTCAGCTTCACAAACTTTGGAGTATGTGGACTCGCACACTTCTCAAAAGTTATAAAAATCAACTACACAGAAGGTTGAGGGCAAAAACTTATTCCCATTCCTTGAAAAACACTCAAGTTCATGCCTTGTTGCCAGAAGACAAAGGTACTTTGCCTCTGAATTGTTAAGTTAGAGTTTCATAAAGTATAGTTGATAGACCCTAAATTGGAATAACCTCCCTCTGGTACTCATTAAAATGCAGGTTTCTAGGCCTGTGTAAAGCCTACAGCATCAGAAATCCCTGTGTTTGGGGCCTGTGAATCTATATTTTGACCAACTTCCCAGGAAATACCAAAAGACTACACCGTACTAGACATCATCTTCTCTCATTGCCGCCCCTCCACTTCCTGTCTTACTCCTGTGTTATTGGCACTACAAGTGCCTCTTGCTCTATAGCCCTGGTCCCTTGGATCTGCACCTCAGCTTTGCTCTTTGAGGCCTTGATCATCGAAAACTCCACTGCTTGACTATGTTTTTTGAGGGGGGATGAGTTTGTTGAGATGCATCCTCCTGTAGCTCTGCTGTTTAGCAACTAGAACCCGTGCCCGCTAAGACTCTCACTCCTGTCCACAGCTCACCTTACACTGGAAGAGGCCTGAGGTATTGAGGAAGATCATAGCATTCACCAATGCTTTTCTTGCCAAAATGTCATCATTACCTAAGTCACATTCTTCTCATAACATATGTCTGTGGTTCTGTGCCACCTCTCCCCATCCCCTTTCAGGTATAGAAAACCCAAAGCAAGCAAATAAATAAACAAATTATATATTTAAGTTATCTTTAAAAAGATTTTAGTTTATCAAAATATTGGGAAGATTTGTATAACTTCCAAAAAAAGTCTTTCCTGTCTCTCTACTGAATCATCCATCCAATAATAATATTTATTTAAAAAATGCCAATTGTGTTTCTCAGATTCCACATTGGCTTTACTTTTAAAGTCTCCCTAAGAAAAATCATCATCAATTATCTTTTATATTTAAAAAAGAGAAGAAGAAAACCTTCATAACGATTTTTCTACATTTATCTTTCCCATTTTGGGGAGTCAGCATGAGAAAGCAAGACAACTGCATATATCTGGGCATGGAAGTACATAACAGTTAGTAGGATTATTCTAATGCATGCCCTATCTTATGACGTACTCCTTATTTTTTTGATGCGTGTGTTTGAATCTTCATGGAGTACATGAGTCCATCACCTCCCTAATAACAATAATAGCAATAATAACTAATAGCTTTAAAAAGATTGAATTGAACACTTTGACTTGAATGGAGAACTTGGCTCTGACACATCAAAAAAGAAATTCTTCTGGAGAAAATGCTTTTCCCAATGTGTACAGCAGTGAAAGGGATTGCTTTCTCTTCTCAGCTTCTGTAGAGAGTCTCCCAGGAATTAGACAGGCTATTGGTTCAATGGAAAGCTTCAGTGAGCAGAGTGACTCTTCATTCAACCCAAAGACCTGCCTGGTGACATCAGTCCAACAGTCTGTAAGTCATGTTGGCCTGCCTTTATTTTAATCCCTTAGAGGTATGTTTTTTTATTCTTGTGGAGATATGTGACTATAAGTACATTTGGCCATGCTTACAGAGATTCATTTATAATCTTAACATTGGAATATTGGAAAACTATTTTAACTGGTTTATAGTTTTGAGGATAATTGTGGTATTACAGTTCTTAAATATATTTATGTTTAAAGAATCAAGCTTATGCAAGATGAATGGAGTAAGCTTGACACACAACTAATACATATTTTAGTTTCAAATACAATAACATGATTTGTCTTTAAAGAAGAACTGGAAAGACTGAATGATATGTTGATTTGTTGATTCCTAGTTTAAAAAGAACTCAGTTAAATGTCTTTTTTTTTTTTTTTTTTGTAGGCCACATTACTGGATACCTAATTTGATTCATTTGAAGATAGGTTAATGAAGCTAGGTCAAAAAGAGAGATCACAGAAAACTCAATTCGGTTAACTAGTCTAGGAAATAACTAATTTAAATATTGAAAAGCGTATTGTAAACCAATAGATAAAAGAGTTAGAGATATCAAATATCTAGAATAAAAGCACAAAATATAAAATATTAGAAAATATCAAATTTGCTTTCTAAACCTTATAACAATTAAGAATAGAAATAATATTTTCTGTTTGCAGCATCAGATTTTCTTTAAAATAATATTGCACAGCGATGATAACTACACCATTTGGCACCATTTGAATAACGAATATGATTGAATGAGGAACTTTTGACATTTGAAAATCAACACATTAAGAAAACTTAATGTGTTGTTTCTATGAATTTAAAGAGATTCACAAACATTTAAGTAAACATTATGTTTATATTACCATGTTTCAATTATATTTTTCCTAAAGTTTATTAACTATAAACACTCTAAATGAAGCTTTATTTCCAGAACAGGTAACAATCACAATTCTTTTACATTGTATTTGAATTCAAAACTTTTTTTTTACTTACAAATGATTTGAAAAGCTAACAAAAGGTGAAATAATTGGTATATTCGTAATTAAGAAACAAGTTATGAGTTAAGAAACAAATGATTTGTGCATTTGTATCCAAATATACAAAAACAAAGAAACACATAAAAATATTTTACCCAGTTAATCTCTTGATTTTCTAATATAGAATATGATATTAAATCTTGTGCAGAACATTATGGATATAGATGTTTTACCCGTATGACCTTGGAATTTAAAAAAATTTTAAACAGAATCAGGTGATTCTGTTAGGGATTTTCATGTTTATATTTAACCCTTTACCCTTTACTCTTAACCCCCACACCAACTACTTATTGAGTCAGTTGATACATATTTGTCATTTTCAGTTTGGAAAGAGCAGCTGGGTGAGTATAATTAATGAAGTGTCTCAGGCACTCATGTTCCAGGACTTCTAGTTCAGAAGGAGAGCCAGAGCTGGGAATGAGATTTGTAGGGCTAAAGGATTACTATCTCTTGGGTCAGGAAATCAACTCTTTTCTCTTATATTTTAGAAAATGTTCTAAGAAAAAATATATCTTCTCTCAAGCTTATGCTTGGTTGAGGCAAGTCCCCCAGAACTAAATTTTTGGATATCTACACGTAAGGGCTTACAGTCCTACAATGTCTCTGGTCTTCCCTTATTGCCTTTCCTCTTTTCAGTCACAATACTCCATCCTTCAACAACATTGCTATCTCTAATTATGTATTATATGTAAGTACATTAAATAAAGAGAATGAACCCAAGTTCATCCTTATTATTCAAATTTAGGGATTCTCTAAAGGTTAACACAGTCTTTTTCTTCTCAACCTCTACTGAGACCTGAGTCTCTTTGTCTTCTCAGCTCTTGACCCTATTACCAAAAACAAAAACAACAAATAAACTTTGCTAATTTCTCTGTATCTGTATATAAGTTTTTGTATTAGCTCATGCAAGATTAATTTTGCTTAGATTTTTCTGGAAGACAATAAGTACTTATTAGAATGGCATCTGCAAGCACAGGTATACGAGGGAAATTTTCTCCAGGAAAATTACATAAACTTAGGTTTTGTACCAACTCAGAGGAAGCTGTTCCATGTGCAGAAAAGATAGAAGCCTGACAATTTGATCTCAGGGCTTCAGGTAGAATGATGAATGAAAATATGCCAATCTACTGTCCCTCCCTCTACGTATGTTCATATACATGCTTTCATTTGCCCCTGTGTATACTCTAAAAACCTTCTAATAAACTCTAAAGAGTCTAAACTCATTTGCAGAAGGGGTAAGTTTGTCTCAATAAAACAATATATGACTACCTCAGGGAAGGAAAATTTGGGATGTTTTATATGTAACAGAATCATATTAACTGTTCTATTGAAATTGACAATAACAATAATAGTATCCTCATCATTAGAATCCACTGTGGGGAATTGGTTCATATTTTCTTTTTAAATTTTCTATATTATGATGAAAAAAAACCCTTGAGAATGAAAAAGTTTTTGGTCTATTTTAGTAAGCAGACTGTTTGATTCCAAGTGATTTTGATTCTCGTTGTGTCACTTCGCCACCCTGACAGCTGAATTAATCTAAAACCAACAAGGATTTTTTAGTGTAATTGGCTTAGTTCATTTGCCATGTGGAGATCTGACATTAGTCAGCCAAATAACAGTTTCATGGTGTATTTAAAACATCCATATGTCTAGGAATCAGAAATAACCTTCTTTTCCCTAGTTTAGTCAAGTAAATATTTCCTAGTAGCATTTCTAAAGACAATATTGCTTAATTTAAAAACCAACTGTTTCTTTGTTTTCTCTTTAATACAGTAATAGGACATGTTTGATCAGTGTTCTTCTGGCACAACAAAAATCTGTAAGAGGGAAGCAAGGAATAAGTCTAATTAGGTCACATTTTTGTTATTTGGAAACTAGCATTCTTCTCCAATTTAATACTTACAGTAATAAACAGCTTTTATTTTTTTAGTGAAGAATAGCCAAATAAACATAATCGTTTTTGTGTGCGTGGAATTGAAGTTAACATAAAAGGTCAATTGGGCTGAACATTCAAGAAGAAAGAAAATTCTTAAAAGCCTTTGTATTCAGTTTTCTTTCTGGAGTTTTCTAATATTACTATATGTAGGAGTCTTTTTTCAGAATTTAATATTAAGAGGAACAGGGTTCACAATATCTAAATTAAAAATTAGGTGAGGTGATGGAGGAAATGCTGAACCTAGATAAAAGGACATAGTTGTGAAATTTACATCCCTTTTCCAGTTTTGGAGCTCTTGAAAAGGATTAGTTCCAATATAGAGGGTTTGTTCTACCTAAATAAGATTTTAGAAATAGTTGAGAGATATTAAATTTGGGCCGAAGCAAACCCTGTCTAGAAAAAATGGGCAACTCAAGGAATTTTACGAGCCCAAATTTTTCAGGGATTAAGAGCCAGAAGAATTCTAAAGACATTAAGAGGAATAGAAATGAATGGGATGGAGAGCATAGCACACTGGAGAACTGGATCTTCGTAGTTGATACTATTGGGAGACATAGAAGCTTTGGGAGGAAGCGGAGTATAATAAAATCAGGTTTTATCAAGATAATGTGACTGAAGCTCGGGCTAAAATATTATCTACTCTTTTACTAATTCTACAAATATTTGTTGGACACATAATATTTGTTAATCACTAACTGTTCTTGGGTCACGGAACACAGCAGTGAACTAATCAGAACACAATCATTGATCTTAATAGAGTATATGCTCTAGTTGAAATATAGACAATTAAAAAACAAAATTATTAGTATGTTTAATAGTGATAAGTGCTAAGGAGGGCGGGGAGAGGTGGAGGGAAGCAGGGAAGGAGGAGAGGAAATCTGAGGGAAAGGCTTAAAAATTTTGGATAAGATGACCACAGAAGGGACTAGCAAGTGAGGCAGGAAAGTATCTGTATATTTATTTCATGGCTGAAACTTCTGTCTTTGAGACTATGATGGACGAAAAAATTGTGAACATTCCCTTTAGAAAACATCTTTAAATGCTGGATGTGCTATAATAAATGCCATGTGTATTAGATTTCTCTTGCTGTATAACAAATCACTTAATGGATTAAAACAACAGTAAACATTCATTATCTCTCACACTTTTTGCAGATCAGGAATTCAACAGTGGCATAGCTGGGATCTGCTTCCAAGGTGACTCCCTCACATAGTTGGAAAGTTGATGCTGGTTGTCTGTGACAGCCTCAGTTTATCCCCATGTGGGTCTCTCTACAGGCTGCTTGAAAGACCCTGCAGCATGATGCTGCTTTCCCTAGAGCAAACAATCCTTGAGAAGGCCAAGACGGAAGATACAAAGATTTTATGACCTACCCTTGGAATAAACACATTGTCATTTCCACATTACCCTAATGGGCCCATGGGTCAACCATGATTCAGTGTGGGAGGGAACTACACAAGGATGTGAATACCAAGAAGTAAAGATCATTGAAAGCCATGTTGGAAACTAGATATAGCACTGCTGTATATACATATACACTCAAGAAATAAGGAAAGACACAAGAAACTAAAAATTTTAGTGCTAAGCGGCACAGAATTAATGGTAACTCCCAAAGGATTTGCCAGTCTCCATCTTCCTAGGTCTGAGGTATAACCTTTTAACCACAGCAGTTATTAATGACTAAGATTTAGACCCCCAAAGATGGGGATGTGCAATAAAAATCAAACAATATACACCGTTAGCAAAAATGGAACTAGAAAAATTTGTCCACCAAGAAGGGAAATTAATAAGTACCATTTTTATTGGCCTGAATTCTGGTGGAAAAATTTTGTTCCTATCTAGTACATGTTTAATAAATATGAGCATACATTAGAAGGTTATAAAGCATACAAGGAAATAAGGCATCATGAGTGGGACTCAAAAGAAACAACAAGCTACCGAATTCAATACTTAGGATTTCAGATGAAAGGATTATGAAAATAAAATCTAATATAACTATTTTAAAATAGTTTTAAAAATGAAATAAACATATAAAATGGTCAGATTTGAATATAAGAACAATAACAATTGCAAACCAGAAATAAATAATATAATAATCAAAATTACAATTTCATTAGGAACTCCTATTAGAGCATGTTAGATAAAAGAGGTAAACAAATTATCTCCTTAAAGAGCAACCATAAAACTGGACAAAAATACTATATAATCATTTCAATAAGCACAGGAAAAGCATTTGACAAAATCAATGCCATTTATGATAAAAATAACAAATTAGAAATTAATAGAGACTTCCTCAACTTGATAAAGGGCATCTATAAAAAATACCTATAGCTAACATTGTACTTAATGATGAAAGAATGAATGTTTCTTCCCTAAGATCAGGAACAAAGCAAAGATATCCACTCTGTTACTTCTTTCAACATTGTATTGGAGGCTTTAGAAAGAACTAAAAGGTATTTAGATTAGAAAAGAAGTAAAATTGTATTTATTCAGATGACCTGATCTTGTATTCAGAAAACCCCAAGGATTCCATTTGAACTAAAAAACAAATTCAGCAAGGTTGGACATAAGATTAATATACAAAAATCAATTTTATTTCTATATACTAGCAACAATCTGAAAATATAATTAAGAAAACAATTCCAGTCATAATCTCTTTAAAAAGAATTAAATACATAGGAATAAACTTAACAAAAGAAGTGCAAGATGGGTACACAGAAAACTATAAAATTTGGCTGGGAAAATTTGTAGAAGATCTAAATAGATGGAGAGGCATTTCATGTTTATGGATTGAAAGACTCAATATTGAGATGGCAATTCTCTCCAAATTATCTATATCAGAAGAATTGCATAAATTGACAAACTCACCCTAAAATATATATGAAAATGCTAAAGTCCAGAATAGCTAGAGCAATTTTGAAACAGCAGAAAAAAGTTGGAGTACTTAGAATTCCTGATTTCAAAGCTAATATAAAACTATAGTAATTAAGACAATGTAGTATGGGTATAAGAATAGGCCTATAGATCAGTGAAACAGAATTTAAAGTCCTGAAATAAATGTTTACATTTATGGTGAATTGATTTTCAGCAATGCTGCCAAGGCAATTATTTGGGGGAAAAAGATAATCTTTTCAAAAAAATAAAAAAATAATGCTGGGACAATTGAATATCTACATGCAAAAAGAGGAATTTAGACACTTACCTCATACCATATACAAAAATAAATTCAAATAGATCAAAGACCTAAATGTAAATGCTAAAATTCTTAATTTTTATCCTGTGTGTTGTTTGCTTAGGTTTCTATGAATTTGACATATGTCTATCCTTAAACTCTCTCAGACGTATAAATCCCATCTCAATACATCAAACATATCAGGTACCCTGTCAATTTCAGAGTTTTGGAAGTTCTCCTGGAGACTTCTGTTCTGTGCCAAGGAGAATTGATTTCTCTCTATGACAGAGTTGTCATCTCTGGATCTCTCTCCATCAAATTCTTGGGGGGCTCTCCCTTTGTCTTTTCTCTCTCTCTGAGACTCTAATTGAGGGCTTCACAATCATCCTCTTTCTTGCTTCATTCCCAGAATATTTCTGAGAAAGGATGAATAGGAGATAAGTTTTTGATATTTTTCAAGTCTGGAAATTCTTTATTGGTACCCTCATCCTTAATTGGTCATTTGGCTGGGTCTAAATTTTTTAGAGATTTGATGGCCTTGCTCTAATGACTTCAAGCTTCCAGTGAGTTATTGGGAAGTTCGAGCCAATCTGATTCTCGCTTTTTATTTTTATTTTTTGCAATTTTCCCCTTTTCTGGCAATTTTCGGATTGTTTTCACCCCATCTTCAATGATTTCCTGATGATGTTCTTTGGTGTTGTTTTATTTTCATCCTAGACCTAGTGAACCCATTTCTACAGTTCTGGGAAATTTTTTTGAATTATTTGATAACTTTCTACTCCTCCCCAATCAAACGACTGGCTCTTCCTTCTTTTTCTGGCACTTCTGTTATTTGGATAGAATCTTCTTTACTTATTTGGTGTCATTAAAAATAGTTATTTTACATCTTATTTTTATCTTTGTTTTGTTTTTTATTTGTTTTTTATTTGTTTTTTTGTTTGTTTGTTTTTGATTTTGTCTTTGTTTTTGTTTTTGTATTTTTGCTTAATTTCTTGAATTTTTTTCCCCCAACATTATCTTCTAAGCCTTCTTTAAGCTTTTCATTTATGGCATTGTAAATCTCCCAGATTCCTTTTATTATCTGATTCCGCCATTCTTATAGCATCCTGCTATTGTTATTTCACAGATGCTATATTATTCATTAGCTCTCTGAGGATATCCATGGTAGATTTTTGTTGTATTTTGTTTTCTCAGGATAGTTTCCATTTCCACAATTTGCATTTAAAAATTTTCTGATGATTTGTTTTCTTTTGGGGGGTTGGAGTGTCTCTTTTATTTTAGAATAGTAGAGGATTTCCTCAAGTACCTCGTGACCCTTCACAGTTTACACATACTGAAGGGTTCAATGGGAAGTCCTAGGGCCTTGTGGGACTTGTACACTGTGGTCTTCATGATCTATGTGGCGGTTATACTGAAGAGTCCCCAACATCAATATCTTTAAGCTGGGTAAATTCTCCAGTGAATGATCTTCTGTCTGGAGAGTTTAAGTCAGCTCTCAGGGTTCTAGAAGCTAGTAGAAAAATGACTGTAATCTGACATTCCTTGCTTCACTTTTTCCCCTTCTTCCTTTCTAGGACTCCTGCCCTCAGTGCTGCCTGCTCCCCTCACCCCTTTCCCAGTTAGAGTTTCTCTGTTACCTTTTCCAGGGAATAAACTTTCAGTTTGGGGCTGGAATAGAAGAGGGTCATTGGCCCAGGTGAGTGGAATACAGGGGATTTCATTACCTAACTGCTTCCTAAATTTTCAAACAATCTTCCTATTTTCACTGTCCTCTCCATCCCATCACCTTCACTCATAATGATATCTGGAATCCCCCGTGCTGGTCATTTGGAGACTGTGACATAAATTGCCTTTCTGCTGGACTTTCTCTATTCCCAGGTTAGGATTGGCTTTCTCAGATTTCCTAAGTTAGTTAGCATTGATCCGTATGCTTTATGGTTTCCAAAAGCTTGCTATTCTTTTCTCTCCTTACATTTTCTTTTACTTTGTGGGTTTAGGGCTTTGAAAAATTGTGAGTTTTGGGAGGGAGATCAGGCAAACCAAGGGTTCAGCTGACATCCTTTATTCAAAAGTGTGTTATATTATCCTTTATCGCTTTTTGTGTGCCAGAAAGTTTTCACAATTTAATTGATTAGAAAGAATTCGTGTTCAGAAATATGTACATTCAGGACAAGGCTAGAAGATTATTATTGATAAGGAGAGTTATGTGTCCCAAGAATGATACTGTGGTGTCATCATAAACACATGGAACCACCTTTCTCTATGACAAAGAAAAATTACATTTCTCCCGATCTCAAAAGAAATTGCTATCTTTTTCTTGATAAATATAAAGAGAAGTATTTCGACTTTTTTCTTACTACAAATTTTACTTCTACAATTTTTTAATATTTTTCAGAGTAGACATTAAAGAGTAATTTGGTAAATCTAGCAATTAAAGATCAAGAAAAATAACTCAAAAACATTTGTCTTTTAAACTTCTGAAATTAATAACCAGTTCAAAAATGATTCCATAGTTCCATAGACGGTATTTTAACTTTTGTACAAAATGAATAGTTATCTCAGAATTCTTTCAGAAACTAGATTTTTTTCATTAGGTCAGAGGGCAGCATGATGCAGCGAGTTCTTTGCGAATGATGTCAAAGCCTTAGGCGGAGTCTACAAGTCTGAGAGGGGCTTTATTCATCCAAGTCCAACTCAAGGGTCCCAAGCAGTCACCACTCAAGAGTCAAGGGAATAAAAGGTCTGTCTCTACTTTCAGTGTGCTCCTTGATCCCCAGTAGTAACTGTCTGTAGCTGTACTTGCAGGCGCGTCAGCCAGAGTGGGTGAAAATTTACACTTAAGGTCAAATCTGCTGGTTTGGTTAGTCTGCTGGAAAATGATGTTAAACTCAGCTCATCCAGAGAGGCTGGGTGGGACTTCTTCACCCCATCATACTTTCCCTTTGCTTTTGATGTTATTTGTTCTGGAACTCTTCACCTCTGTATTTACGGTTAACGACATTGCTGAAGTAGACTTCTTCTCTTACTGGAGTCAGCTGAGGTCAACAGGACTCTTTGCATGCTTTTAATTATAGGGTTTTTAAATATTCTCCTCTGCTTTCCTGTATGTCACTTATAGTCACTCTGGTTTTACTTTTCTTTCTTTCCACTCTCCTTCTCCACTGATAGCTAATTTCAGAAACAATCCTGCCTTTCATGAATGACCAATGGAATAGAAACAATAGATAACTTCTAGAATTTTTAATTACATATGTGAACTAAATGGACAAAAAGGAATAAATTTCAATTTCTTGAAATAGAATATATTTGTCGTGCAAGAACAGGTACAATGAGGTAAATGAACACTGGCTGGCTTGACTAATTTTCCATGGTTTTGTTCTAGAGAAATTATTTCTAGGAGTAAAGAACGCTTATGTCAAAGGCTTATTTATTTATTTTATATAACATGTACTCATATAGCACTTCCAGGCTTTAAGGACTTTATAAGTATGACTTTATTTAATACTAACAATCTTATGAGATAACTATTAATTTTATCCACATTTTATAAGAGATGACTTCCCTAAGTTGGCATTGCTGGCAACTGGGGGCTGAGATTCAACTCTAGGTAGCTCTCATGCTCTTCCTTTTCTAAAAATGTGAACCCATATCTTGTTATCTATTGGTATACTTTACAGGGAGAGAGAGAGAGAGAGAGAGAGAGAGAGAGAGAGAGAGAAAGAGAGAGAAAGAGAGAGAGAGAGAGAGAAAGAAAAAGAGAGAGAGAGAGAAAAAAGAAGAAGAAAAGAAGAGGAGGAGGAGGAGGAGGAGAAAAAGAAGAAGAGGAAGAAAGGAGAGGGGGAGGAGAAGAGGAAGGGGAGGAGGAGGGGAGGGGAGGAGGAGAAAATAAGAAAGGCACTAAGGAGGAATGACTGTGTGTGAAGTGATTTGAGTAAATACACAATATAAGAAGATGAAAATATTTCTATAACAAAGCTAATAATTCAAAATGTGATGCCCAAACATTCATTTGGTTGACTGAATTTGCTTCCTCATACATTAATTTGATAAGTTTAAACATCTATGCTTTGGCATATCATTTAACAAAATTCATCAGCCTTTCAGACCTCCTTGAATATTATACTCTAATCCTACTCAAAACGGGACATCTCCATTTGTTTCTTTAGTGCTTGGACACATTATTTCTTTATGGTGGTTTAAACTTTATGTCTTGGCTCCACTAAAAGTATCTTGATGCAGTTCTCTCTTATATACATATTCTTTCCCCCAATTTTTGCTTTGTTTTAGTTATTCTCCATGTTTCGATAATTCTTACCACATGGAGCAAAACATTTCAACACTTTATTTATTTAGGAAAATAGAGGCCCTTATTTTGTTCTTTCTTTGATGGAGGTCAAAATATACAAAAGTGACAATAATTCAAAAATGGTATTATATTAAAGAGAAATGTGTCCCATATCCACCTCAAAAAAAGGGATAAAAACTTGTCAGGTTTTGACTACCTATAATTTGATTCTTCTTCTAATCCTTCTTGAGTTACTTAAATTACTAGACTGCAAGCTCAATGATGGGATGGATTTATTTTTTTTAATAAGTTTTGTTCAGTGAGATGGCCCCAGCATTTAGAAATATAGGCACACAATAGGTTCTCAAAAGTATTCATAAATAAATGAATAAAATAATATTCTGGAATGCAATCTAAATGAAAAACAAATTTCAAACAAAAAAAATATTTAAAGGGATTAATCTCAACAAATTAATTTTCTTTTATGGGGCTGTGTAAACATGATGGTTTCTTCAAAAAATTTTGCTTCACAATACGTGCAAAATTTTTTTGTTTGCTTGTTTAGAAGTTCTAATGAAAATCAGCTATCCTAATAATTTTTAATCATTGGTAAATACGGAAGCTTATAAGTAAATATAAGTAGCTATTCACAAATGGCTGAATAAAAAAATACTTCTCCATTATAGAATGCATACTGTGAACATGTCTTTCTATTAAATGTTTCAGTAATGTTTCTTAATTTTAAACTGTTCTTTCTATAAAAAAATCACAATTTTCTTAGACTTTGTTTTTAAAGTTCTGGTGGTCCCCAACCTAAAATTTGTCCCACAGATGGACACCTTTCTTCTAAAACTGCACAGAGGTCTCCTCACAAATCTAAAATGATATCTCACCTATACATTAAAATTTTATTTTAATCTTTAACTTTTACGCTGGATCTTTAGATAAACTCTACTCCTATTATCTCTTTATACCAGCTTGTCTTTCCTCTCATCAATATCTATTTTAGTGGGGTGGAGCTGTCTTTGGATAATCTAGTTAAGTTTCTGTTTTCTGTTGGAACATGCCAAGCTTCTGTTCTCTTGGTTTCAAAAAGCTATTTTGAAATACCGCAAACTAGCCAATTTAAGGCAATGGCCATAATCAGTGAAGAGCTACTTTGAAACGGGCTATCTGAAAGAGGGGGAGATAATGTGGGCTGAGGTCAGGTAACTGATGTTGGCAGGACTCTGGCATTCCGCCGTCATCCTTGTCCCTTTCATTTTTACACATCTCCCACTCTTCTGACTCATTCAATGAGATTCAATCTGTTGCTTTTTCTAGATCTCTCTCTCTCTCCCTTTTTTTTTTTTTTAAATTTCTGGCCACCAAAGGGACATGCAGATTTCATACTACCTTAGATTGCTTAAAATTAAGAAATACTACTCAAACATTTAGTAGAAAGAAATGTTCGCAGTATATTCTTTCTTTAATGAAGTTTGTTTTATTCAGCCTTCTGTGAATAACTAGTAGTATTTACAAGCTTCTGTATTTTTACCAAAGATTTATGCATGTTAGTTAATTTCTTCACATTAAAGGGATAATCGTACTTCATAATTGACAACAAATATGCTTTAAGAAATCACTATCATATGATTTATCAGTTTGACTAACTGCATTACCCTCAAATAATGTGCATTTTATCATGTAGTGTTTACTCTAACAGTGCATTAGAGAATTAATGTTCTTGACTAGATATTACTTCTTATTTCTTTGGGAAATATATCAATCCAGGAATTTCTGCAAGATTGAATTAAGATATCACTTTTAAAGAGGAAGGAAGAACAGAGCTGGAAATGGTTTATT
This sequence comes from Pteropus alecto, assembly GCF_000325575.1. Classification (NCBI taxonomy): domain Eukaryota; kingdom Metazoa; phylum Chordata; class Mammalia; order Chiroptera; family Pteropodidae; genus Pteropus; species Pteropus alecto. The sequence continues at coordinate 21,570,918 of NW_006494612.1, read as the reverse complement.
CTGGCTGATTATTTGGCTCTACTTTGTGGCAGGCAGGTCAAAGTGACCCCACAGGTCAGGTCAATCTCCGTCTTTGGGTAGTTAGGCCTCCTACATGGATAAACCTACCTCACAAAGGTTGATCTTTTTAAAACATTTTCAAATCCAAACATTAGTCATGCTAGTCAAAAAAGGCTTTCTAACAGTATTGGAGATACAGAAATAATATTTGGATTCTCTGGTTTATATCCCCAAATCATGATTTTTTTTGACTCCTTTTGATTTTTTTTCTGACTTAATAGTCCTGCAATATAAGTAGCAATAATAAAGCATTATTTGTCAGTTTTTTTAAAAAAGAAAACAAGTTTCTTTTTAAAATTAGGTTTTCAAAATATTTTGTACATACTAACTGGTTAATGCTTATAGTCAGGATCTGAATTATCTAAATGCTTTCGTCTCTAATGACAATAAGAGTCACAAAATAAACCTACAATCTGAATCAATGTGATCATGGCAATTTTTTCCATAACTTTTTGCTGCTGTGAATTCTGAGCCCTGATTATATACTTGAGAAAAGGAGCTAAATACTTATTTTTTTCTTAGATTTTCCTTACAAGACATCTACTCTCATTTTATGTTGCATGAAATTTAAATTTTCAACATATCTGGTTTATATACCTAATTTAAATTTTCAACATAGTTCTCCTTTTCTTAACATCGGAAAAAAGGAGAAAAATGATTGATAATTACTATTTCCCCTAATGAGAATCATTGAATACCGTGTGTTTGTGTGTGTGTATTTAAATTTTCAACATAGTTCTCCTTTTCTTAACACCGGAAAAAAGGAGAAAAATGGATTGATAATTACTATTTCCCCTAATGAGAATAATTGAATACCGTGTGTTTGTGTGTGTATGCACGCTTGTGTGCGTGTGTGTGTGTGTGTGTGTGTGTGTGAGAGAGAGAGAGAGAGAGAGAGAGAGAATGAGAGAAATAAAAAAAAATGACTCACTTTATTCAATTTCATTTAAACTCATTTCCCTTCTTCACGTGACCTTTTTAACATTAAATTTGTATATGTCCCATTGCCATACAACCAACTGTGGTATATAGCCACTCTTCTGGGAACTCGGTATTGTTACATTTTAGAAACCAGTATCAAGAAAGGGTCCAAATATCTGTAGCAAATTGGCTTTCTGTGGTGTTTATTTTATTTGTATTCAATAAATATACTACCAATAAAGTTGTTCAATAAGATCTAAATTTTTTCCTAAAATATATATTTATGGTATTAATAAATATGTAATATTATAAGAAATTTCTTTTTTCACAATTGAGAGAAGACCCTGTTGTCTTTGCTCTTATATAAACTGAAAATTAATTTTCTTCTTCAGTTTTCTCCAAATGAGGAGAAGACACCTCTGACCTTATAAAGTTACTGTAAAGATTAAATGAGACAATTCATATAACACACCTGCAGCACTCAATAAACATATTATTATTATCATGATTATCATTGTCATTATTATTATTATTATGGTTTTACTCCTAATGCTAACAATACCTGGCTCCTTCCATGTCCTCCTTTTAACAGTTATTCTTTATTCTTTTGGTGGCTCAAGCTCACTGTTGGAATTGATTTTTCCAAATATTAACTTTCATAAACATGTTGGAAGAAGTAGAGGAAGAGGATATATAGTAAATACAGTGATATTCTCCCCAAGTGAAGGACTCTCTAGAAATCAGCCATCTGGTCATGCTTCTGTATTCTCATTATTATTGATAGTTTTACTGCTAAGGCATATTTGTAATGGCCTGGGGTTTTGATAGATTCTGGGCAAACTCTGCTATAATTGGGGTGAGAGCAATTATCTGGTCAGTTTTAGCAGTGACAGTCAATCTGATTATTTGATTTATAATTTAGTAGTTTGTTTAATTATCTAAGTAAGGGGAAAGATGCCTTTAAAGAACCAAATTGCATTTATGTAAGGCTAGGTTAATTAATCTTTCATTTATTTAACTTCAAATTTGGATTTTTAAATGTGGAAATTTCCAAAGAACTGAGACGAGAACATAGATTTACAAACGAGAGGAAATAAAATCTTGCAGTATAAGAAATAAACACACAGTTTTTTCCTTTATCCAACTATTGATTAGAAAGCTTCAGAGCCTTCTTTGACACTCATTCCCAGACTATGTCTTAGATTTGCCAGTTTCTATATGGAAAAATAATTGCTAATTGTTTCAGATTTTCATTAAGGGAATCTCTCCATTATTTCTTATGCCTAGTAATGATTATAATGATCAATTAAGGTTTTGGACAATTCAATTTTTGTATTTATATTTCTGGTTTTTATATTTTTTCATTATAGTACAGATTTCTTTAAATTTTTTCAAAAACTCATGTACAATTTTAGAATCAAGTAGTACTGAATCATCTCATCACTCTCAGTGTGGAATTAAATTTGTATTCAGTTTTGAATTAATGCTCGTTGTTCATTTCAACTAAGCACTTAGACTTTTCTTTAAACTGATAGCCATAGAAGTACAACCACATAGAAGCACAAGTATTTGAATGCCAAATCTACTGCATAACCAGAATAGTAATATCTAGGGAGTCCTTTGCTTGTAGAGAATATCACTGTATTCACAATGCCTTCTTCTTTCTTTCTCCCAACATGTTTATGGAAGTAAATGCTTGGTGTAACCAATACCAATAGTGAACAGGAGACATCTAAAAGAACAACTGTTAGGAAGAGGATGTGGAAAGAGCCAGGCATTGTTGTGAATTGTGTAAGGCAACCAACTTTCTTGCTTGTGTCTATTTAGAAATTGTGACTTGAACAATTCACTTCTCTACAAGATAAGAACATGGACTATAGGATTCTTAAGGAAGGTTCTTTCCCAGGCTGACATTCCTAGGACTAATTCAAACATTTTATCACCCCTCATTTCTCCTCTCATAATCACTGACAGCTGGCTTCAGTTGCTTCATCCTCATAGAAGTAAAATTTGCCCAAATGTTGAGGACATTGTTATTTTTCTCATGCTAAAGATCACTGTGATAGAGAGCACAATGCCAGGGCTTATTGCTCTCATCAAAAACCGTACAGCTTTTTAAACATGATATAGGCTGAGTATTAGGATAAGTCAATTTCTTTCCTACCATATTATTCATTTATGTCACAACTCCCTACAAAGGGAACTTTTAACAAGTGATCATTAGCAATAAGGATAAGATTTTTTTTTTCTTTCTCAGACTTTTTTTTTTTAGTTAGTTTTATTTCAGAGCATAGCTTATAGATAATACCAATGTGTAGGTTTTGCACAGAGAAAGTGGTTTGCTTGCTCTTATTTTCATATGGCTGAGCCTAGGAGTGATTTTCAATGCCAAGTAGAACTCAATTTCAAAGAAGCCTCAAGAACTGTTAAGTCTACAGCCATGCTATCCTGTACAAGCTGGATCCCATCTGATCTTGGAATCTAAGCAGGATTGGGCTTGGTTAGTACTTGAATGGGAGACCACCTAGGAAGACCAGGTGCTGTAGGGGTAAAAATAAAAAAATAAAGGATTGTAAACTGACAAGGTCCTTGTAATCTCTGACCTTGCCTTAAAAA
>NW_006494612.1:21563702-21567301 GCF_000325575.1 Pteropus alecto | reverse complement strand
AAAAAAACCAACTCAGTTCAGCCCATTTCAGTTTCCTAATAATAAAAGTCAATGAACGATAGCCACACCTTTTTTATCCACACCACCAAGCATCATCGTTGGTATCATCCGCTATTAAATTAAGGACTGTAACACTGGGCTAATAGTGGGTCATAGCATCTTGCTCATGTGAAAAAATCAGCCCCAACGTAAGAGTGTTTCATGGTGATGACCCCATGACTTTAAAAGTTATATTTTTATTGACGATGAGGTGAGAGCTAGAGAAACTATGTAGTTAAAAAAAAAAAAAAAAGGAAAGTAACCAAAGTTCTATTTTTGACTTTTCTGCCACTGACTCATAGTATTAACTTGAACCAGTCACCTATCCACACAAGAGGCTTAGTTAATAGAGGAGAAAGTGAGAAAATGCTTCAGCTTCCTTATTTGAATGTTGGAGACCCGCTGAGATCACTTATATAAATATTTCTCTTTGAGCTCCCTAGAAGACAGGAACTTTATAAATATTTAGTATAATTGTTGCACTTTCGGTACGAGTAGACAGAATATTATGATACTCCCACATTTATGTAAGAAGTAACTTATTTGACAATCCTAGTTCATACCAAGGGACTTTGCATTGGCTTGTTACTGTCTGCTGGGCTTTCTTTTTTTCCCTTCCTCCCCTTTCAGTTGACTAATGTGGAGATATAAATAAACCAAGGTGAGGAAGCTCAGCATGGATGCAGTCACAATGGCTGATCCCAAGCTGTGTATCAGATTGGGTGAAGATTCAAAATAAACATTACATTTAAAATTCCTGATTGAAAAGTGTGAGAAAATGATTCATTTTAGGAATGAGTAATTTCGTTGAATGTTCTGAACTTAAGTAAAATCTCACTGAATAGTTTTGTCTATTCTGTTTGTTTTTTGGATACATGTGGAGAGAAGAAATCTATAAAAATATGATTGTAACTGGCATGTTTAAAGTCGCTTTGTTTATTTCAAGTGGAGTCTTACAAAATTAATTCACCTGTTTCTTTGCAAATTCTTGTCCAACAGGCTGTTCCTCCAAGGCTTTGTTGGAACTAGGTTCTGGAATGATGTTCTCACTGTGCAATCAAGGGTTATTTTTGGATGATGGAATTTCAGGTGATTTTTTATTTTCTTATTTATACTTTTTTTTTCGCAGTTCATGACCTTTTTCTTTTTTTTTTCTGACCTTTTTCTTTAATAAGGAGCAAGTAGTTTTACAAAAACAGTAGTTTTTTAAAAATAAATGTGAAACCCCTTACCACTGATTTTACTCTTCTCTCTGCCATATATCCTAAACTTTTAATGGATCTATGCTTTCTTCCTTCTTTCCTTACAGGTTTAGGACAAGCAGTTACATATTAAGTAATTTTCAAAGTTGTTTTTGATCTGGAGAATTCAGGCAGCTTATGAAGCACACTTAGATAAAATTTTCTCTTTTGTCTTCATTTACTGTGGTAATTCAAACCAAAGCAGAGTTGGTCTCTTGACTATGAATTGTGCTAATAATATTCTGTTTGCTGACCTAATCTCAAGATGGTTCAATAATTTTAATATTTCTTTGTACTCAGGGTGCTTTACATGCAACGGCAGTCATAGACAAATACAAGACAATAACTTCACACACAACGATCTGATATTACTTAAAGAAATAGTAAAAACCATTATGACTTTCTCTTTTGTACACTCATGTGTTGTCTTCTAGCATTGTTTTTACCTTAATACAAATGTAGAGCAAAACATTCAAGCATCCTGGGGGCCAAGCTTTCCCCCCATAGTCCACTTTGTTAAGAGGATGCTTCCAGGAATATCTAGAAATATATTTTTTCTTCCTACAAATAGTTATTAAGCCCCTATTTCATGCTTGCCCATATTCTAGGCAATGGGGTTAAAACAAGGAACCAGAAGTGGTTCCTGACCTAACGAGGATGCTGGAGGAAAATAAGCATATAAACAGTGTTAGAGGTGCCATCACTGACGTGTTAGGGGATGCCATAATGAGGTCTACACAAAACATTCCACTGGCACCACCATGAAGTGGTCAATGCAGTACGACTGAAGTGTGGGAAGGAGGATCAGGAAATATTTCAAAGAATAGAGGGGGAAAAGGGCAATCTTGGCAGAATGTGCAATCTGAAAAGGTGCAGTGATGTGAAACAGCAGGGTTCTCTTTCAAGGATTCTCCAGATGTCATGTGTCTAGAGGGCAATGAGTGAATGACATAAGAGTGATGGAAGGTGAAGTTAGAAGAGTAAACGAGGGTTAGATTCTAGACGTAAATTTGAGACTAGTATAATGAACCCAGGAAGCAGACATACCATGTGTTCCATGCTCCTCTCTGCCAGGAAGGAGCTCACAAAACAGGAAGTTTGCCTTTGAGCACTATGGAGTAACTTAACTCCTCTGAAATCCTGCCCAGTATGATGAGTGTGCCTCACATGGCTCTGAGAACCACTGCTCTTGGTCTCCATGCCCACCATTTTGTGTTTCTCCATATTCTCCTTCTCTTCATGGCTGGAGCCAGCAGCAGTAGCCAAGCCCCTCCTACTTGTAGAAACTCAGTTCTAAGGTTGCGGCTCTTAGGTTGCTGCTGCCTTGATGCCTGCCCAGTGGGCCCTGTGTCTGCTGATAGTTCATACTCTTAATGCCTCAGTTCTTTAAAGGCTTCACAGGCGCTCTTATTTCTTGCCTTATCGAAAAGCTTACAACTCACTCTTCTCTGATGTTGGCCTAAAACTGTGGGGCCCCATCTCCTTTCTCTTTGAGATGAGTCTCTTCCTAGGTAACTCCTTGAAATCCCTGGTAAGTAGATCTACTAATGATTGCCTTCCAGACACAGATATGCTTGAATCTTTGGGAGAACACAGTTTGGATGCATACTGGTAACTTTGGAAAAGTTATGGGACAAGAAATGGGAAAACAGGAGCAAGAAAAAACAGGCTGAAACATGACTTAGAAGAGAGAAAATAAGTGTAAGTGGCTTATGTGGAGCTTCTGAATCCAGAGTAAAGAGTAAATATTTGTAGTATTCTTCTTATCCATATTTTTTCATCTACCCTCTCTTATTTTTCTATTTTTTATTGTTTGTATTTTCGTAAGCCACCTTAAAACTTGTTTTTGAAACGTGGTAGAGCATAAATAAATAAAGAAAGAAAGAAGGTAATTTACAGTTGTCACACTGAGTAATTAGTCTTCTGAAGGCAGGAGTGATGTGGTCCATGGAGAGACAAAAACACTTTTTGACATGACTATGGCCAGAACTTAAATAGCAGGAAAAGAGGATTTCAAATTAAAATCTAATTCCCAAATGGTGTTTCAACCCTGACCTACTTTACTGATGGCAGAGTAGTTTGGCAGAATTTGTCCCCTCAAAACCAGACCAAACCAAACCAAATCCAGGCGGAAGGCAAGCATCAGGACGCTGACTCCTGAGGTCAGGAACAAGACTGTTTCATACCTGAGGCCTCAGCAGGGTAAAGGGGTGAGAGAAATGCGTTGGAGGTGCGTGTCCCTCCATGGGGTAAGATCATCGCCGGGTGCCACGGCTCCTGAAAATCAACAGCAACGGATAAGAAAGATGTTAAACAGTT
>NW_006494612.1:21529018-21563664 GCF_000325575.1 Pteropus alecto | reverse complement strand
AATTATTCCTTTTGCACACTCAACTCCTCCTCTCCTTAGCTAGGCTAAACTTGCTCTCTCTCATCAACTCTCATTCGTTCCACAGGGAGCAGGGACCCCCCCTCCCCCCGCCCCCATTTCTTCAGCACTTCTCCACGCCCTCCTTGCAGTTGCTCTCTCCTTCCTCCTGTTCTCTTTGCCTCCGATCCCCTTTGCTCGCCTTCTGCCTCCTTCTCCCTCTCCTTTCAGGACTCCCCTCGCTTCCTTTCCCACCGAACCTAGAACTTGGGGACCAGTCGCGGGAGCGGAGCGGCAGGTGGCTCCGCGGGAAAGGCGGGACAGGGCGAGAGCGAGACAGGACCCGGGCCCAACGGGACACGGCGCATCTGCACTTTATCCCTGTTTACTTCAGTTGGTACAAAAGGCCAACGGCAGGCGGCGGGCCCAGGGGCGGGCCCAGGCTCCCGCTTGCACCGCCGCCCCTCGTGGCTCCTCCTAGCTCCGCCAGTCGGCGGGAGCCCAGGTGCCTGCGGGTAGGAGGCGCAGAGGATGTGTTGCTGGCCGCTGCTCGTGCTGTGGGCGCTGCTCCCCCGCGCGACGGCGGGGGACTCGGGCCGGACCTTCCCGCACCGCACCGTCCTGGACGCGGAGGGCAAGTACTGGCTGAGCTGGGGCCCGCGGGACAGCCGGCTCGCCTTCCGCCTCGAGGTGCGCACAGCCGGCTACGTGGGCTTCGGCTTCTCGCCCACCGGGGCCATGGCCGCGGCAGACATCGTCGTGGGCGGGGTGGCCCAAGGGCGACCCTACCTCCAGGTAAGCGCGTCCACTCCCGGAGTCCGTCCTGCCAAGCCCGGTCCTGTCCCAAGCCCGGTCCCGTCCCGACCCCGGAGCACGCGCGGGTCACGGCCACCTGGAGCCACCGCCTCTCTCTGTGGCGGAGGCTGGACGACGCAGCTCCGCGCATCCCCTCGCACGCTCCCCCTTGCCATCCGGCACCCCTACCGCCCCGGAGCCCCTGCAACCCCTGAGCGCAAGCTGCAGCCGTGCAGCTTCCCGCCTCCGCTGTCCAGCTCCGAGTTTTCGCCCCGGGAGACTTAGCACGAGTGACTCCAGGAAGTTTTCAGTCTCAGAATACTTTCCCATCACTAGCGCCGCACTTACTAGACCCCCCACATACACACCTGCAGCGCATCACCCTTCATTCCTGAAGGGACAGTAGGGGGGACCCCGCCTTTGGGGACCTAACGGACAACTCTCAGAGTTGGAGGGGCCAGAGAGCTTTAGCACTTTGCTGTCTTGCTGCCCGGGGTTGAAGGTCTCAGAACTACAAATCCTAACTATTTGGGAGCCCCTGAGAGCGGGGCTGGTGTCACCTACCTCTTCAGAGTGATGAATGAAAGTCCCCCAAAATTGTTTTAGTATATTTGTTATTCTGAGAGGCTTAGCAGGCTGCGTTTAAAGATTTGCAAAACCTGAAGCCCCAGGCAAACCCCCCTAGGAAGAAGCAAAATTTCTCACTTATTTTAATAGCTAACTAAGCTAATTTGACAGCTGGCGATTTGCTTTGGAAGAGGAGTATAGACATTGACGGTTCATAGATGTCTTCATGAATAGGAAAAAAAAAAAAATTGCGAGATGAACAGAGCGAAGAGGTAGTTAGATTTTCTGGACATCTTTGTTTTTTTGATCTTGACTGATATTTGGACACTTTTCCACGATGACATAAAATAACATCGAAGTAAATATACACCCTTTGTTACTTATCAGAGTTCATCCAAAGATACAAGCCCTTTCATCTTGATACAGGTTCTGGCATTGTGTTAGGCTTTGATAATATTAAAATCAATGTACCTGACAGATTTCAGAGTACATTTCTCAGTAATTTTATTCCTGGCTTCTAAGTTTGGGGTCTGCAACGTTCTGTCTGAGATACCATCAAACTTGAACCTTAATTCTGGCACAGAGCTATTAACTTTGGCTAGAAATAAAAATAAATAAAAAAAATGACAGCAATAAAAACTTCAAAACCAAGCTGTTGTCTTTTTTTTTTTTTTTTGGTAAATTAATCTTTTCCTCCCCAGATAAGTACTCTACAATTCCAATAAAATAAAGTTTTATGAGGATTACACTCTGCATAAATTTTCTCCTGCTGCAGCATCTCAGACATTAAATTTGGAAACCAAAATGTGACCCCAAACACAGGCCTCACTAGCTGAATAACAGGTCTCTTGTGATATGAAGTAGACAATACCTTGTATAAATACCTATTTGAGTCAAATCTTTTTGTTTGCTTTTAGGGTTGGGAGGGTAATAGACCCCTTAACTGTCCTTGCCTGTTTTGTTGAAGGAGGCATGGGAAATCTTACTAAGTTAATGTCAGAAAACAAGATATGCTATCAAAGATAACAATATTGTTTTTCCCAAAAGAGTAGCATTTTTAGAAAACCCACCCAAACTGATATCAAATGAAAAGCCAAGGGCAGAAGCTTGTTTCAACATGCCGTCGTGGACCCACCACAAATATCGATTTTGTTAAACTAAAGAGTGTTTTTATACTGCTGATGGTTCTTTATAATTATATAAAGTAGCTATATAAAATTACATAAGTATTAACTGAGTGCTCTTTAGATTGATTTTGAACCATAGAACTTTTCTTAAAGTAACTAGCGAATACACATTGCTATGAGATAAACCTTAAAATGGACACTTTCCCAATATTTAATAAGCAAGAAATAGGATTTTTCCTGTCTATTTTTATACCTAAGGAAATAAAATTCTTATTTTCATATGTAAAGATAATCATTTTCTTGGTTGACTGTCATCCTTTACAAGTCCATTTCCTTAAGCATCCCAATCACTTTAGGACATATAAAATACAATAAAATTATGCCAATCAGCTAAGTGCTAAAACCCTTTCTTAATAAACTCTAATAAAATTGAATACATCAAGACTTAAAAACACAAAGACTTGTATCAGTTCCAGCTGGTTCATCCATGCTGGGTGATTCCATTTTCCAAAACTTGAAATTGAATCTCCTCCCTAAAAACTTCATGCAGTGGTGTGATAAGGGTATTCTCAGCAACTGTACCAAAAGGTATATAATATTCTTAATCATTAATGATTCCATTAAAGGACTTTGGATTTGTGTAATTTTACTCCCAGAGAGAGAACAAACTACATGAAATGGTAAAACAAAAAGCATTGGCTTCTGGATCATCTTTGTATGTGTGGCAGCTGCTGACAGCTGGAGATGGCATTAGGTTGTATGATAACCGAAGTTGACATCTGTCATCTTCCCTTGTGGCTTTTCCCCATTATTTTATTACATTTCTTTCTTAAGTTTTAAAAATTCGACCTTTAGATATGTTTTATTCTTTTGTTATTTTTTTACTTTCATTTTTCTGATTATCTTAAACTCTTATTTTCAGTAGGATGCTAACTCTTGGATAACTAGGTAAGAATAAGTCCCAATCAACCAGGTAGAGAATTGTTGGCTAAATAAATGTTACAAATCCAAATGCCTTGAGAGGTCAGGCAGCAGATGTCAGAGAGTGATGGTGCTCCAGTGGAACCAGCAGGATGTGATGCAACACAGAATAGAGGGGACTGAGGAAACCAGAGTTTTTGTGAGTGAATTACTATTCTGTAGGAATGCAAATCAAGTATTGTCAGATTTTCTGTTTCTTCTTCTTTCTCCTTCCTTTCTTTCTTTCTTTCTTTCTTTCTTTCTTTCTTTCTTTCTTTCTTTCTTTCTTTCTTTCTTTCTTTCTTTCCTTTTTTTCTTTCTTTTAAGACAAGATCGAAATTTAGATTGTGTGTGTTTAGGTAAAATCTTTTGCTTGCTAAATACTGGCCACAATTCAAATTTGTACAATGCACCATGTCGTGCACATATACACACATGGTTTCAGTTGAGATAGATCCCATGGATAACTTAATCTGGGACCAAGAGGGAAAAAACTAATGTTAATAAAGAATCAAGTCCAATTGTGAGAATCCATGAAAGGCAGAGAGATGGGTCCCATTTCTTTTCAGGCCAGGTTTATTTTGTGCCAAGAACATTTTGTACTGTGTCAGAGGGGACGTTGCCCATTGTTTTGGTTATCTATTGTTGTATAACAAACTACCCCAAAATATAGTGGCTTAATCTAAGGACAGCACTTTTTGCTCATAAATCTGCAATTTGAGCAAGGCTTAGTGGGGACAGATCTTCTCTGCTCCACTTGGTGTCAACTCCAAGGTGGGTAATTGGAATCATCTGAAGTCCCTCTCACTCGTTTACCTGACTGGCAGTTAATGTTGGCTATTGGCTGAGACTTTAGCTAGTACTATGGTGGGAACATGGCCTCTCCGTGTAGCTGCTGGGATTCTTCACCAAGAGTGAATGTCCAGAGAAGCCCCAATGGAAACTATATGGCCTTTTACAAGTTAGCCTTTGAGTCATATAGTGTGCCTTCTGCTATAGTCACAGTCCTACTGGATTCAAGAGGGACCACAGACTCCACCTCAGCATCGCATTGTGAGGAGATCCCATGGGAATATTAATGTGGCCATCTTTGCAAAATTCTATCACACCCATCCTTACTGACTTACCGTCTCCTTCCTAACACTACTTTTGAACTTTTGAGTACCTGTCTACCTGCATCCGCTCTCTTGACACTGCTGAGATGCAGAGGCAATGTTTACTCATTCACCTTTCTTTTTCCTCTCTTTCTCTCTCTCTCCCCCTCTTTCTCTTTCTCTCTCTCACATACACACCATTCTTAAGAAGTTAGTGAACAGTTGATAATTTCTCCATTGTCTTCCTATTTCCTATTCCCTCCATCCCACCCCACCAAGAGACTTGAACTTCCACAATCATGGTTGCCAATCACCCAGTGAGACTACCTCCAGAGGGCAGTGTGACATTTGCTTGTAGGAGTGAAAAATCAGATTTTGAGTTTCTTACCTCAAGGCGGTAGGCTTCCTATACCCAGAGAGGAGGCACTATGTGAATTTTCCCTGCCCATTGTGTAACCCTCTAACCTTGTCTGGAGTTATTTCCTCAAATGATGTATAACCAAGTATGATTAGAATGAGAAGGGAACGAGAAATGTGGTTGAGAAGTGAAGCCTGTCTCAGTGTACTCTACCAGAGGAATTGTTCTGGAGTAGCTTACACCTGGGGAAACGTCCCCCCCAGGATGTTGTTGAGCTCAGTTTCTACACTGTCTTTCACAGACTTGCCAGGGGTGGGAGTGGGAAGCAGTCTTTCCTTTCGTATTGGCTTTTGAAAACCTCACTATTTTGTCTCAACGAATTAACTCAACGTTCACTTCTCTGATGGATTCGTGTCCTTTCCTTGTACTTTGTCCCTTTTTGACTCAGAGTAATCCCACCCCCACCCGAGCCACTTAGCGACTGTGAGTCCTCATTTGAGTCAAGTGAACCGGGTTGATGAATGCCCAGTTTGTGTGAGTTAGAGAAGAGGGCAGCATTGTCGGATGTGCTGTTGAATTTGCACAAAAATTGATTCACTCTTCCTTTGGGGGTGTAAATCACTAGTGAATGGAGGCCGAAACATGTGTCATCATTTGTTACAGTCTTGCTTGTTGGCTGTCTCTTAAACTGAAGTCTTTCTGTGATGAGAAGTAAGTCTTCAGCAGCAGGGTAATTGCTGCTGGGCTGCTTGCTGAGGAAGTGCTTGGAACTGATTTGAAATCACAGAAAACAGTCAGCATTCTTTGTGGTTAACGATGTGCTTCTTTTAAGTGCACCCCAGCCAACGGCAACAAAGAAATGTTTGGAAAGCAAATTGAAAAGCTGTAAGGGAAAGATGACGAGAGTATGCAACCCTGACATAGCTCAGCTGGGGCTTTGTTAAGAGATACTTAGAGGTCTTTGGATTATGCACCCCCAATATCCAGATGACACGGGGACCTCCCCAAGCTTCATGCTTTATGTGTTAGTAATACAGACACATGGCCAGTGTAATGCTCAACAAGGATGATAGCCTTCAGTGTGAGGTTCTTCCTGTCAGAGCAGATGATTTAATAGTGCCAGCCTGAGGAAACAGGCAGACCTAAGAGCCAAGAGAACAATGCACCTGAATTGACCAGCAAAGTTCAAGTCTTCAGGGAACCAACGGCATGTTTCTGGATTCTCGAAAGGAGAGGCAAGAGTCCACTTCAAAGAAAGTGAATGGTGGTTTATTGATTCATCATTTGTAATAGAGCCCTATTAAAATAAAGTTGCTGGCGAAAGGAATGAATTCATTATACATCATCATATTTCTGGAAATGTTTGATCCATATGTTAAAAAAATCAGGGCATATGGATGCCTCACAATACTGTTTATTTTAACTTTTAAAGAATAACCAATATACAACTTTTAAACAGAAACATTTCTCCAGAAAGCTTCTTCCAAATCCATGTCTTCTTAACTTGTTAAATTCTGGAGTAGACAAAATATAAAAACTGCTCATGAGCCAACATATAACACATAAGCAGAAAATACTGCAAAAATTATTTCAGATGAATAATTTTGTTAACTGAGATTGTAGATCTGATTGCTACACGAATAATAGATGAGGTCTTTCTTAGTCATCTTACATAGCCAAAATTTATGAGAAAATCTTTAAACAATTCTTCCTTTTACAGGTTAAATGTTGTTTTGTGTATTTACTTGCTGCTTCTTAAGAGCTTAGAGCTTGGGGTGTCAAATCTCCTGACACCCCACCCTTTTTTGAAAGTGAGGAAACTAAGGAAACTAAGCCTTAGGTAGCTATTAAATAAATGGCTTGTTGGAGATGAGCAGCCTGGATTTATCGCCTCTCAGTTCTAGTTTGATGTCCTTTCTTCTCCTGCAAGCAAATTGTAGCTTACAAAAAACATATTCCAATTTTCTTCCTTAATAGCGAAGGACCATGTATGATAAAATACATTTTTAAATGGATTAATAAAATCATAGTTTTTTTTACTGTTTTTGTTTCACTATAAATGTCATAGATACACATTTCTATGATATGATTTTTTCATTCATTCAGTTCTAAATATATGCCATACATTATTGTAAGTCTTTAAAGTGTGTTATCTCATGTAATTCTCACAATAGCCTCAGGATGTCAACATCTTATTTCTCCCATTTTGTACATATGTAAACCTGAGGCTCTAGATCACACAGCATAAGGATTATTTATGACTTTTACATGACTGTTTCAGTAAAGTACTCACCTATGGACAGAGAATGTTGGAATGTTCATTCATTCATTCCATCAATATTTATTGAATATTTATTGAACATTTCTATATGTGGGAGACATAGCATTGAGTGAGATGAAATCAGTGGTATATTGGAGCTCACACTTTGGTTGAGAGTGGGGATAAACAAATAAACAAGCAAGAAAAATATCAAAGTGATGAGTACTATGCAGAGAATTACAATTGATGTGAAAGGGGCTGCGTGGCTATTTCAGATTAGGATGCTTATAATCAAAACATGAAGGAAAACGAGTGTCCCAAGTTTTAAAGGTTGTTTTCAAGGTTAACCATAGTGTTTACAATTCAAAATATTATATACTATGAAGAAGATTATCTGGCATGGGCATCAAAGAACTCAGTAGACCTTGAATATAGGAAACTGCCTACCTGGAGGAAATTTAATTAATGCTTTTTCAAATGTGTCTGAACCGCATGAGCTCTCTCTTCTGTTTCTGTGGCATTGTTACACAGATGTTTAGTAAGCTCAACTAGAGTCTTTCAAGCTTTGATCTAGAGAGTTGGTGATTTTATAGAAGTTTCTTCTTTAATACTAGGTGTGAATGTTTTTATCTTGTACCCTGTATTCTTTCTCATCTTCAATAATATTGGAGAGCCAAAGCACTTTGAGAAGCTAGATCAACAAAACCACATGTGTCTGGGGAAGATTTCCATCTTTTAAGCAATTTTTAAAGTAAAACTTTGAAATCTCGGTTTCTCAGATGAAACTAAGCTGCTGTCTTCCCTCCCAACTCCAGCAAAGTTCATGCGCTGAAGCCCACTCAGACAAGGAAACTCATGGTGAATGAAGCCATAGAGCTGCTAGGCTTCCTGTTACTTTGGACAACTTTGGGCAAGGCCAGGATAGATTCTTGCTATGGCAGATTGCAGTCTAATGATGCGCAGGCAGAGTTAATAGAGAACTGAGAACCTGGAAAGATATGTTCTATGTCAGATGTTCCCACATTTGTCCGCACATTAGAACACTTGGAAATCTTTAAAAATGTCCAATGTCCAGAAAATCTCTTCCCTCTCTTATAACAATTAAATCACAATCCCTGGGGGTGGAGTGAGGGTGATACATTTTTCAGTTTCCCTGGTGATTTTAATGTACAGACAAGTTCGGCAGCTACTGACCTTATGTGGTCAAGCTCTTTGATAGGAAAAGGTGACTCCCTCCTGGCCCATGGAGAGAAGCTTGGAAGATTCCAGGCATAGGGCATAGGGATGCAAAGCAGGATTCCATGCAAAACAATTCAGAGGGACTATTTGATGTTTGACTCAAGGGCTAGTGTATAATTAGGCATTTACAATTATTTCGTAAAACAAAAATAAATTGAGTTTTCCTGCAATGGAAAGTTGAACAGATTAATTGATAATTCTAAGTATTTTCTCAAACGTACATGCCAAAACAAGAGCAACAGTGGAAGAACTGTGGGTAGTGGTGTATTTCAAAATATGCTGAACCAGAAATCTCTCTCCTCCTCCTAGCACTCTACCATTCCTACACACCTTTTGTCAGTTAATACTAGCTGCTGTATTGCTAAGCAACAGGAATATCTGCCCACACAGAGGCTAAAATATATGTTCTATATGGTCATAGGACATCAAAGGAACATTAATAAATGAAAGTGCCAGATAATTCGCAGCCCGTATTTAAGCCAAGAAAAGTGTTCTGTTCTAAAATCTTTTAGTAGAATTAATAATAACAAAAATGGACTCCCTTTGTATTTGGAAAAATTCTCGGGTGTCTTTCCAGGTATATAAATACATAGCCTTTCCTCTTCCTCCCCCATTCTCCAAGGTTACTAATAAGCAGTGAAAAGCCCTAAAGCTATGGTGGCAGAAAGGAAAAGGAGGAAAAGTAACAGAAGTGGTAGATAATTAGTATTTTTTTTTAGGGTAGGGATAGGACATTTACAAGTTGATGGCTGCGTCGGTGCTGCCACATCTGAGATACCAAGAGCAATTCCATGGGCTTGGCAGGTCCACAAGAAATATCTGCCGGACAACTGCTGAGCAGTTAAACACAGGAAGTCCTGGTGCAAATCTCAGCACTGCTTGCTACTTATTCGTTGTGTCACCTTTGGCAAATCCCTTAACCTCACTAAGTGACATTTACAAAAAAGGGAATCATGATATCTAATGCATATTTTTTTTGTTTCGTGTTGTTTTAAACTTGACTCTCTGGCTCTTGTTATTTATTCATTTTCGTTTGTTTGTTTGTTTGTTAAACTATAGTTGACATACAATATTATATTAGTTTCAGGTGTACAACATAGTGATTCAACATTTATATACCTTATAATGTGATCACCACAGGTCTAGTAACCATCTATCACCAAAGTTATTACAATAAAATTGACTGTATTCCCTGTGCTATTCCAGCTGTAAAATAAGCAAGTCTTGGGGAGGTAATGTAATGTAATGCATGGGTTTTTGTGAGGAATAAATGAAATATAAATAAATGGGCCTGTAAAACTCTTAGCAGAGTATGTGGCATATTAATAGTACTCAGATGTTATTATAATGAATTAATCACTTAGTGAGATGTCTAAATTGTCCGATTACATAGAGACAAAGCTTTTCAACATTGGGAAAAGGTATCTGTTAAATGTATAGATGGGAGAGATTGATGGAAATTTTTTGAGAAAATTTAAGGGCAAACTTTAAGCAACTGGTTTTGTGAACATTTTGCATCATTAATGACTAGAGGCTAGCGTGGTTTCAATAAACACATATACTGACAAGATGGCATTTTCTTTTGCATTTGATTTGCTGGATTGGTAGTTGGGGTATTAAATAAGTGGTGCATCTGAATGATAGTAAGTAATTAACAGGGTTTCTCATGATATCCTTATAGAAAATGGACTAATAAAGTTGAATTAATTATAATCATAGATATTTAAACATTAACACCCAAAATATATTGATAACAGACTGGCTACAGAATGAGGACTCGAAAGATAGTAATATCTTAAAATAATGAAACTAAAAGTTAAAAATTCACTGAGAATGCAAATAAAGTTAAATACTTGGTTAAAAAATTAGTTGTGTAAAACAAATGTGTAAATTTGGACTTAATTGAATTCATATGAAAAGATATGAATTAGTTTATTTTAAGCTCCAATAAATGTGCTTGCTAAATGTACAAGTACAACATTAACCTGTAAACTCTATTGTTTTCATCAAAGGAAATAGTATTGATTTAGTACTCTACATTATGCTAATCATACCAGAAGATACATTCTAGAATAACATTTTTAAAGGATGTGTGTATGAACTGGAGAGGGCTAAAGAGGGATTACAGGATAGTTGAAATCTCTGGAAATTGGGGTACCTGAGTAATGGGAAACAGCTGGTAGGGTTTTATATGGAGTAAGAACACTTAGAAAAGACATGATGAAATAGTAGACAGTCTTCCTCAACATGTATGGATTAGATGCTACCTATTAGGCTCCAGAAGGAAGAAAAAAGACCCAATTAATATACATTAAATGGTAGAAGATTTTAGCTTCATGTAAGACATATATTTCTGACCATGAGAGGTATTGAAATTGAGTGAGTTTCTTTGTGAGGTTGTAAGTTTATGAGCTTTGTCACTGGAAGTATTAAATACTGTGTGATCATCTCTTAAGAAATATTTGTGAGAGAAATCCTTCTTTGGTGGGATCTAAGATTAGATATCCTTCAGGTTGTCTTCCAGCTTGAGTGTGATGTTGAAAATACTTTATTCCACATTCATGCTTTTAAGTTATTCAAGAAATTAGTAGAAGAGAAGACATCAGCAACTGTGAAACTGTCTATGTTGTTTTTAACCCGCCTCAAAAAGTTCTTTCTCTGTGGATAAGTGTGCCTGAACTGTTACAATGGTTATGAAGAGTATTTCATCTCTTTCCCTACTATATATTTCAGTATATTTGAATTATTTAAGTGAATATATATTAGTTTTGAAATCTGAAAAAATAAAGAAAAAGAATGTTTTGTGACTTGTATATACTCAAAAGAATAAGTTGGAGGGCTTCAAGAGCAAAGCTCAATGAGAAGTTTGTGAGTTTCTACGTGTTTGGTGCATTATTTTGATCTAAGAATAGTCTATTATTCTCTGTCTCTTGACCTTCCCACCTGGATGTCTAGGTAGGCGTCTCAATCTTAACCTCACTCACCCTCAGCCTACTTCTTTACCAGTCTCAGTCTCAGTGAATGACACCTTCTGGTAGCTCCAGTCAAAAATTAGGAGTCATCCTTGTTTCTTCTCCTTCCTTCAGCCCACGTATAAAACCCATCTTCAGGTTCTGGTGACTCTTCTCTCCAAACTAAATCTAAAACCCACTCACTTCCTTCAATTTTACTACCCCCACTCAATCTCGAACCACTAGACCGCTGTCTGTCTTCCCCACCACCATTCTTATTCTTTCTTTTCATCATTCTCTGCAGTGTAGCCATAGTAACACACACACACACACACACACACACACACACACACACACACACACACATACACACACTTGTTATGTCAGTCAGAATATGCCACTTGCTGCTTAAAGCTCAAATGACCTTTATATAAGCCTAATATTAAATTTGAATTCTCTATACTCACCTATAAGGTGTCACAATGTCTTGGGCCTCATCTGATCCCTAGCTTTTATTTGCATCATCAAACTGGGTAAACCCACCTCCACGCCAGGTCCTCTCCAATAGCCTCTCTGTCTTCCTGGAATCTACTTCTTCCACTTTTTTTTGTAACTGGCTCCTAATTGTCATTTATTTCTCAGAATAAATGTCATGGCCTCAGCAGTGACTCTTCTGATCACTCAGTTTGAAGGTTTTCCAGTTCCTCTCTGTAATCGCTGATTTATTTTCCTATGAGCACTTATTATCTAAACATTTGGGGATATATTATCTAATTTTTTTAATTTGCCTGCACTCCCCCATCCCCAACTAAACTATAAGTTTCATTGTGGTGGGGACTTTGTCTACAATCTTGTACCCTCAGCCCTACTATAGGCACTGAGGAGTAGCAGTCACTCAATAAAATATGTGTTGGAAGAAAAGAGAGGAGAGAAGAAGGGACGAAGGAAGAAACGAACTTCCTCAAAATTTATTCCTCTCATAAACTGGTCATGGACAGTAAAGAGAAGTCTTGTAAAAACTTTTAAAAATGAAGATGATGGGGTAGGATGAAGGCAAAATAATATCTTATTTCAATGATGAGATCTGAAATTGCTTTTTCCACCGGTTATTGTTAAAGTTGAAATTTTAATTTTATGCTGTATCTCTGATAATTCTATAATTATAGTAAAGTATTACATTACAAGAAAACTAAAATGAGATGATGTGGGAGAAAATTCTAGATGTGAATTTTCATAAGGCAGCTCTCACAAAACGCTCAGGAGGATCCCTCATTGGAACAGAAGCTAACAGGGTTCTTATTTTCTTGTCCTGGCAGCTATTTAATGGATCCATTATTATATTTAGAGTTTTGGTTTTATCCGAAGTGGTTTCTAGAAGGCAAACCCCTTCTGTTTTGACATTTCATTCAAATTTCTAAGATTAGTGAAGAAATAACTTGTTAAAATCAGCTTATCTCGAATTCTGAAGATTATGTTTATATAGTTCATTTATTCAGCTTTGTAATTTTTTTTAGGATCAAAGATTCTCTTTAACACAAAAATATTTATTATTTTACTATCAAATATTATTTAACTATCAAATATTATTTAACCACCATAACACTTATTATAGAAATTGATATAAAAAGCAGAAATGTTTGAAGGAACAAGGCTTTTGAGATTTAGAAAAAGAAAAACTACAAGCACCTGTTGAAGAAAATGATGACAGATGGTAACATTTTTCTCAAGGTTCCCCCTGCAGCTGTGCTTACATTCAGTTTTCCAGGCTGAACCGGGGTTTATTCATATCTTTTATTACACCCATAAGAGTTTTCTCTTTATCCTGTTTAACACAGCACCAGTCAAAGCTCTCTTCTGTTACAGAGATTTTATTCAAGAGAGAAAAAAGACTGACAATGAGTGAGAACCAATTTAACATCTGTGTAATCATGTTTTTTAACAAGAGGTCACAGCAATCTTGTAGATTATAAAAGCTAGCTTTTTTGGTATGTTATCTTAGTTTGAAAGTGACAATACTAGCGCCATCATGCTAAATGATAAATGCCAACTTCTGTTAATGCTGACTTACTTTTCTGTTGCCATACAGCATTTTGAAAACTTAATGATATATTTCATAATTTTTTCAAAGCATAACATGTTCAAAACGAAAGATATCCTGCGAGAACATGTTTCAGGAGTAATATTTTTATGACACAACTGCAGACTAACTTTATTGTTTGAGTCTAATTAGCAACTCAGATTTTCAAGGCTAAGGTAATATTTTTTCTTTAAAAAAAGTATAAACAAGCTAAATTCATGATTAATATAATCAACAATAAAAACAAAAAAAATCTCTCAGTGACAATTCACATTGAAGCTGATCTTAATGAAGATATTTGAGTTACAACGTAATTGAAATCCACACAAAGCCATTGATCTAGAATAATATTACTTCCCATTTCACTTTACAGAACATTAAAACTGCATAAGTGCAAAGAACGACTTTTGTATATCAGCTTTTATACTTAATTAAAACATTTACATATTTTTATTCTTAAACTTATACAAATCTCTACAGAATCATGATTCTCCTAATCTTCCTCAACCCACTTCTCTCATAGAGTCCATTTTTAGTGACACTTAATAAGAGCCTACTTTTATCATTATTTGATGTTTATAAAATATATATTTAATACATATATCATACATTTATATTTTTATAATGGCTGCGCTATGACAATGAGAGTGCACTGTGATCAAATTCCCATTTTTATTTTAAAAGTCCTATAATATCAAGCACTATAGGAAGATGACTGAGGAATGGCCTTCACCGTTGATGTAAAGTAGAGCTGCTTCTGGCTCCATTTGCTAAATGAGTCTGGGAGCAGGGATGAGGGATGCCATTCGTTCTAATTCTAAAGGTGAAAATCAGATAGTAAAAATGATATTTCTTAAATACCTCATAAGCTCTATACAGTATGGTTTTGTGAATATAAATTTCTAGGTGATGTTATTGGCATTCATACTCTTAATTGGTTGTTTTACTGTCAATTTCATTCTCCATTTTTTTCTTAGAGATAATAGTAACAAGATAACTATTTTACTTAATTATTTGAATAACAAATATCCATTTGTCAAACTGTCAGGAAACCCTTAAACTCACTGAACACACTTTTTTAGGTTTAGCCAATCTGCATGAAAGATTTTTAAGATTGACAGGTCTTCTTTTCTTTCTTTCCTTCTCCCTTCCTTCTTTTCTACCTCTGCACAAGAACAGTCGAATGATAGGAAATTTGGGACCCTTCCAAGTAAAGGACCCAGATTGTTTTTTTTTTCCTTTTTCTCTTCTCTTGCCTCGATTGTGCTTTTAATGTTTGCCAATATGCCACTTTTTATTGTATAATATTGACACTGTTAAGACTGCGTTTGATTATAGTCCATGTGTTTTCTTAATACAGACTGAAGGAAGAAAAATAGTGCTACTGGGGAATATTTTGCTCCCACAAAGTTAAACAATTCCTATAATACAAAGATGTGAATATTGGAGGATGGTTCTTGGGTTTTTATCTTTTATTTTTATTTAGATTTAGCAAAAGGAAAGGCAGAATGCTCCTTTTAAAATAACACATATTTAATGAGCCTCTGATATATGTAAGTCACTCTTTAGGCACCGAGGATTTAAAAGAACATTAGAAAACATTCTAAAACATGATTAATCTCTCTCAGATCTGTTTTTATTTTCTTTAAAATAGGTAGAGAATGCCCTCCTAGTGTAAGAGGATTTCAAAGAGCTATTGCATGCATAAACTTTTTTTTTGTAAATGCTGATGTCAGTTTCATATGATTCATGTCTATTTAGGGGCTAAAAGGTCATAACAACATTCCCAGATTTCAGTGCCAGATGTGTCTGTATGGCAGATCATGTAGCCCCAAACTTATTCTAGCATCTGGTTAAACATTCCACATCAGATCTTAACCATACGTAAACATATTTGAGAGCAAGTGAGAAAATAATCTGTTGTCTGCCTCTTTTTTGTTCCATTTACAGTGTAAATAACTATTGTAAAATTACAGATTTATAACTGGATTAACAAGATTAGGTGTCTATTTCTAGGCAATTACCACTTATTTGAGAAGATAATGCTGTGTCTAGAACATATTGCATGCTACATGAGAATGCAAATAGGGGAATAAGGATTCAGAGAGGGAATGATCACTTCTGGTCAGAATAATCAAAGATAACTTTATAGAGGGGATAGAATCATGAGTCTTGAAGAGAATGAAGTGGTTCAGTGGGTGGAGTTGATGGAGAGGATATCTCAGTGGGGTGAGAACAGCAGGGGAAAGAGGAAGAATGAGCAAAAGCAAAGAGCTGGAAAAAGACAGAGGATTTGGGGAGAATAATAGAAAATAAAGATCATGTGGTGAAAGTAATGATAGACACCCTGGAAAATCAGGTTAGGCTAAATTTGAGAGGAACTTGAATCTAAATTATAGAACCTTGTACCATATGCTATTGAATTAAATGTAATGACACATTGAAAGTGATTTTCAAGGAAGACCTTGACAGAAATAGGTAGATGATAGAGTCTGACAATTGATACTAGTTGTAATGGAGCAGATGTAAAAGGTCGGTTATTTTTTCAAAGGAAGACACGATAGGAGCAGGGGCTACCTGTGGAGTTGTAATAGAGGTGGAAGTTAAAGAAGACTGTGGTTTTGGATTTGGATGGGTGAGAGAATAGCAGCATAAGCAGAGAAAACCAAGAACACTAGTCTTACACATAAAGGGTGGATACAACTTTAGATATATTACATTTAAAATGACAATAAGACTTCCAAGTAAAGGTATTCAGTGGACTGTCAGATATGTGATACCAAGTAAAAGTGATGATTGGAAATTCTTGGAGGAAATGAGATTCCCAAAGGATGAAATATGAAGACAAGAATATGATGTCAAAGACAGAACTTTGTTATTCATGTTAGGGAATGAGAATAACAGACCGAGTGTCAGAGGTGGACAATAAACAGTGGAACCTTCTGGAAGTGGGGAATACGGGACATTTTTGCTTTGTTCCTAAGATTTACTCGTTCCCAAATTTAGAGTGGAAGAATTCAGTCTTTCATCATTATGTATGATGTTAGCTGTAAGGTTTTTATGGATGCACTTTAAAAGGTTAAGGAAGTACCCTTCTGTTGGTAGTTTACTGAGAAATTTTAGCATGAATGAATGTTTCAAATGGTTTTTCTGCATTTATCAAGATGACTGTTTTTTCTTTTTTAAACTTTTGATATAATGAATTGCACCGATTAATTTTCTAATGTTGAACCAACTCTGCATGGTCATGTTATATTATCCTTTTTTTAAAAAATATATCACTGGGTTGTATTTGCTAATATATATTTTTAAGAAATTTCATCTAGGCCCATGAGAGATATCGATCTGTAGGTTTTCTTATAAAGTTTGAATTTGGTATCAAGGTACTACTAGTATCAAAAAATGAGTTGAGAAGTACTCTCTCCTTTTTTACTTTCTAGAAGTGTGTTTTGAAGGATTGGTATTATCTCTTCCTTAAATATTGATAAAATTCCAAATGAAAGCACTTTGGCTTAGACTTTTCTTTGTAGGAGAGTTTTTTACCAATGAGTAGATTATAGGGCTTCAGAGTATCTGTTTCTCTGAATTAGTTGCCGGTTTGTGTCTTTCGAGGACTCTGTTTCTCATCTAAATTATTCAAGGTTTTTTTGCATCAAGGTGTGCATAATATTATTAACCTTTTGATGTCTGTAGGATCTATTTTAATATTTCTCTTTCATTTACATCTATTTGTTTTCTACTTGTTCCATCTAAGCCTTATTTTGTTTTTCTCTTTTCAGGTTTTCTTTTAGATTAAGTGTATTTTATGATTCCATAAAGTAGATATTATTTAGGATAGAAAAAAGGCAAGATGTGAGTGCTCATGTATCTTAGCTGAAATTTTCTTAATAAAATGAGATGTATGATCATAAACTGAGAGATGTTGGCATCTTGCACAGAGAAGGTTTAGAATATCTGTCTTGGGAGGCCTCCTGAGAAAACAGCAAGGATTTCCAAGCATTAGAAGGGGCCCAGCTGAAGTAGACATGTAACTAATAATACTATTTTGATAATTAATCTGAAGGTATGTCTCCAAATAGCCCACAAAAATTGGGTAATGTGAAAAAAAATATAATGGAATTACAGTGGTGGTTAGGCTATTTCATATTTTGATTTTAGTTTTAATCAAATCTGTTCATGTTTTCTTTTAAGAAGGTTGAAGATATCAGCTTTTTTAGACAATTACATTTTTCCAGGAATTTAGAACTTTGACATGATTGGGAGCTGTCTTTCCTAAATAGTGAACACGCAGTGATTTACACAGGGCAGATGAGCTCAAGGATTTTTAATGTGACCTGAGTGAAGTTTCTCCCATTTTCTTTCTTATAGCTAAGTTATATGAAAAGCCAGAAAAAGGTGGGCTAGCTGGAAGGAATCGGTGTTGGTGAATGGAAATAGAACGAATGGAAAATTGGCAGGCCAGCCAGATATTTTGTGGGACTAATGGTTTTGGAAACATATTTGCAAGACTAGGATAATTATTCTTCTCTTTGAACTGATTACATTCTGTATTGTATTCTCTTTGTTTGTAAAAACCGTGATTACTTGAATTGTGTAATGAAATGTGAGCTTAGTGAAAAGGCACAGTTAGTTTATCTAAATCCTTTTTGTCCATAGGCATTGCTATTTCATTTATATATTTAAAATCCTTGTGATTACAAGTGGGAAAATAACAGTATCATAGGAATATTTCATTTGAATTGGTTTTACAATTACAGCCCGTTCTCAGAATAATTTTTTGATAAACCCCAACTTTAGCAATAGGAAAAGTAACATTTTATGTGAAAAATCTTGATATAGATATTTTCTGTAGACAGAAAAATAAACTAACCCTTACTTTTCCAGAAGTGGCCACTACGCTGTAGAACAGATTGCTTGTATTTGAATACTGGCTATACTGCTGTTCACAAACTGTGTGGTCCTGGGCAAGGTGCTTCACCTCTTGGTGCTTCAGTGTCTTCATCTGTGAAATAGAGTTTTATCTCATAGACTTCATATGAAGACTAAATGAGTTTAATACATGTAAATTGCCTAAACCAGGCCTGGTGCATCATATATATTCAGTAATTTGTAGTTACTAGAGTGAAAAAAGGTTAGTTAGGCACTGAGCATTGCCAATAATGTGGGGTTTGAACAATATCTAGATCTGGGACTCTGGGTGTGCCAGATTTACACACACTTGATAACTACCTTAGAAAGGTAGTAGGAATAAAAATGACAAATGCCATCCATTTGAGTGTGACATTTATAGACAATTTAAGGTTTTTTCTTCTATACTGTATTTTCTCTGCCAATCATTTCTTCAAATGTTATGTTAGTGTTAGTAAAAGTCGTTATAATTATGTTTCAGCATGTATATTCTAAATCAACTCTTTGTGACTTATTAAAATTATGTACTGAAAAACCAGTATAATTAAAGCAAAATATGTGTCTTCTCTAAGAGATGAAAATTAATAAGATTTTTATAACTCTCAACATAGTAAGCTACTGATAAAAGGCATAGAGAAATATTTTGGAAAAACAAACAAACTGTATTGCAAAAGAGGGGATGAAATGATCATTGAATGGCCACTAACCCTGGTAAGCAGTTTTTTCTCTCATATGCTATTTCGTTTATTAATCTTTCAAAATCCATAAATAGGTCTGTATTACCCCCATTGTACTCATGTTAGAACAAAAGCTCACAGAGTTTGACTTCAACAGTTCTTCAGGGCATTTAAAGGTAGAGTTGTGGGTCAGATCCCGGTCATTTTATTTCAAAGCCCATGCCCTCCCCACTGCATCTGTCTGCCTCCTGGAAGGGATCTGTATGCCATTGAACAATTTAAGTACAAAAATTATAGCTGATCCACAAAAACAAAACTTCCCTGGTTTTTTAATATTTTGTATTTCAACTAATTTCTTTTCTTATTTTTCATTGCATTTCATTTTAATAAGCATATACCATTAAGCTTATACTACAACAACCTATCACCTCAGGATGGGTCTCCTTGCTTTTAGGAGAGTGGAAGGGAAGGTCCATCATGGGAATAGTGGAAAAAGTGCCAACCTTGGGGCTGGTTCTGGCTTTTTCATGAACTAGTTATTTTACTTTTGGGGAAGGCATTTCACAGTGTTGAAGTTCCTCTTTTCATTTGCACAATATATGAAAAGTACTCAGTGATCTTGAATGTTCCTTTATTCCATCTCTTTTGATGCACTGTGGTATTACACAATAGACTAGTGGTTACCAGAGGGTGGAGGGGGAGGGGAGGGATAGGTGGGGTAAAAGAGGTCAAATATGTGGTGACAGAAAGAAATCTAACTATGGGCAGTGAACACACAATGCAATATATATATATATATATATATATGCTTTACTATTGAATTGTACACTTGAAACTTAGTGGATTTCATTAATTACTGTCGCCATAATAAAAGAAACAAACAAATTACTTAAATAAATGAATTTTAAAAAAATCCACATTGCCTTTTCCTGAAGGGCAGGAAGTTCAAATATGGACCAATTTCCTAGGGAATTGATTCCCTAGTTGGGAATCCAGCCCCTTGGAAATTTCCAGGTTTTGAAAAATGACTATAGACATAGGATTTTGTAATAAGCAAACCCAGTATCAGTTTTTTAAGGTCCTGTAAATACTCTTAATCTAAATTCTTTTCCCTCCAAATTTAGGATATCCTGATTTTTCTTTTTCATATTTTCCACAGGATTATTTTACAAATGCAAATAGAGAGTTGAAAAAAGACGATCAGCAAGATTATCACCTAGAATATGCCATGGAAAATAGCACACACACAGTAATTGAATTTACCAGAGAACTGCATACATGCGACATAAATGACAAGACCATTACGGTAAGAAGCCTCTGAGTGAATGCACTCATGATAATTTATATTTACTGTTGTGAAACCCTTTACAGAATAAAAGGAACAGCTATTTAAAAATAACCTTGACAACGAAGTCACAATTCTTTTTGGGAATATTTTAAAATTTTCTTTATAAGCCACACAAAAAAAATTCTGAGACAATAAATATCAGTAAAGGCAATTTTTTTTGTGAGCGAATCTAAAATTTTGAAGAGCTGTTTAAAATGTGTATGACTTGACTTATAAAAGATTTTTAGCTTCTTTATAAAGTTTGAAAATAGACAATAGATAAAGGTTGTAAGAAATATATTGCATAAGAGAATTATGATACTGAATATTAGTATATAATTCATCTGATTTGTAACTGATTCATCTTTGTAAATTTCTGAAAAATTAAGATGAATAGTAGACTGATTAAAATCGCTCATCAACATATTATACAAGATTTCTTACTGTCAGACTTCATGCAAAAATTAATATCTTTATGCATATGCAAATTAAATATTTAGAGAGTGTATAATTCATGTGGTACTTTGGAATTTTCCACGAATTTCTTGGCTCAATTTTATTTCGTATAGACCAATAAAATTATTATTTTTTATTTAGTAAATCAAAGCTTTAAAATGGGAATGCAGAAATCTGAAGCCGTTTCATTAACATTCAACCTAAAGAGTAAAAAAGGAAGGAAAAAACACATACAAAGACATGGATCACTTTTTATGTAATATACAGTGTAATTATACTTTAATTGGAATAATAATTACAGTCATTTGACTTATTAAGAAAGAATATAGCTTTTAAAATAAGTAGCTTTTGCTTTATTATTTATTTTCAAAGTTCTTATTACAAAGGTCTGGCAAAGGCACCTTTATCTGTGGGAGGACTGAACAATTTCTTTATACTCCAGCAAACTCTCCCCCTTTCCCCACCACCCTTTGGGCAATTTCTTTTGGTTGCTAAATGGAAACCAATTTCACCTGACAATACTTTTTCTAGCTGGGATACCACAGTCCCTTGGAAAGTCCTAGGATTTATAAAATGACTGTTAGATTCTAGGATAATAACCCAATCCAGAATCAGAAGTTCCTCCTATATTTGAATTTTATGTAAATTCATACATGTGACTGAGAAAAATCTATTGTGAAAGTAAAAACTCTGACTTGGAACATAATTTTAATTTTCATTGTATTTACAATGAAATGTTTCATAGTATTCGAACAGGTTTTAATTTCCCCAAATCCCTGTTGCTTAACAAGAATATTTGCTTGGTGACTACCAGTTGCTAGTTTGGAGGTTTAGCGTGACGATGATTTGCTGTTTCTGTGTACATGAAAGCATAACTCCTAAGTCAGTCATCCTTCACTCTGTTTTGGAACATAGAATCGTGCGTGCTGAGAGAGACAGTTTCTTCCCCCTCAAAACTTGTCTATTTGGATACTTAATGACTTAATCAGATTTACACAATTATCGTTAGAGAGCATATTGAGAACTCCAAATGTCACTATTCTCTTTTCTTCACTTCTATATCTTGCATTATTTATTTATTTTGTTATTTTTTATTTATTTATTTTTTTATATCCTGCTTTAAATAGAATTCTTTAAACTCAACTTAGTGATAAGGGAAGTTCTCTCATGAGACATAATCATGCCTATGTCTGATCACCAGGAGAGCACTATGAGGGTGATCTGGGCCTATCATCATGAAGATGTGGGAGAAGCTGGTCCCAAGTACCACAGCTCCAATCGTGGCACCAAGAGTCTAAGATTGTTGAATCCTGAGAAAACCAATGTGTTATCTACAGCCATACCATACTTTGACCTGATAAATCAGGACGTAAGTTTTTTTGTGTTTTATGACTGGAAGGGTGGGTTTTTTGAAAGCGTTTAAGAGTTTTTACATACATTGTTGTATTTAATAGCTTGTCTAGAGAATGTGACTTTGTGTTCACCTCTCCTTTTTATTAAGACAGGTCCTCATCCCAAACAAAGGTACAACGTATTGGTGTCAAATGTTTAAGATTCCTGTGTTCCAGGAAAAGCATCATGTAATCAAGGTATGTGATTTACTCACAGGCTAAACTTAATTTGTATGAATGGAGGAAAAATTGTAGTTCTTAAAATTAAATGATAAAAAATACATAGAAATTATTTTCAGTCATATGAAAGTTATTTAGCAAGCAAAGAACTAGTTTATCTGACACTCACTGTCTTAAGCGTCACTGAATTTAGGGAGAAGGCTTGGATTGTAGCTAGTATTTGGGGTTTGTCTCCTAATTTTACATGTTAAAGGTAAAAGTTTTGGGATGCATTTGAACTCCTCTAGTTATTTCTTAGACAACACTTTTATAATTGGAATTGTTGGAATTGCAATTTAAAATATTTACCTATTGATAAATTATGTCCAGGAAAGTTACATTCCCCACCAGAATTTTTTGAGAATATCTGCTTTATTGAAAATACAGTAGTATTTTCAATATGAATATTCTCATAAAAATTTGTTACAGTATTTTTTGAAACTAGAAAAATGAGAAAATTAGTGAATTTCTACAGAATTAAAAAATAAAGAATTGTGTAATAAATAAGCCCAGTTTGCCTGTGGTATATGATTCCCTCCCACTCCTCCAAGGATAGGTCTCCCAAAACTTTTGCATCTAGTTAGTGAATGAACAAGGATTTTAAAAAAACTTACGGCCCTTGGCTCCATGCTAGGGGTTGTTTGGCAGTTCCACAGAGGATTTCCACGGTCTCCAAGAACCTACAGTGAGATTATAGGAGATGGGACCAAGACAGGAGAGTATAAGACAGAATTAAATAGTACATATGAAATATCATAAACATTCAGCAGGCCAAACATTGCCCTCAGACTATGTAATGAAGCAGTGCGGATGTGAGAAAGGAGCGAACTCTTAGATTCTGGAATCTAGAGGAAAATATGGGGGATCACTGCGTGAATTGACTGTGTGCTCTCAGTTCAATTGCTTTGGGGTAATACCGTAGGCCCTAATTTCCTCATCCTAAAAGGCGGTCATCATAATACTCTCACTACCGGCCTCAAAGCATTTGGGCAGAGTTGGAAACACTGAGTACATTCTACAAGGTGATTTAAATTTATTAATTTCTAATATATTTGTCCAGTGGCACAGACCTGCCTTTCATTTGTAGAATGATTCATAACTACCTAGAGAGGCAAGCGGAGCAGGTTGAGAGAAGGTTTATTCAGTTAGTTTTTCTAAATATTTGTGGAATATTTTTGTAATCAGAAGACTCACCGACAATATGACTGCAGATTAGTCATTTACCTCTCTGCAATGTTTTCTATTTCTTGCATTTTAAAGAGGAATGCGAATTCTAGCCTTATGTATTAATACAGTGCCTAAGTCTTTTCCTTGTACCAATGAAAAGTCTCAGAAAAGAGAATGTTATATTTATACATACTCTGAGTCATATATTACTGTGTGTCATTTGCAGTAAATTCAATTGGAACCTGGCTTAACAGACAAATGTAAAACTATAGGCTCAGAGATAAAAACAAATGTTTTACAAAATAGGCCCTTGATTCATTTTACAGAAAATGTTAATTGTTGGGAGGCTAAGTACTTAACCACTTACATTAGTGCATTTTTATTCTTGTCATTATTAATGCTAATAATCAAGTTGCATGAAATAAAAAATAATTGTCTACACTTAAAGGAGGGCAATATATTATCTGATCTTCCACGTAGGACATTTTCTTGGTACCTCATCTAAGAATTCTTAGCTAGCCTTCTCATCGCAAGCATATCTAGTAATACCTGGATATATATAGGCCTCTCTTATCTAAGGGTATGCTTAGAATTAAGTCCTTTTGGGACTACGTTGCTATATTCACTATCAAGAGGGATCTCGTGACTTGAAAGGCTTTGGAGCATTTTTGCAGTGTTTGGAGGGCTATAAAACAGTGAAAATTCTTTACCCCAGCAAAGGAGATTTGAGAGAGGAGCAGCAGTTGACAGAAGTGCTTATACAAACTTTTGTTTTTGTGGGGCAGAGGATTGGTCGCTAGATTTTAAAAGTCCATTATTATTTTAGAATACCACTTATTGAATAAATTCCTGAACTTGTTAAGCCCTAAAATATTTTTAAATTCATTAAGTATTATAAAACACTTAACTCAAAAAAGAACTCAAATAGAATAATATCCAAAAAAAGGCTTTACTAGGAAATAAATTCAAAACATTTAGGTCGTATAAATGTTGAGGCAGTCTTTCAAAAATAGTTTTATTTTGCAAGTTATGCTAGTTTATGATAATTTAAATACGTTTCTAGTAGAATTCTAGGACTTACCTTAAGAATTTAAGGCAAAAATAGGAGAAAAACAACCAGACTGAATCATCATTTCTTAGTCATTTTGCCTTAAAGGCCGGGTATGAACCTTTCTTTCCATTATTAATCGTTTAACAGTGAGAAAGTTATTAGCCAACCACAGCTTTACTTTATCATTTAAATGGGAATGGTACCTTCCTTATATGATTGTGTAGAGTGAAGATTAAATATTGGATTTTTAAAAATACGTGTTAACCCTTAGCATAGTATCTGACACAGAAAACTCTTAATAAACCCATCTATTATTATTAGACAGTTTTCAATGTTGCATTCTGACTGACTTTTCATCAAAAACTGCTATTTAGTGGGGAGGCCCAGAAAAGGTTAGAGTGTCATGCTAAAAGCTTGACCATTGCTGAG
The DNA here is from genome assembly GCF_000325575.1 of Pteropus alecto. Lineage (NCBI taxonomy): Eukaryota > Metazoa > Chordata > Mammalia > Chiroptera > Pteropodidae > Pteropus > Pteropus alecto. The sequence continues at coordinate 21,538,614 of NW_006494612.1, read as the reverse complement.
TTTTAAGAAAGGATTACTTTTGTTGTGTGATCTCAAGAAAATTATTTACCTCCCTTGCCGCAGTTTTTTATCTGGAAAATGGCCATAATAGTTCTCACCTAATATGATTGTTATGACTATTAAGGGACTCAAAAGAGTTTAATATATACTTTTTAAATTAATAATTTTTTTATGGTGACATTGGTTAATGAAATCTAATAAGTTTTATCTGTACACTTTAACAGTAAGGCATATATATATTTACACTGTGTGTTCACCTCCCATAGTTAGATTTCTTTCCGTCACCACATATTTAACCCCTTTTACCCCTTCTAACTCCCCCCTCCCCTCATCCTCTACCCTCTGGTAACCGCTAGTCTATTGTCCATGTCCATGAGTCTCTGTTTGTTCTGTTCATTTGCTGCTTTTAGGTTTATATCCCACATATAAGTGATATCATGTGATTTTCAACTTTTTCTGTCTGGCTTATTTCAGTCAGCATGATTATCTCGAGGTCCATCCGTGTTGTCGTAAATGGCAGTATTTCATCTCTTCTTATGGCTGAGTAGTATCCCATAGTATATATGTACCACAGCTTCCTTACCAATCATCTATTGTAGGACATTTCTGTTGCTTCCATGTCCCGGCCACTGTGAATAATGCTGCTATGAACATCGGTGTGCAAATATCTTTTCGAATATGAGTTTTCAAGTCTTTGGGGTAAATACCCAGGAGAAGATTGCTGGATCATATGGTAGATCCGTTAGAGTTTAATATTCATAAGTATTTAGAACAGTGCCTGCCACACGGTGTTTGTTAAATAAAGTAATAAAATTATGTAAATCACTAGCAATACACAATCATTAATCTGTTGATCATCTTATTAGGTCTCTAGGTTGCTGAGGAATCCCAAACCAGCGAACACTTTCTAGATGATCAGAGTTTCAAATAAAACCTAGATTGTCACTCATTTCATTTAGGGAGGTCACCTTGAGAGCTTTCTGCTGTGGAGAAATGTGAAGTTGAGGTGAACAAACTGTTGTCAATCATTCTCTTTAATAGATACAGGAAGGAAAATACTTTGCTTTATACTTGCTACTGAACAGAACTTCTTTTTTGACATGAAATTAGATGCTGCTATTCTTTTCTGTTGGTGGCATTCTTAAATCTGAATGGTTTAATTTGAGGAATGTCTCCTAGGACAAGAAAATCTAAGCATAGTTGATATCGAATAACTATGAAATATCCTTGAAGCTCGAGTATTGTATAGTCATAATAGTCATTAACAAATTGACTTTCCTGTACTAGACATACAATATGAACATTTGACTTTATATATTATGTTAAATGGACATTGCAGCCTATCCCAGTTTTTACTAAAAGGACACTATCAAATGCAGAATTTTAGCATTAACACATTCTGAAATGTCAAGTATGATAAAGGGTTTCTGTTTCTGAAAATGTTTAAAACTTTGGGTTAAATTAATAAAGTGTGGAATCCTCAGTGTCAAACTACATGATTTGACAACTATTAGAATGATCTCTTGTCAGTATATCTTCTTCCTCCCCGCTGCCCCAATGGTATTCCAAAATATATTTTAATTGATGTGATTTTTCCCCTCATCGGGATGAATTTCCACAGACTCTGCACTTTTGTTCTCATTCTTTTTTCATGTGTTCACCTTCTATTTTACTTTATTATGTGGCGGATTAGTAGGTGTTTGCTATTGACTGTTGACTGAATGGTCGTTTGTATTTTTACCCATTTCCATTCTAACTTTGTATAACTTTTTGGTTTACTGATATTTCCCACTTATTGTTTACTAATTTAATATGTTCTAAAGGCAAACATTTGGATCTCTAGGTAGATGTATTTAGTACGTTGAAAGAAATTAACTTTCAAAGAAAGCCTCATGTGAAAATACTTTCCATTCCTTTTAAATACTTTGTAAGACTGTATTTGGTTATTAAATTCTTAATACCAATGAATTACCACTGAGACCTGTAGATTCGTCATTTAATGACAAAATAGATAATTCTTGACCTGTAGAAAAAGTTATAATTTCAAAAGAATCCTTTTCTTAGGGAATTTGTCATCTAAAGCTTATAAATACCAAAAAATAATAATAATAATTTTACCCTTATATTCAAGCATATGTGAAATTTTATATGTCTTATCTACTAGAAAAGAGATGAAAATACTTGGGTGTTTACATGGCTGAAACCACAACTTCGGACCAAAAAGAAAATTGGTATGAATACTACCCGTAACAATGAGTTGATTCAATTTAGCAATTTTAAAGATTGCTGAATGAGATTGTGCTGTTGCAAAGTTCTTTTTAGATCCCCTTGGGTTACATCTACTACACAGAAACATCGGAGATTGTCTAGCTACATGGGTGTTCTCACTAGCCACTTGAGAGTACAAGGTAATTGAATTCACTTTGAAAGCATGTCTTTTCATGGAAATGATTTATTGCTAACTCTGTCACTAATTAGCTTTCTGACCCTAGAGAAAGTACTTAACCTCACCCTGGTCCTCAGATTCCTTGTCTGTAAAAATAAAAGGATTGGACCAGATGATTTCAATTGGCTCTTTTTACTTCTAAATGTCTATGACATGGTAAAAACTAGAAGTGAAATTTGTGCTCGGGTTTGGGTGTCCTGTGATCTGAGCTCCTGATACTATTGCTTCTCACTACCCTTGGGCATGGCAGGGTGAAAAGTATGTCCCCACTTGTGCCTCCCTTGACTTTGAAAGGCCCCACTTCTTTAGTCCCTTGGGCATGAGCTTTCTTAGCATACATTCTGAGGCTTAGGTTTCCATCTGTAAATGATGATAATAATTGTACATATCTCAAATGGTAGCTGTTATTATCAAGTGAGATAATATCTATAGAGATCTTATATATTTGGCACATATTAGATAGCTCAATAAGTACATTATTGCCAATTTATATTGGTTTCGGGTACTTCTAAATCCTGGAAATAAAACAAACAAATAAATAAATCTGTATCTTGGAAATAATGTCATTTAAAAAGTGCCAGAGTGAGCAAGGCTTATAGGTTAGTACAGTGCATAGGATGGGCTCTGGAGATCGGTCAGGGTTGTATTCTAACTCTGCTTTTTATTAGCTCAATGACCTTGGGCAAACTAAACTCTCAGAGTTTGTATCTTTGCTTGGGAAGTAGGAAAAGTAATTTCCAGTGAAGATGAAATGAATACAAGTGAAAACACCTGTTGCATAATAGGCTTGTAATTGCTTGTTTTCTTCTCTTGATGGGGATTATAGAGAGGGACAACTAAAACTTCATCTAGTATTTTTCTCATACTTAAAATCAGGGCTGCACTGAAACCATGGTAGGCAGTAAGTCTCTCTTATTTTGAAGAAGAGATTCCCTGGGAATTAGATTTCATAGCTTGCTTCCATTATTCTACACCAAATGAAATTTAAGCTAATTTCCTCCTGTTCTTGTCTAAATAAGGATAAAATCCAGCTGGTGACTATCCTCTGGGAAATATTCTTTCTCATTCTTAGGTCACCCATTAGTCTTCTATTCTATGGCCTTAAATAATGCCATTTCAACAGATATAAAAATATATTTACTTTTCTATGTTTTTCTTCTACCCAACTCACTCCCAAATTTAGCACTATTTTAAGTAGTACAAAATGTTGGATGACAAAGTTGAAAAGCACTAGCACATTTATTGATAATTATTGGCTCTAAAAATTGGTAAATAATTTAATTAACAGCACTTTCCCTGGAAGAGTACTAAGATATTTATGTTGAATTCTAGATGTTAATGGCACACTAGGATTCAGAAGTATAGTATTAAGATATGAATGACTTTTAGTTATATATAGGGAAGTATATAGGTAAAATACTTACTTATTTTTTGCTACTTTAATATATTATTTTGTTAGATTTTCACAGCTTCTCATGAGGTAAGTTGAATTATCACCACTTTCCAGATGAACACAAGGCATGGCGTACATAAGTGATTTGCTTAATATTACCCAGATTCTGTGAACATAGAGCCAAGAGTGAGCACAAATCTTCCAAGTGAAGATGGTGGACCTTTATACAATTTCTCCTAGCTCAGATCTTATGATTTTTCTAAACGATATGTGATACAATGAAAAATAATTTGTGTGAGAAACATCTGGTAGCTTATATATAGCCACTGGCCATGTTGTCTCAGAATCCAGGCTACTTTTATGTTCCACAGAATCAGTGCATTAGACTGAGGGCTGCATGATCAGATCCCACCAGAACCTTCCAGAAATATAGTTCAAAGATACTGAAAACTGACTTAGATCTAGTCAGATGGCATTTGAGTATACAGAGGTCTTCTGTTTTCATTCTTAGGGGTTGGAAAGCTTGTTAATAAGGGATGACACATGTAAAGTTTCATTTGTGATTTAGGAAATCATTTAAATAAAATTAGAATTAGGATAATTAGGTGAAAACTTATGCATATGGCTACAAAAAGGCACAGAAGGTTAAATCTCAGAGATGATGTTAGGGTAAAAGGAAATGGAAATAATTTCAGTGGAAAGAGGATAGTCTGCTAATCTTATTGGACATGTCTTGTAGCATAAGGATCATGGGAAACAATCCCATAGCCTTCTGTTTACACTGAGTTACAATCCTCTTTGGAGTTAAGTGAAAATAGTGGCAAGGACCTATTTTGTTCCCTTTCACTATAAAGGCCTATGAAAGGAGACTTGTGAGAAGAAATATTAACATTTTCATTTGGAAGTTAAATTTATGGCAAAATTCCTAGAGAAAAGTACCCTAAAAACAAGAAGAGCTATGTTGTTGGAAAGAAAACTAGAAGCATTGGCTTCTCAGAGTAGCCTAAGAGCCAGACTGAGAGTGTGGGCTCTAATCCTGCACTAACCATTGATCAGCTGAAAATGAATGTGGCTGTACCACAGTGCTTCTCAGGATATTGAATTTATGTTAATAACACAATTCAAAGACTATAAATCTGTATAACTGAGAGGTTGTTCTAAGTGACCTTTAATCCTTAAAATTATATAACTTTAGTTAAGTATTGCATTTGACAAAACTGAAAATTTATCAATAAATTTATAAGTTTATAACATTTATAAAATACAGTATAATAAAAGACTGTCCTAAAAGTTGTAGAAGAAATGAAGGTAATTTTTGTGTATGTTCTCATAGGATATATTATGCCAATTTTATTTTGATGTGTTTTCAATGTAAAAATTACATATATACTTAGTAAAATGAGATGTCCATTATTTTCTTTTTAATGCAACAATGAAATTTTTAATCATTTTTATGAATGGGCCTTTCAGTAATTGGCAGAAAAAACATATATGTGTAGTGAAAACTCACTTTAAATAAATGAGATATTTATGTTTATGAAACTCAATAATCAAAGGGTAGTTTCATACAAACTTAGTCAAGTTATAAAAGTCTATACAGTTGTATTCTTTAGAATAGCAAGTCTCTCTTGGTACATTTAAAATGAATGTATTTCTATAGCAAAAATTCAGATTACATATGTGTTCAATATTATATCTATTTTGTGAAGAAAAATATTATACTCACATCAAAAATGTTGTGTTGAGTATTGCTTTTTTTGAGTCATTGTATTTTTCTTGATTTATAACCTAGAGTGCACATTAGAATCATCTGAAAAGAATCTTTACATATGAAGTCCAGACACTTATATTGGTGGTGGTCGTTGCTATCTTTTAGAAAAGTTCCCCAAGTAATTTTGATACAAATCTCCTGGTTGAGAATCACTGTTTTATATTTACTAAAATTTTCCAGGAGACTGTATTTAAGTTATATATTATAGCACCTAGTAAAATGCCCTTCATATTAAGTAGCATCAATACATAGTTTAGAGTAATATACTGTTTTATTCAACAAATATTGTAAAAATTGAACACACATTGAACATCTATTGTCTGTATGCACTGTTAGTTGTCTTCACATGAATATGTAAGCAATTTATGGTTTTGAGATAGTTTATTCCTTGACGCATTACATATTTCTTTGTGGAAGTGGAGAAGCAAAAAACACCAGCTGTTTTCTGGAACTGCAGCTGACTTTCATTATAAAATTTCAACATGAACTAATTCAGATATAAGGGCTACTTTCTTCTATGAAGGGAAAAAGATTTATGTTCTAGTGAAATATATACATCAAAGTTAACTCTGTATATTAATGTTTACAATGTAATGGACCCATTTTAGAAACTATATACTGAAGGCCACCTTGTCAAATTTAAATGCATTTCATTACCAATAAAGAGAGATCTTTTCATCACTGAAATCTCACTGAATTGCTCTATGTAGAATTTTAAATATTAAGTTAGGCAAGATCATGTAAGTAACTGTTAATAAGTATGTAGATGTTACCCACAGCCTCTTAGCCTTTAGCTTGGCATGAGGAAGTCCTGAGAATATAAGAGAGGCACTTGGTTTGTGTTGTTTCAGAAATCAGAGATGTACTTAATACATTATAGGTCTTAATCAGCTGAAATGTCCTTTCACGCTAGCTATAAATTGCAAAGAAGAGTCAATGAGAATACAGCGAGTGCCTGCGTTGAGTGCTATGTCTTTTGTCAGATGTAAGGCAATATAAGACATAGCCTTTCACCCCAAGGACCTTTCAGTTTAGACAGGGAGAAGAGATGTACACATGAATAGTAGAGAATACCCAAAGCTGGCAAGTGAATATTGGTGTGAAAGTACGTAGTATAGTTAGTAAAGGCAAAAAGGAAGAAGCGAGTAGTGAAGGTTTGGGCAGTCTCATGCCATATGGAAAGAATAATTTGAGGAAAGGATCTTAGGTAGGTAGAAATGTGTGGTGAGAATGGGTAGGAGGCAACATCTCAGTTTATATGCTTAAGAGCCAAAATAAAATTAGATGATAAGACAACATTTTTTGAGAGCACTGTACATTTTGTACATGAACACTCATATATATATATATATAAATATAACCCTAAAAAATCAGTAGTATTATTACCCTGATTTTAGAGATGAGGAACTGAAGCCCAGGGAGATTAAGTTGCCCAATGCTAATAATTTTCCTGTTCGTATACTTTTCCCTGAGGAAAGTAGTATATTTCAAAAATAAACATGAATGAACATTTTTGCTGGTTTAACCTCAAGACATGACTTATAGGTGTATGGAAAAAAGCATTTGATGACTAAAAAATAGGACTCCTGCTTCAGCATTTAAATTCTTAAGTATTACACATTGGTCTGCGCCGAAGCTCCATCTGGTCTCACATGTGGCAAAGAATACTTGACGCTACAACCAGCATCTGCTGGTGCTAGAGCCATCAGCAGCTGCTAGCTGACCTTTAAATCCATAGTCTAGTTATGTCAAATTAGAATGCAGAATCCCTGCAGTTACTTGTTGTCAGGGTAACTGCATTTTTTGATCAGAGAATGCCTTAACCATACCAAAGCCCCTAGTGTGAAATATTGAAAGGGACTGCAGACTGCTTTTAGTACCTAAATGGGGTCACTGATTTTATCTTGAATGATACCATTGTGCAGCTTTATCCCCAGACATGAATTTACCAGTTTTATTTAATGTTAATACTCTGGAAAGTTGCGTCATATTCTCTGAAATAGAAATCAAGTCTACCTCTTAATTGCACACATATGCATATAACCGTTTAGTTTTTTAAAGAAAAGCTTCAGGCAGTTCCTCTAAGTGATGACCTTTCAGTTCTTGTGAAAATGAAGGCATCTTTCCTAAAGCTATAGTCATCGTAGAGTGACTTGACTATTGAATTTGTTGGACATCCTTTCCCTTTGTCAGTATCAGTCACGTTTTCTTAATAGTTTAAATGTATGTGGTGCATGTGGGCTTTTTTATAGAAGAGGTTTGTATCATTTAACTTTTTGTTTTATTGAATCATGGGCATAATAAAGATCTATCTCAAGAGGTAATTTCCTTATTTATTGCCCAAGATTAAAAAAAAAAACAAAAAACTGCTTTAAAACCATCCTCTGAAGACATGTTTCTCATAATTATTAAAAATTTCCACAGACTTTCTAAAATCATCTTTATTAATAAAAATTAGGTATTTTCTCCATAATAGCTGATTTTAACTTTATGATTTAAGTAAAAATCAGTTCTTTTGGATGGAAACTGGACGCAGGTTTTTTTTTTGTTTTAATCACAGCAAGGGGCATATTTAATAACAGGCCATGGTATTGATTGTTGTGATCTTGGTGTCAGTATATGCCCATATAAAATGGATATAACAATCCCTGTCTTCTCAAGATTAAAATATTGGAAGGGCTTTAAAAATATTGGATTTTAGAAAACAAATATTTGTTGATTGTTCATTATGTACCAGATACTGTGCTTTACTTACTACTTATACCATTTTGCAGATGAGGAAGTGAAGCTCAAAGAAACTGGATCTTTTTCCTAGTGTCACAAAGTATTTAGTATTATAAAACATCATTCCCTCAGTCTAGCAGTGAGGGCTTGCACAATTTATTTAACTTATATGAGCCTAGGTTTGGAAGGCCCTGTCTCCCTGCTCACTTAGAGCTGGTTTTAAATGCTGGCTTTCTCATTTACCACTTATATGACCTTGGGTAAGTTAAAGAAAATTCTAAAAATCTGTTTTTTTCAGTGGCAAAATGGAGATATTATCTATTCTTAAGATTACTGTGAAAATTATTTAAAAATGGTTATAAAGCTCCTGAGGCATGATAGATGTGAAATACTGTCATTCCGTAGTAACATTTTTTTTAACTCTGACACTCTAAAACTTCTCTTTGCTTTTGTCAACAATTTATTTCATGGTTGCAGAAAATGAAGGCTTGTGAAAAGAACTGCCTTTCTCATCCAGTTAATTAATTGAAACTGGAATTGAAATTTAGATCATAAATCCCAAATTGCAGTTACTTGTTTGTATCTCTCTTTCACCACATGAAATATAAAACAATATCAAGGTTAAAACGTACCCAAGACTGATATAACCCTTTCTCTTCTCTTAATAATCTATAATGAAAGAATTTTTAGAGCTTTTGAAAAAGCTCTAAATTACTAGATAAATACGTTGTGAAACCCGCCTTGATTTCCTTGACTTTTTTGGGGCTTTAAAAAGAGGGGAAATATATTTGTTTTCATCCAACCAGATTTTATATGGTATTAGTTCATTTGTAACTTAAATTAAGTATTTTTACTACTTTAGCTTTTTATTTCTATATTCATTTTTAAAATAAAGCTTAATTATTTTAAGAACTAGCCTGCCAAATGCATCTTATTTATTGTATAAGGCAAACTCTCATTGCAAGAAGTCATAAGATTTACAATTGAATTAAATTTACAAGGTTAGAGAACTTTTTTTTTTTGATAAACAGGAAATGTCAGTACTCTGAGTAAAATTTTCCACTCATATAGCAAATAAAATTTTCCAACAGATTGTTGGTTCAGTCACTATTTCAAAGTATATTTATCCAAGTGCCAAAAAATATTTTATGGAATAATTTATTTCTTCTTATGTTGAATTAATAATCATATGAAATTTATATATGATATGATATACTCCTGCACTGGCTTTTAATGATCTTAAAAAGAGATCACAACGGTTA
>NW_006494612.1:21518748-21528958 GCF_000325575.1 Pteropus alecto | reverse complement strand
TTTAGTTTTTCCCCTTTTTTTAAAATCTATTTTGTATGATGTCTGTTTCTACTTGTGACGATTTGACATAAGATTTGAAAACTGCATTTAATCAAGTGACTCAGTGTTCTTATTTTTATTTTAATTCAAATGCTGGGAATTTTTTTAAAAAGTAATTTCTAACAGTTGTACTTGTTTCATGTGCAATATAAAATGTACTTGTTATAAGAAAAAAATGTGAAAAGTGTATAAAAGAAATAATAGTGATGTCCCCCTTCCTCCAGGCACCACTTCCCTGAGGTAACCAATGTTTATAGATTTGTTTGTATCCTTTTGAAACTTTATGCTCAAAATATTTACTCTATTATTTAGGATTTTCTTGACTTAATCTCCCTTCTTTTTTAAAAAAACAAAAGTAAAATAACTACATATATTACTTCGAAATTTACTTTTTCAAATTACCACCCCTATCATTATAGGTTAAAATATAATGACACGTTTATTTTAATATTTACATAATTAAATTCCTTATTATGTATAAATCACAATTTTTGTAACTGTCCATAATTGATGCACATTAAAGGTGAATTCACTTTTTTTCTTCTATAAACAATGCTTCAGTAAATATTCTTGTAAGTATTTTACAAGATACTTTGGAAAACAGTTTGGCAGCTTTTTAAAATGTTAAACATATTGAATACTACATGACCTAGTCGTTTTACTCCTAGATATGCATTCAAAAGAGAAGAAAGCATATGTTCATAGAAAGACTTGTACACAAATGTTCACAGCAGCTTTATTTGTAATAGCTCCAAAGTGGAAACAACATAAATATCCATCGGTGAATAAATAAATTGTGCTATATCCATACAATGGAATGCCACTCAACAATAAAAAATAAACTATTAAAACATAAAAGCATGCAATAAGTTGGATAAAACTCAAAATAATTATACTGAGTAAAAGGAAGCAGACACAAAAAAGTATGTATACTATGCTTCCATTACAGAAAATTCTAGAAAACAAATCTATAGTGACAGAAAGCAGATAGATGGTTGTGTGGGAACACGAGGAGGCAAGAGGTGGGATAAAGAGATTACAAAGAGCCATGATGAAATTTGGGGAATATGCCTATATTTTTAGTATAATGATGATTTCAGAGGTATACACACGGATCAGAACTTATCAAATTATACATTTTAAATATGTTCAATTTATAATTCATTGTATCCGTAGCTATGAAAAATAACAGCAAGTAATTCTGCTACATTAGTGGTTTTATTTCTGTAAGAAATGCATTAGTGGTTTTATTTCTGTAAGATAGATTCTTAAATAAGTAAAAGTTATATGTATTCCAAATTCTAACATATTTATCAGATCACTTTAAAAAATTCACATACTAGCAATACGTACATATTTCCTCAATCACTCTCAAGTACTAAATATTTCAGTCTTTTACATTTATTGCCTACTGATGGATGAAAATGAATATTTATAATTATTTTGCCTTACTTTCCTCAGACTACCAGTGAGATTGAGGCTCTTTTTATTTATAGTTCCTCTTTTCTGAATTTACTCTTTAGTCCTTTACCAATTCCTTTTTAAAAAAATCCGTTTATTAATTTTGCCAGTTTTGAGCTTTATGTAGAAAGAATCAGATAGTAGTACACTTTTGTGTCTGGTTTCTTTTGCTCAACATAATGTGTGAGTTGTTTGTGTAGAAAATAATGTGTTCATTTTCATCTTTACATGGTGTTTAATTTCCTGGCTATACCAGATTTTTTATTCATTTGTATCAGTTAGCTATTGCTGTGTACCAGACCTACCCAAAATTCAAAGACTTTAAGTAAATACACACACATGACAGTTTGCAATTAGCCAAGGGGTTCTTCACTTTATTGCTTTGCTTACTGATAGGCCTATAACCAGCTTGGGTTGTACAGGCAGCTCTTTAAAGGTGGCCGAGGTCTCTCAGATGGTTGGAGTCTGCTCTTTGTAGGATGCTCTCAGAGGCCTCATCTGGAAAGTGGGCTCGCCTTCATAGTATCTTGTTCTCAAGAAGCCTAGACTGAGCTTGTTCAAATGGTGGTGGCAAGGTTCCAGATGAGAGAATAGAAACTGTAAGGCCATTTTGAGGCCTGGTCTTAGGATTGGCACACCATTACTCTTGCGCCAAGAAACAGTTCCAGCCTAGATACAAGACAGTGTATAGCAGTTCTAGTTGCCCTGTGCTCTTGTAAATACTTGATATTATCAGTGCTTTTAATTTTAGCCATTCTAGAGGGAGTGTAGCAGAATTACTTGCTGTTATTTTTCATAGCTACGGATACAATGAATTATAAATTGAACATATTTAAAATGTATAATTTGATAAGTTCTGATCCGTATGTATACCTCTGAAATCATCATTATACTAAAAATATAGGCATATTCCCCAAATTTCATCATGGCTCTTTGTAATCTCTTTATCCCACCTCTTGCCTCCTCGTGTTCCCACACAACCATCTATCTGCTTTCTGTCACTATAGATTTGTTTTCTAGAATTTTCTGTAATGGAAGCATAGTATACATACTTTTTTGTGTCTGCTTCCTTTTACTCAGTATAATTATTTTGAGTTTTATCCAACTTATTGCATGCTTTTATGTTTTAATAGTTTATTTTTTATTGTTGAGTGGCATTCCATTGTATGGATATAGCACAATTTATTTATTCACCGATGGATATTTATGTTGTTTCCACTTTGGAGCTATTACAAATAAAGCTGCTGTGAACATTTGTGTACAAGTCTTTCTATGAACATATGCTTTCTTCTCTTTTGAATGCATATCTAGGAGTAAAACGACTAGGTCATGTAGTATTCAATATGTTTAACATTTTAAAAAGCTGCCAAACTGTTTTCCAAAGTAGTTGCACCATTTACATTCCCAGCAACAATGTATGTTTCAGGTGCTTATGTTTTCATCAACACTTGGAATACTCAGTCTTTTAAAATTTTAGCCATTCTACTAGTTGTGTCTCATTGTGGTCTTAATTCGTATTTCCTTAATTATCAAGACCATTGAACATCTTTTCACATGTTTATTTGCCACTCGAATATCTTCTTTGGTGAAGTGACCCTTCAAATCTTGGTCAATTTTTAAAATTTGTAGTTTATTATTTTATTATTGAGTCTTGAGTATTCTTTAATATTTTGGATGCCATTTGTTTATCACATATTTGATTTGTAAATATTTTGTCTTAATCTAAGATCTGTCTTTTTTATTCATTCAACAATGTTTCTGAAAAATAGAAGTTATTAATTTTTTAAAGTCTAGTGTTTTTTCTCTGTTATGAATTGTGCTTTTGGTGTTGTAACTAAGAAATTTTTGCCTAACCTAAGGTCATGAGTATTTTGTTATTTAATTTCTTTAAGCAGTGTTTTTAGTTTTTAGTGTAGAGGTCTTGCACAATTTTTGTCAGATTTGTTCCTAAGTATTTTTTCATGCTATTTTAAATGATATTTACCTCTAAACTTTATTTTCTGATTATTTGTTACCCTTCAATATCAATGATTTTGATATAAGGATCTGTATCCCTCAAACTTGCTAAACTCACCTATTATTTCTGTCACCATTGTTACAGATTCAAATGGATATTTTTATATAGATCATCATGTCATCTGAGAATAAAGATAGTTTTACCTCTTCTTTTTTTATCTGATGCCTTTTCTTTCTTCCTTTTTAATTCTTTTTCCTTATTGCTCTGTGTAGGACCTCCATTAAAATCATGAATAGATATGGTGACAGTGGACTCATTGCTTGTTTCTTACTGTGAAAGAGTATTCAATCTTTTATCATTAGGTATGCTGTTAGTGCTAGGTTTTTCCATCACTCTCTTCTTATGGTAACTCCAATTTTATGCATGTTAGGCTCCTTCTAGTTTTTCCATAGCTTGCTGAAACTTTTTTTAGTCCATTTTTTTTTATTGTGAATAATTTTATTGCTCTATCTTTACCAATCTTTCCTTCTTCATTGTCTACTCTGGTCTTAATACTATACACTGCATTTCTCATTTTAGACATTGTAGTGTTAATCTCTAAAAGTTAGATTTGAGTATTTAAAAAAATATTTTCCATGTCTGTATTAACATTTCCAATCTTTGCTTTTTCTTCTGGAACATATGGAATACATTTATAGTATTTGTTTTAATGTTCTTGTCTACTACGTCAATCATTTGCGTAATTTCTGGATTAGTTTGGTTTGAGTTTTGTTATTATGGGTTTTATTTCCTATTTCTTTGTATGATTAGTAAGTTTTAGTTGGATGCCAGACATTTTTAATTAATCTTACTGGATGCTGGATATGTTTGTGTCCCTATAAATAATCTTGAGCTTTGTTCTGAGATATAGTTAATATATTTGGAATTAAACCTTTTGGGTCTTACTTTTAAGCTTTTAGATGTTAATTTTACCCACTGCAAGGCAAAAAGCCTTCTGTGTACTTTACCTATAGTTCTGTGAATTAAGAGATTTTACAGTTTGTTGAGAAAAGGCTCTATTCTCTGTATTATGATACTTCTGGCATTGTTCCCTCTAATTCTTTACAGTGCTTTTTACTTTTCTTGGGTAGAAATTTTGGGAGTAATTTTTACCTGCACGAGAGGATCCGTACTCAATAATGTCCTTGAGGAGGACTCTATGCAGATGTCCTGAGTACTCTCTCTGTGAATCCCACTCCTCTCCTACGCTTTATTATGTGAACTGTAACCTACTTGGCCTCCCTGGACTCTCAGCTCTATTTCCTCAAACCAGGGAGAATGCCAGGCTCTGCTTGGGTTTCCTCTTTCTGTGCAACAGCCTGGAAACTCTCTCCAGGCCATAAACTGAGGAAATTCATTTCTCAGAGTTCACTCTCTTTTTTTCTCTATGTCCAGTGTCTTGAGACACCACTCAACATCATCACTTATTAAGAAAGTGCAAATTAATACCACACTGGGATACCGTCTATATGAATAACTACATGGAAATTTAAGGGTTGGCAAGCTATGGAATAACTGGAACTCTAATACATCATAGATAGGAATAAAAAGTGGTGCAACCACATTGAAAAGCTGTTTGGCAGTGTCTTAAATAATTAAACATATACTACCGTATATTCCAGCTATTTTGCTATTAGCTATGACTCCAAGAGTAATTAAAGCATATGTTCATACAAGGACTTGTAAAAGAGTGTTCATAGCAGCTTTATTTGTAATAACCAAAAAATGGAAACAACCTATATGTTTATTAATGGTTAAGTACTGTGGTATAGTCATACAATGGAATACTACCCAGTAATTAAAAAAGAATGAACTATTGATACATCAAACCAACATGGATTAATCTTAAAATAATTATATTGAATGAAAGAAGCCAAACAAAACAAAGTACATAACATATGATTCCATTTTTTATAAAATTCTAGAAAATGCTAGTAATCTATAGTGATACAAAACTGTTGAGTGGTGTCCCAGGGACAATGATGGAGCAAGTGGGGGAGACAATAAGAGATTGCCGAGGGCATGAGGACACTTTTGTGGATAATGGGTATATTTATTATCTCAACCATGGTGATGGTTTTGTGGGCATGTACATATGTCAAGACATCAAATTTTATACTTTAAATATATGCATTTTAGTGTATGTCATTTGAACCTTAATAAAAGTGAAAAAAATGTTGTCTTGGAGAATTTGAGTTCAGAATGATGTTTTCACATTCAGTAATTCTTTCTTAACTGTTTTTAATATGACATTTAACTTATTCTAGAGTTTTAAATTTAAATTTTTTATTTCTAAGAATTTTGTTTTGTTCTTTTGCAAATCTGCTAAGTCAGTCTTGCTATTTCTTGCTCATCTTTCTAAGTCCATCTTTTATTTTTCAAACATTTAAATAAAATAACATTTTTAACATATACATACTTATTTTCTATTTTATGTTTGATAATTGCAATAGCTCAATTCCTTGGGAATCTAAATATGTTGTCGATAGTCTCGTGTTTCCCTAAGTTTTTGTTAAATTTTGCTGAGTTAACCTCATTTATGATAATCAGAAGGCACTGGGCTGAGGATGCTTCCTTCAGGAAGTACGTATTTGTATTTGCTTTTGCCAGAAGCCAGGGGAGGTAACCCATAAGGGATTCTTTATTTTCTTGGTTTGGAATTTCCCCAACTATAAATTCAAATCCTACTGTCAAATCCTACCTACACATCTCTAAGAGAGAAAATTCTTCTTATTTTTTTCTACCCTTGTCTTAGTTCAACTACCATAACAAAATACCATAGACTGGTAAACAAAGAAATTTATTTCTCACAGTTTTGGAGGCCAGGAAGCCAAGATCACGTTGCTGGCCAGAGAGGTTTCATTCTGACGCCTCTCCTTTTGGCTTGTAGGTGGCTGCCATTTCACTGTGTACCTATATGACTTCTTCTTTGTGTAAAAATGGAGGCAAGAGGGTAGGGAGAGCAAGCCGTCTGGTTTCTCTTCTGATTAGGGCATTAATCTCATCATCAGGGACCTACCCTCATGACATCATCTAACTCCATTACCTCCCAAAGGCCCCATCTTCAAATACTATCTCATTGGAAGTTAAGGTTTCAACATATGAATTTGGGGAAACATAAACATTTAATTCATAATAACTCATAATGTGGCAGAGACAGACAGGTTTCTTCATTGGCTGCCTTTGCTAATAGTTAAATTTTTCTTGTCCACCATTTCATTAGAGTCATATCAACTTGGAGGGTCCAGTTCTATGTCTAAATGAAGGGTGAAGGGGGAAGTGGTGAGTGTCCAGTTTAGTCTCTCCCCAATCACTGGATTAACTTATCCTTGTGACCATTGTGTTGGAGACTTTAGAATCGTAGTAGACACAGATTCTCACAGGAGTCTTACTTTCTTTTGTTTTCGCTTATCACTTTGATTTTTTCATTACAATTTCTATTTTCATTACAATTTTCTATTATTTTTCTTTTACCTTTGAGAAATTTTTTTTAGTTTCTTACTGAACTTATCAATACACTTTAAGGCATGTTTGTTTTAACTTTTGAGAATCCAGATGTTTTTCAAGTGAGGGACATTTAGAATGTCTAGCTATCCTTCTACTGGCAGCTCAAGTTCTGACGGGTACAATTCAGTTTTGCCACATTCAGAATTGAGAATGCTGGAATGCCATGATCAAAGACACAGAACACATATTCTTGGTAATGTTTGGGGGTCTTGTGACAGGAGTACTGAGAGCATGGGTAATAAGCCAAAAAGTGAGTTTCTGTTGAGGCGAAATGGACCGATAGGTTTTGATCAGAGGAATGAAATGATTCATTCTAGAGTTCAGGAAACAAGATAAGATCTGGGAGTTTAGCTTGGAAGTAATAAGACAGTGCATATGAGCGGAAGAGGCAGACTCAGCTGAAGAAGTGGCCTTGGAAGTAAGGAGAGAGTGTACACAGGGTTGTTGTGGAGGTAGATAGAAGTTGAAACACTTGGCAATGCATTTGACATTAGCGGTTAGGACTGTAATAAAATCTGAAAGAAGTGATGGTTCATGGGGGAGAGAAGATGATGAGGTCTTTTTTTGGAACCATTATTATGACTCAATATATTAGATTTTTTTTTTAGGTGGCTTCTTTCAACTGCCAAGAAAGAAGATTGACCACATTTGAGAAACTACACATTTCTCTTTGAATACCTATGCAGGTTGTAAATTGCAAAGTTTAGATTGAGTGTGACTTTTATCTGATTGAGACATATCTGGAATAAATCACCCATGCTTTTATGTTTCTTTCATAAGTAGATCCGTTTTTAATGTAATTTCTATGACTGCAGACCTGAGAATATTTAAACTCTGATCAAAGGAATTAATTGCAAAAGTTATTTTAGGTTTAATTTAAAGGAGATGGCTGACATGTTTAGGAAATAAAAACAGATCAGACCTGTTAAGACTAATGACCCCTGAGTTTGTCCTTGAGATTCACCTAGATTTAGGAGTTTGGCAATTCAGGTCACCTTTGGGTACCCGATGGGAACAGAGAAATATGCTGCAGTAGTGGGGGCAAAGATTAATAACAAAGTAAAAATGACAAGATGTTAGTTAATTCTGGATGGTTGTTATATGAATGATGTTATATTTTCTCTGTATATAAACTTTCAAATTAAATTAAAAGCAAACAAACAAATAACCCCAAAGATTAGTAAGACATTTGCTTTGCTCTCCAAAACCTTTGTCTAGAGGAGAAGACTTTATTCAAATAGCTGAAGGCAGCAGGAGACATAGGATTTGGAAAAGTGAATTCGGGAACCTGTTTATTAAGTTAAGCAAAGGCTTCCTTGAATCGGATTATCTCTCCAGAATGAGATTCATCTACAGATAGTTAGACACAAATTCTGTGAAATCAAGTATAGTGTTTTTTGTGTTTTTGTCTTCCCTTTTCCAACCAGACAGCAAAACTCCACAAAAAAATCCAATGGCTTTTTAAAGCAGTACATGATATTAACGTGCAAAATTATTTTGGGACTTATTTCAATTTTTTTCTAACCATAGCCCCTCCACCCCCTTCACACTCCCATTGTAGCCTGTGTAGATAAGAAAGAGAGACAAGCACAATCACCCAAAGAATGGGACTTAAGCCAGTCAGCCTTGGATACAAATTCAAGCCTGCTACTCAGCAGCTGTGTGAGTGTTCAACTTTATTTAATTGCGCCTCAATTTCTCTGTCTGTAAAATAAAGCAGTGATACTTATCTCAGGTGTAAATGGAGGTGAAATGAAATGAAATGTGATAATATGTGTAATGTGCTTGATACATATGAATACTCACAAATAGTAGCTATTATTGATACCATAACATCTACGTATTTTCCAAGGGACTCATCTTTCTACCTGACTGTAGAACTTAAGCCCCCTGACAATTGTGCCCTGCTCATCTTTGAGTCTTCAGCCCTGGGCACAGTTCCTGACGGTGGTGCTTAATGAGTGAGTGTTGGGCGAATGACTCAATTCTAGACTCAAGCCAATGATGGTGAGTTGTAAAGAATTTTCAGAAAATCTATCTTATTCTTGGGACAAAAGAACTTTGAATCTTTGGCATTGTGGATTATGTATCTAATTTAAGGGCTAAACTGAACAGTTCTGCTGTGCTACTTGTAGACACTTCATAGAAGGGGCCAAAATTCAATGAAGTAAATTATGATTTGAAGACCTACAATTATTACCAGCTCTAAAGCAATGCTATTTTGTATCTTAGAGAAAAACACTTAATGTCAGTTTCTTCTATTTTCATTATAGGAGAAAACAGAATATATTTTAAATTTAAAGAGCAAAGAATTCTAGACCTCTGGATAAAAGCCAATAGAATTCTGCATCAGGCAGTGTTATTAATTTGTATTGCTTACAATTAGATCTAACCTTTAAACTTTGCCTGAAGGAATAAAAAATGCCATACGATGATTATTTTCCTACTCTCAGAAGAAGAAAAGATGACCTATTTATTACATTTCTCTGAGAAATGCAATCCTTAAATTATGATGAATAAGTACTAAAAATATGCTTTATTTAAAACTGCAAAATTATGATAAATTATATATGAACACAGAGTGTATTAGAAGTTTCAGGATGTGAAAACAAGTTTTAAAAAGTTAGTTTTAAAATATGTAGAATTAAATTGGTTATTTTTATACGTAAGCGATATTTGCCTAAACGAAAAACTTTTCTTTCCCCTAATTTGGGTCTGTAGTGTTTTATCTCGAGGATCATCTGTTAGTAATTGGTTTCTGTCCTTTCACGGATGGAATTATTAGGCCTTTAAACCATAAAAAAGAGGGGAAGAACCCCACACAACAACAACAAAAAAAGCGGACTAGCAAGTGTAACTTCAAAGGAGACCAAAAAGCAAAAAACAATCCAGAAGGACAGAAAATGTTTGATGCAGACGCAAGGGAAGGTCTTGGTGCCTTGGACCCTCCCAGCAGGAGCTGTCCCTGCTCTGGGGTGAAGCCACATGTGGTGACATCTACCATTGGACTGTGAAGTCTTGGCAGCAGGTCTGAAGAGGAAAACTCTTAGTTATCCTAAGGGCCTAAAAACTCAGACGATATAATTGGGTTTTCAGAGTAACAATATGTTGTTCTGGAAACCTAGCCCCAAATACATCTTGGTTAATTATTGCTCGAAATAACAAATTTCAGTTTAAAATATTATGAAAGAAAATATTGAACTGTGT
>NW_006494612.1:21453691-21518730 GCF_000325575.1 Pteropus alecto | reverse complement strand
TTTTGGAGACTCTGTAATATAAAATTAAGTATCATAGTGTAACATAAATACAATACATATGTAATATAGATAGTGGATGGGAAATATGAGAAGTAATATTTGATGAATACTTTGTATATACCATGCACTGTGTGGAGCTTTCCAATATCTTATGTAATTCTCACGAACAACTATGTTGTAGGAAATAGAGATTCGTATAATTAATTAACTTGTCAGGGACGATTCAGCTAATAAGTGATGAGACCAGAATTTTAAAAATATATCATAAAATTAGTATTTTTTTCACTGTCAAAAATTCAAATACAAAAGGCCATACAGTGAAAAGCAAAAAACTCTTTTGCCTCAAGTTCCACTTCCCATAAGCCATCATTAGTATTTTCTTATATTTTTCTGAAATTTTCTATACATGTGCAATCACATATCTTTGTCTGTTTCTCTCTCTTTCACTCTCTCTCTCTTGTTTTTATTTTTAGACCCTAATAGGATTATGCTATATATTTTGGCACTTGCTTTTTTACGTTTAGTAATATCTCTTGGAAAATGTTCTACTTCAGTATGTATAGATCTGTCTTATTCTTTTATGACTGTGTGGTAGTCCACTTTCTGAATTTAACATAATTTAATTAGTAACATTAAATTATTTCTAGTTTTATGCCAGGACATTCTTTCTGTATTAGTTTGCTTAGGCTGCCGTAACAAAACACCAAAAACTGGGTGGCTTAAACAATAGAAATTTATTTCTTAAAGTTCTGGAGTCTGGGAAGCGCCAGATCAAGGTGTCAGCAAGGAAGGTTTCATTCTGAAGTCTCTTCTCTTGGCTTGTAGACGGTTGGGGCTTCAACATGCGAATTTTGAGAGGATATAACATTCAGTCCATAACACTCTTCAACATTGTGTAAAAACAAACTTTTAAAATATTGTCAATCTGATACATGAAAAGAGTTCACTGTTTTCATTTCCATTTACTTAATTATGAATGTTTTTAACATCTTTTTCTCTGTAATCTCTTTGCTGTGAATTTCCATGTTTTTGGTCTGTTTTATCAGAACTTTTTTGTATTAAGAGTATTAGCTCTGTTTTTGACACAAATGTCGCAAATATTTTCTCTTTTGTTTTGGTAATTTAATGTTTACATTTTTTGCTCAGCTGAGTATTGCTTCTAATTCTTTCCTTTATTAATTTTTAGTTCACTTCCCTAGAATAGGAGGTGGGTCACATAAAATAAAGTTGGAGTGTCCATTCATTTTAGTACACAATTCTGTCTCCCTTCATTCTGAGATATGCTACTATAATCCTATAAGATGTTCCCCATTTCTGCAGTTTTCCTTCTCCATAAAACATGTTGGCCCATGCGCGTATCTGTACCCTGCATAGGGTTGGCAGAAATCCAGATATACTCATGCCTTTGATGTACGCGTTGTTGCATCAAAGAGCATGTGTTAACCAATAAAATTGTTGGAAAAGTTTACTGAACCATTTTTCTGCAGTATAAAATAGCAAAATCATACCTACTTTATATAATTTTGAATGGTATGCTCTTTCAATTTCACGAGTCGTCAGAATTTGACATGCATGTTAATCTAAAAAACAATTCAATTTTTCATTTAAAAACAGCTTACACTTTTCAAGATATAAGCAATAGCGTGTCAAAGAATAACTAGCAATATCTAGTCTTGATATTATATTTTCCTAATTTCGACACACACAAATAATAAAGGTTTTGAAGAAGTCTGCTTCATGTAATGAATTGTCAGCAAGTGATGAAACAATGAGGTACTACTCCAATCACGGAGAAAAAAATTCACATATAAAATAACTGCATTTAACAAAAACATGATATATATTCTAAGTTGTACAGAAATTAGTATCATTTTTAGCTGCTTGCTACAAATTATTATGTGCTAGACACATTTTCTCTTTTATTTTTTATGATGGGTTAAAATCAATATATGTTCTAATCTTATAAATAAGAAGACGGAATTTCAGTAAGGTTAAGTAATTTGCCTCAGGTCACACAGCTAGTAAGAGCCAGACATTGGATTACAAAGTGAGTCTTTGGCTTTAAGCTATCACACAGTACTGACTCCTGAAAGAAGTTCGGAGAAACATGGCAAATGTGAGCCAAAACAATCAGAGAAGGCATCCAGCAAAAACAGAACCTAGGCTTTCAAGAATGAGTAGGATTTTAATAAGCAAAGTTGAATAAAGAGACGTATTGGATGGAGAAAACAGTGTGAATGAAATTATGGAAATAAGACTGAACATGATGTATAAGGGGAAGGGATCCCTGCGTCAGAATTCATGCACATGGGACTGTATGGGTCATATGCAACAGACCCATGACAGAGTGCCCTGAATCTCAGAAAAATAAATGTGGACTTGATCAACTACAGGATGGGTGGTGTAGAGTCATGGAATATTATTGGTCAGATTAATGAGATGAAAAGTACTGATCTGGGAAGATTGTCTGGCTGGGATTGGAGTGTTGTCCAGAAGGCAAACATCTAAACATCCAAGAAGATAAGTAGGTGGCTGTTGGTTTAACTCAGGGTGGTTGCATAGGAAGTGTGGACTAGATGATTGCTGTAACTGGAAAATAACGTGAGGACATTCTGAAGATGAGAAATATAAAATAGAATGAGTCATACTGCTTTGGTATATTCTAAATATTCAGTGTTCTCATGAAAAAATCAGTTTTCAGACACATTATAGAACTCAGCTATTTGTTATTTTGGGAACATTTCTTTTTTAGAACTCTGAATTAATAAAGTTTCTAACAATCTAAATTTGAATAATCGTCTCAGTTTTTGTTGTTTATCTAATGAAAGGAAAGAAACAAAGGATGACTAAAAAAATTGTTGGTAATTACTATCAGCATCAAACCCATTTTTATTTCAGCTGGATATCGCTTGGGTTTGTTTCAAGCAAATCCCTTAGTCCAGAGGTTCACAGATTTCAAGAGCTGCTGCTTCGTTTTCAGCTTTGCCCTTAACATTGCATTGTTTTCATACTTAGATTGTTCTTTCATGGTAGAGAAATGGCAGCCCCAACCATCTTCCAAATCCACAGGACAGGAGAGGACAGCTCTTCTGTTAGCCACCATGTAATGGTCCTGTGTTTGCAGCAATTTAAGTTCATGTCAAGGATGAAATCACATAGATGGGTTTAAGCCACTCAAGGGAAGTGGGAATCATTCTTAGTCAAATGGCATGGCTAAGAAATTCGGAATACTGTTCGAAGGTCTTCTAGGGGAGTTGATGCTGGAAGGCAACCCAAAATTATCATTCTCTGGCTTTAGCTTTCCTTCTGTACTAGAATATGAACTGTATGACTGTCAGATTCATGGTCGATGTATCTTTATTTCCTTCCTTGACAACAAAGAGCATATAGTAGGTAGAGATAGATTTTCTTTTTTTCTTTTTTTTTCAAATTTTTGTTTAGTTGAGTACAGGAATGAATGAACAAATGATATCTCTTGAGAGAGAAGATTTCAAATCAAAATGGTAAGGAAAGTTTATATTCAGAAGTATATATAAACACAAGAAGTGTCATTGCAGTTTAATTTCTTTTGGAGAAAAGAAGGAAGTCACATTTCAGAAAAAGATCTCCAGAGAAAATACATGTCTGTCTTATACATGCAAATTTAAAAATAAAATCCTAAATAAATTGATATAGCACACATATATATTTCATATGATTACTTATTTTACAATAAAACATTTGATCATGGCAATATTTTTGTCTGAATTTTTTGTAACATACATACCTTAAAACTAGATTTTGAAACACTGGAACTTGTGACTAGATTACTTGTATAGACTTCCTTGTTATCTGTGTGCGTACAATGTTAAAAATGTGTTAATAAACCCAGAATCCAACTTATAATAATATTTGTATCATTCGTTGAGCACCTACTAGGTATCTGTTGCTTTACATGGGCCAGTCACTGAATTCTCAAGTCATCTTGTCAGTAAGCCTCACTATCACAGAGTTACTGAAAAGGAAACTGAGATAGAGAGAAATAAAGCAACTAGGAAAGAGAGATAGAAAGTCACATAATTATCATTTCTTTGTTGTAATTGGATTAAGATAAGTCTCTTAGCAAGTCTGATGATTATAACAATGGTAATCATAATATATAAGTATCAAACCAACCTGTACACATTAAGTTGACACAATTTTATGTCAAATATATTTAAATTCTATACATACATACATACATGCATACATGTAATGGAACAAGATTGAAACCCAAAATAATGTGGTCCAAAAAATGCTTTTTCGTCATGTTACTTGTCCTAGGTTTAGTCCCCAGATTCAGTCCCTAGAGACAAGAATTCATGTGCAAATGATTGATTAAGGAAGTACCAGGAGAAAACACTAGAGGGGAGAGTAAAGCCAGAGAAGGGAAGAAGTGAGCAAGGGTGTGACGGTATGGTAGTTCCAGCTTCAATCTAATCCTACTGTTTCTGTCTGTTCAGGCTGAATAGCGTAAATTGGGTGGCTTATAAACAATGGAAATGTATTTTTCACAGTTCTGGAAATGGAGAAATCTAAGATAAAGGCACTTGCAGATTTGGGGTCAAGCGAGGACTGCTTCCTCATAGAAGGCTGTCTTCTCACTGGGTCCTCACATGGTAGAAGGGGTGAGGGAGCTCTCTGAGGTCTCTCTTATAAGGACACTAATCCCATTCATGATGGATCTGGTCTCACGACGTAATCACTTCCCAAAGGCCTCAATTTCTAATTCTATCACCTTGTGGAGTAGGATTTCAGCATAAATTTTGGGAGAACACAAATATTCAGTCTACAGCATCCATGGAGAACATACAATATCTTTAGGATTTATCTCATTTGACACAAGATTGCTGGACATTAATACTCCCTTACCTTTTACCTTCCCCAGAGGAACATACATTTTCTGGCACTTCTCGTTTTCTACAAAGTGAGCCTAAGATCAGGCCACTGAGGAAAGTCACAGATACAAGTGATTAGAAATAAGGCACCTAAAACCTGGGTGATGGATACACAGAAAATGATAAAGAGACCTGAAATGATCTTGATGGAGCACTGGCACTGTCCCATTTATGCCCCCGTCAATAAAGGTACGAGAGTATCAGTATGGTACTTAGGACCACTGACTTCTGATCCAGTGCCATCAGAGGTCAACTCTGGGCTCTGACACACTTGGTCAAGTTTCTTAACTTATGTGTGTTTTATTTTTTGCAACTATAAAATGTGCGATAATTCTAATACCTAAGCACATAAGTTTGTTTTGAGGATTAATTAGACATATGTATATGTACACTATAATCATCCAGTCTGTATGTAGATTAGCGCCATAGAGCCTGATGGAGAGTAAGAGCTAATGTGATGAGGTCATGTCACACAGCTGGTTAGTGTCACAGCCAAGAAGCGAACTTGGTCTCCTGACCACCAGGTCATTCTATTACTCCTTACTGGCTGTATGAGTGTTAATTTAAAATTTCTTAGAGTAGCTAGGTATCTCTAGTTTATCGAATATCTCAGTAAAATGAAAATTAATATATATGTTAATATAGATCCAGAAGCTACCTTGAAGCTCATGAATAATCTATTAAGAATTCAAAGAATAATATATACACTAAGCATGCTGTGTTATAAACTTTCTTAAATGTAATTTTCTATTTCGTTTTGTTTATATTTTTGAGGTGTTTGGCAAAAAAACCTAATTCACATTTTGAAATAAATGACTGTAAATCATAATGTTTTACCTCTTTCAAGGGTACTTGTATATTCATCATGTAAAACAGCCTTCGTACTAAGTACCTATATGGAATTTCAGGAATCAATAAGGGAGAAAGACATTTCTATGTGTTACAGGGGGTGATTTTCTCCTATATTGCTTTTCATGGGCATTTATTGAAGTAACTTTATTATTAACTTACCGAGATGCAATTAAGATGAAAGAGTAAAACAAAAGCAAAGCAGTTTCATTTGGCAAGTTTCCTAAGGAAAAAAAAAAAGATAATTGCAAATAGCACATACATAAATGCACATACATATTGATGAGTTAATGATATGTAGTTACTCATGTTTGATTATTAATCAGGACTCTTGGTTGCAAGTAACAGAAACCCAACTTGAACTAGCTTAGGAAATAGAAAAGAATGTATCGACTTATAAATAAGAGGAAAGGTTGGCTAAATAAGCCATAGAACGTCCGAGATGAAGCTGGATCCAGGAATAACTTAAGTCAGGTATTCAAACCCTGCTAGGACTGTCTTGTCTTTGGAATTTTTCTGTGTGCTGACTTGTATCTCACTACATCACTGGCTTCTTCTACAATCTCCAACTTCTAGAGTGTGATAGATTTTTTTTTTCCATATTTTGAAAATCTCAAAAAAAGATTGATGTGTTGGGCGCCTATCCCTGAACTGGTCAATAATGGCTGGCAGGTCCCAGTCATGCTTAAGATGGTAGTTCCCATGACAAATCAGTAGTGTAGTAGTAGATGAATTATTTCCCAGAAGTCTTCTTTCCTTCAGTTCTTCTCTTTTCTTCATTCCCTTTCTTCATCTCTGTCCCACCTGACCACTTACTTGGCTTTAGCCGCCAAGTCCATTCAAGCCGTGGCACCTTGACACCACATCAGCAAGTCAGGTTTTGCTTCGAGCCTTGACTTTTTTCATAGTGTATTACCTGTAGGACAATGACGTCATTCTCTTGCTCATTTGATTGCATCTTACAAATTGGATGTGTTGTTATGCTGAAAGAGCTTTCCCCAGTGGAGATGAGGATAAGGAGGGAAAAAGGGAGAGCGAGAAGCAGATACCCCTGCCCCACCATAGTTACATGAGCATATTAGCATGATCTTACAATCATCTATACACTGCTAGTTCTGGTTGAAATGTCCTCATAGGCAGTATCTCCTTAAGAGTCAGCTGCCCTTTGGATAATCTTTGTTGAAGAAGGGTTACTGGCTTTTACATGGTTAGCAACTTGTGCCTCGGGTGAGTATATAAAGCAGAGAATGCCAGGAACAAGAACAGGCAGGAAGAGAAGTGATGGGAATTTACAAAATTTCCAGCTCATTACAGGTTCCACCCATCACCTCTCCTTTTGTTTTAATTTTTAATTTATTGAATTGCAAGTTGTTTGTGGGAAACTATGGTCCACTCATGTTTCAACAAGCAACATCTTAAATGGATAGACTTGGAAAAATAAGTGCAGAGAAATTGCTCTTAAGAACTGTAATACCTCCTGTTTTTCTCACTCTGAGCTCAATATATTTAGACAAATGAGGAAGGTCACTTCCTCCTCTTTTTTTTTTACCCTCCAAAATAAAAACTAAAGCAAGATACACTATACTTAATATAGATAATGAAACCTATTTAACCTCAACCAAGTAGGGGAAGCATGTATTTGTGATAAATTCATGTCATGAACAAACACAGGGATAATTAGGACCTACATAAAATGTACAAATCTGCAAATTGTTAGTTTCTGATAAAAAAAAAAAGTCTGTGAGTGGGTGATCTATTAGCTTTCTAGAGTACCATAATAAATGACCACAAGTTGGGTAGCTTGAAACAGCAGAAACTTATTCTTTCACAGCTCTAGAGTCCAGAAGTCCAAAATCAAGATGTCAGCAGGGCCATTTTCCCTCTGAAGGCTCTAGGAAAGAATCCTTGCTTGGCTCTTCTAGCTTCTGGTAGTTTCTGGCTTTCCTTGTCTTATGGCAGCTTGACTCCAATATCTGCTTCTGTCTTCACATGGCCATCTTCTCTTTCTGTTTGTTTGAATCTGAATCTCCCTCTTCTTTCTTTTCTATAAGGACACTAGTCATTGGATTTATGACCCACCCGAAGACAGTGTGACCTCATCTTATCTAATTATATCTGAAAAAGACCGTATTTCCAAATATGGTCACATTCTGAGGTTCTAGGTGGACATGAATTTTGGAGAGATACTGTTCAACCCAGTACAGGGCAATTAAACAAATATATATGTTTCATCAAGTGTTATTGTTTAAGTGATTGGTATTTGAAGGTTGCAAAAGAATGTGAATTAAGTTTACCGATGCTCCGTGGCTTTCAGAAGACCATTTTGAACTGAATCTGTTTCACAATAGGTGCTGGTGAAAGACCAGAAGGCAGGCAGTTTTGTCAAGGATCCTCCAACTCCAATCACAGAAAGATAACATATATTTCCTCTAAGATTTTTCACCCCCTACGGATATTGCCCTATGGATATTGCCATCTCCCCTTAAGGGCTGGATCTCTGAAGATGGGGAATCTCCTCCCATGCGCTCGCGGCGTGCACCTGGGGCCTGGTGCACCCGGGGCCTGGTGCACCCGGGCGATGGTCCGTGGCTCCATCGGGAGTGCGAACCCAGGACCTTCTGCATGTAAAGCAGACGTGCTAACCATTACACTATGGAGCTACCCTCACCTCTTGTTCTGAAATAGTGCCTTGGTTATAAGTTCTAAGGAATTTTGAGACACATAAGTTTGTTTTTTTGTTTTTTTTTTTTTTAAATCTTATCCCTGTCTTTTTTTATCCTGACTAGAATAGGGTGACACCAAATGAGATTATTTAAGTCATCTCATTATTTTGTATAATTTTTGTATATTTCAAAAAAAAAAAACTGAATATGTATAAAGGTTGCTGATGTTTAAGATTTTTTAATCATTTAGTCCTTTATCAAGTTCTACCCCCAACTGTCCTGTGCAGCTAGAGTGTACAGACATTCATTCCTCTCTCATGAAAATAATCGAGTCACTTACTGAAAACCAATTAGGAGGTATGCACGGTTTTTAAAAGGTTTGCAATGGGAGAAAAGTGCCTGTACCCTGCACCAAACAGGTTGTACTTATTCATAGCCGAGGAACAGAATGCAGAGCAAAATAAAGAAAAATCGAAATGTGGAGGCAAAAGTCTGAATCATGAATTCTGAGGTCTTATATGAATGGTTGTGAAAGTATCTTCAGTATCCCAACAGGAGGATCAGAAGGGGAAGATTGCAGAACTGATTCACAGTTGTGAGCACCTAGGTCAGTAGTGAGGGGTTGGTAAGTAAGTGACCTCTTGGGGAAAAGTGGTGGGTTGAATGACTGGAAAGATGTTAAAGAACTAAAAGATCAGGAATGAGGGACAGAGTGTTTCAGAGGGAGTAGAGTACTGGGTGGTTATAAGTACAGAGTGCGATAGTGGGATTGGGTTGCTGAAGTGCAGCGCAGGGTAAATCAATGTTATTGAGAGACAATCAAGAAATTAGGAGGCAGTGAACAGCCTCATTGATATTGGCTTCATGGAAGGGGAAGTATTCACTCATTTCTAGTCAGTAAATAGTTGTTAAGCAGTCTCTGTGTTGCAGGGACTGTCCTAGACATTTTTGACCTGGGTAAACAGGGTAAGAGATGATGGGTCACAGGGGCTTTATACTTCCCAAGTTCAGTTTTATGGTTAAAACAGTTTAATTTCCACCTTGGCCTTGGCTGTGCCTAGCAGCCTTTTTTTCTTCTCTTTCATCTGTGTTTGGTTCTCAGTCTTTATTATGTCTGAGGCTAATAAATAACTCACACTTGCCAAGCCATCCTTGCCAGGCGTCTATTACATACGATGGTGGGCGTGCAGGACTATTGTCTGTTCTGGGTCTGTAAATCCTACCTATGTACAAGGACACAGTGATCAATAATGTGGTTTAATATGTCACCAGGAGTTTGCTTCACTTCCACCCACTTCCATATCACTACTTTATATATATTTTTTTATTTATTTCTTCTGCAATCATATAGCCAGACTAAAACAAAAATTAAATTAAATTAAATGTTTATTCCAGTCTCAGAAATACCAATTTATCTATATTTGTATACTTTATATTGCCATACCTTCTTGGACAATTTCTATACATTTAATATTTTTTGAATAGAAGTGCAGTTGTGTGGTGTCATCACCTTCCTTGCTGGCATCTATCAGCTACTTTTCTTAGTGAAGCCTTTCATCCTCCATCTCATTGGAAACAATTTCCAGGGTCCTTGGTGCATCTCCAGCAGGTCTTTCTGCAATAATGTATTGCAGTTAGGAGTACTGACTTTGATTGAGGTCAGGCAAGTCTGGTTTCAAATCCCCATCTATCAGTTCCTACCTGTGGTACTTTAGGCTAGTTGCTTAATCACTGAGTCTCAGTTTTCATATCTGTAAAATGTAGATTAACCTTTACCTTATAGATTTGTTATAAATATTAACTGAAATATGTCTAATATAGTAGCTAGCAGATAGTAGGTGCTGAAGAAAAAATAATATTATTATTCCTAGAATGTATTGGTAACTTGGAAGCTTGGTGTTAGTTTCAGTACTTCCTATATTAAAAGAAAAAAGAAAAAAAAAAAAAAAGAACTTGCTCCTAAAGCGTGCTTTTAAGAAGTTTATTTGAAGCTTCTGTTTGGCAGGCACCACCCAGTCTCACATCTCTGCATGCACACTCTTAGCTCTCTCTTGCTATGCCTCAATGAAGGCCACTAGTTTCTGCAGTTGCCTTGGCAACAGCCAACTGTTATTTGCTCTAACAGCTCCTTTCGTGGGCCTACCTTGTAGAGCTCAGTACAACCTATTGGTCCTGCTTAAACTTATAAGACACTTAGCAAACATCTCATATGTGCCTAAATATTTTACTGTGGACATATTAGCAGTGCCCTGTCCCCCTGGGAGTACTGAGGTACCCAAATAAATCAAGTCTCACAAGAAAACTCAAACTAGATGTAGAAACTAAAATCTAATAGAAATCCTGGGTTACCCTTTTATGTAATTGTTGTATATTATGCAACCATGCTTGAATAATAACTGTCATTTCCAAGCAAAATAGAAAATAGTTTCTGCCTTCAGGGTGCACAATGTTTTAGAGACTAGACGAGTGCAAACAAAGCCATGTGCAATGTCATTTCTGTGAATGCGATGTTAAAAATGTACATATTGTAAGTAAGGCATGATTCACTGGGCAACACATGAAAAAGCTGGATTTTAAAACTTGAACCCTGGGCTGCTTATTCAGATCTCTGCCTATCACATACCATTTCTCTCTTTTGCTGCTTAGATTTTTCTATTAAAAGAAAAAAAAGAAAACCTACGTAGAAAATCAAAATGGAAAGCTTTAGGAGAAAATAGCTGAAAACACTTTATCTTTATATTCATGTCTGAATCAGAGAACAAGCAAGCACTTTAAAATGCATCGCCTTCATTTAAGTAGTTAAGACTAAAAGCAGCAGTGTGGATGAGCTCCAAGACACCTAAACTCTTGGAAATTTAGGGACACATGAAAGCTTCTTTGTCAGATAAATAGAAGATCCAAAGAACATTGTAATTGATGGCAACACCCATAGACCAGCTGGGCTAAGTACAGGGCTCATGCATTTCCTCTGGATATAAGGCTCGTTGGGATGTTAAGACATGCTTAGCTTCTTCTGAGTTCCTGGACTGAAAGTGGCCAAGGGAACTAACAGAAAGAACAAAGGCAGGAGCATGTTCACATGGATCCTGCTTTCAGTGTTGGGACTAACTTCACTACTTATTCTATTTTCACTGGTTTCTACTTTCCCTCTCCTAATTTGAGCAGTGTCACAGGAGCACATCACTACAATGTTTCTTTCTCTTTCACAAATTCTAATAGTAAAATTCTTATTAGAATTTGATTTCGATTACTAAAATAAAAATATTCATTATTGAGCCCTACTTTGTGTCCAGTTCTATGCTCAGCATCAGACAGAAAATAGGTGGATAGATAGATAGATAGATAGATAGATAGATAGATAGATAGATAGATAGACAAATGAGACATCATTTATCACTTCCAGTAGGAGTCAGTGAAGATAACATTTTGAGGTGGAAGAGAGGGAGACTAGATAGTTATACTTATAGCCTTATTTTTTTTCTATGTGAAAAAAAAAGGGGAAAGGGAGCAATGGAAAAGTAAAACCTGGAAGAGAGCAAGCAAGTTTTGAACGTGCTGCTATGCAGAATGATAAGGGAAACAAAAGTGAGTTAAAAAACAAACAAACAACATATTAGTAAAGTCCTATGATTCTTGGAGTAAACGGTTATCTCATCTTTGTTATTGTCATCATCATCATCAATATCGTCATCATCATCATCATTATCGTCATCATCATCATCATTGTCATCATCTCCAGAACAAATTATACTTGAACAACATAACCTTTACATAATTGAGAAAAGTATTCCTTTGTAAAACTGATAATCATTTATGCTAGTTTCATGCTTCTTGCGGCATGTTATAGGGTAATTTAATTTATTACATTCTTCTTATTTGTGCTTATTTAGGTTGAGCCAATGATACAGAGAGGCCACGAGAGTCTAGTCCATCACATCCTGCTCTATCAGTGCAGCAGCAATTTCAACGACAGCGTTCTGGACTATGGCCATGAGTGCTACCACCCTAACATGCCAGATGCGTTCCTCACCTGCGAGACCGTTATTTTTGCCTGGGCCATTGGTGGAGAGGTGGGGCTAATGATTACTAAGATGTAGCACAATTAATTGATCAAGTTTTTTCCTTATAATTCTAATACTTATAAGTAAAGGGTCTGTCTATACATTACTTTTGATATGAGGGTGGCTTATTTTTCTTTCCACAGGAAGTAATTCTTTCCGTAAACCATTTTATTTCATCAACTATAGATTAATGAAGTTCCAGAATATCAAAATATCTTTGAGCATGGTCAGTTTCAGAGTGGTGTAGAGCTCTCAGGGTCTTTCATAGGACACTGTTTCATGAAATGTTCCTTATTTAGGGCTTTTCCTATCCACCTCATGTTGGATTATCCCTGGGCACTCCGTTGGATCCTCATTATGTACTCCTGGAAGTCCATTATGACAATCCGACTTATGAGGAAGGTGAGTTTATTCTTCATATATTCTACCTATGAATTTTGAAAAGTTTTGTAACTTCTGTCTTAGAGTTGAAATAAAATAGCATCCAGTGTTAGAAAGAATTAACCTATACATTTATAATTCAAATCAGAATACTTTTTAGAGCAAAAGAGGGTACTATTAATAATTACACTGGGACAAGCATCAGTAACAAGGCAAATGGACCTTGAGGTCACTAATCTTAAAAAAAACATTTGCAGACCATTTATTGCAGACTCTTTTCCTTTGTGATGTAAATTAGTCCCAAATACATGGTGCTTTGAAACATTTTTTTCTTACTACACATGAAAACTACTATTCATCACACTAGAAAATATTAAGTATTTTGTAGTGTGACAGGCTAAGCATAAATACACTCAAAAATATTTATGTAGTCACACTGTATAATATGCTATTAAAACAAAGAGTGGTAAGTATTTACATTTGATTTCTGAATTTACTTATGTAATATTCAAAACCAAAAATTGAAAGATTCAATATGAAGTTATCAAAAGAAGCAATTCAGTTACTATTTTACATTGATTTGTGCAATCATTCAGCAAATACTGAACACCAACTATGTGATGTTTGTGAAAAACAGACACATTATAGTTTAATGTGAAAGAGAAACAAATAAATATACCAATTAACATAAAATTATATACAAGCTAATTGATCCAAGAATCATTTTGTCAGTCATGGGTAGGTAAGTCACCTCTGCAGAAAAGAGTTAATTAATTTCAAAAAGTTAATGGAACAAATTTAAGAAGTTTTAGATTCATACTTTGTCTCCGAAGTATGTCACAACAAAGAATGATTCTTATTCATCTCCATCCCACAATGCCTATTGTAGTGCTTTTCAGATAATAGATTCATAACAATTGTTGATTGAATAACTGTTGAATACTTAAAAGAATGATGACAAACTGCATGTCATTTTGCTTCCAGTCCCAAGAACAATGCCTGGTCCAAAACAGACATTTAATGTTGAACTGGTTTAAAGAAAGGAAGCAGTAGTAGAAATAGAAGCTGTGAAGAGAAAGAAATTACTCTTCTTCTCTCTTCAGATTCAGTTTCCTTCTGAAACATACTTGAAATCTGTCAACACCGAACTTTCAGTGCCCCTGCTCCCACACCAGCTCCTCCTTTCCTCACCACAGTCATTGAAGGAAAAGCTGCATTCACTGTCTCCATGTCTTCACCACCTAGTCAATCCCTGAGTCCTTAAAATCTGATTTCTGCCCCCACCGTGCATCTGAAACATCCCTCTCACAGCTTCTATCAAATCAGCTTTGCTGTCCTTCATCTCTACCTACTTCTCTGCAATCTTTTATGTTAATGATCACCATTATATTAATCTCTCTAAACGTGCACTATCTGTGCTACTACTGTTCCTTCCGTCCACTTTACCCTTCTGTCCAGGGCTCTTTGTCCAATTCTCTTCTGTTCCTTGTATTCCTATTGCTCCTTGGGCGATCTCGCTCACTCTCAGAGTCAATTCCAACACTCAGATCTAACACCAATAACACGCATTGGTCGCAATTATTTTTGAAGTGTGATCATATATTTTCAATTTTCCCCTGAATACTTCTGCCTGGATATGCCACTAAGACCTTAAATTCAGTAATATTAATAATAATCATAAAGAGCTGATAGTTATCGAGCACTTAAAAAAAAAGAATGATAACAAACTATAAAGAAATTTAATCATTTGTAGTTTTCTACACCCGCAGATGGGGTGTAGTTTTCTAGACCAAGGAGTTTTCACTTCTATGTAACTGTTACTGAATTTCACCTCAAAACAATATAAAATAAAGCTTTTGTTGAGTTCTATATTCTAATGAATGACTTTAGGATTTTCATTCTGTCTTCATGTTAGATATTTGTGGAATATATCAGCTAGACAACACAAACATTTCTTCCATGGTATGCTAAGAGTCGAAAATGGTTGCCGACAATACAATGACTTGTCTTTTAATTCTCATTTGTGAAGCTGAATGTCGTCTCCCATTATCATTGCTTGTATTCCTTTCCCTTGTGACATTTTAGGGAAAGTTAATGAACTCAATTCAACTGAATGTAGGGATTTTTTTTTTTTTTTTAAAGAATGCAAGCTCACTTTTAATTATATTCTATTGTTCCAGGCTTAATAGATAATTCTGGACTGAGGTTCTATCATACAACGGATATAAGGAAATTCGATGCAGGGGTGATCGAGGCTGGCCTCTGGGTAAGCCTCTTCCACACCATCCCCCCAGGCATGCCCGACTTCCGTTCCGAGGGTCACTGCACTCTGGAGTGCCTGGAAGAGGTATACTGTGTCTCAGTCTATGCTGCTATTTACAGATTAATGAATGCTGTTAGAAAGCCGTGTTAGGAAAACGCCATGCTTGTTTATTATTTTTTTGTTGTCATGCTGTAAAGACCTTTGGTTATGTTTTTAAATCTTGAAGCCTGCAGGAATAGAATTCTGAAGACCAGAAGAATTTCTAGCATGTTTTCCTTCCTAGTCCTCTCTTTTGTTTCATATTGGACACTTTGTTTTATCTTTTACAATTTCCACCTTCGTTTGTGTAATTTTCCTTTCTCAACTTTACCTTTCATCTCTATTTGTTTTCTTTCCTAGTATTCATTTTTTAATTTTTTCTCCTCTGATTTATAGTTTCCTTTTTTTCTTTAACCAAAGAGCAATTTGGATAAGAGAAAACCATATATGAGTATTTAACAATGCCTGCTTCCATCTATAGTTCACATCATGGCCAGCTGGTGAAGTGGAAAGATTATGTTCTTCTGCGTTATTTAGATCATGATTCAAATTGCTGCGACATCATTTACCAGTAGGACCACAGCCAATTCATTTAATTCCACTCTCCCATTTTTTTTTAATCTGGAAAAGGGGAAATAATTTCTCTTTTTAAGAGTTTCAATTTGCAGCTTACTAACAGGCTAGAATCTTTTCCCAGGAGCTTTAACTGCCTCTTTACCTCCTAAAAGGAGAGAGGAAAAATAAGATAACATTTAGGAATGATCCTCAGTCATCATTAGTTCCCTTTCTTTTCTCCAGCAAATGTTGCTTCACAAAGATAACATGTTAGGAATAAGTCGTGAAAAATCCAAACTCAAAATGTTTGATGGCTCAAGCATTGACTTAGATCGCTTTAGTTTTTCTTCTCAGTTGTCTCTCCCAGTCTCTTTTAAGAAGAACTGTCTGAACATGCACTTGTTTGGGCTAATCGAGTCTTCTGCTTTGTCCCCCCGTAGGCTCTGGAAGCTGAAAAGCCAAGTGGAATTCATGTGTTTGCTGTTCTTCTTCACACTCACCTGGCTGGCAGAGGCATCAGGCTGCGTCATTTTCGCAAAGGGGAGGAAATGAAATTACTTGCTTATGATGACAATTTTGACTTCAATTTCCAGGAGTTTCAGTATCTAAAGGAAGAACAAGCCATCTTACCAGTATGCATGTTTTGTTGTTTTTTCACTGAATATTATAAAAGTTGTGAGACATATATCTGCTGAGAATTAGCAAGGTTTTGAGTGGGGAAATGAATTGCTCATCGTATTCTTCTTCCTATTCCTAAAGCCACCCACCATGGATATTGCACAACCCGGATGGAATGTGTTTGATCTGTTTTCCAAAATTTAAACTCATTTTTCTTTTATTCCCAGGGGCACTTCAAATTGTCGAAGAAAATAAAGAAAAAAAAATCGGGTTTTGAGCATTAACATTACTCTTTTCTCACTTGACTCCTCAGTTAACAACTTTTTGTCTGCAATTATGGTAATGGTAAATCAGAGGTTTTCTTATGCTACAGGATATTTTTTAGAAGTTTCATTTCAGTAAAAACGAATGTAAGGATAATTCTTTCATTTGAGAAAGGTATTCGGACATAGCTAATAATACTGTGGTGTGTAATCCACTTATAGAAATACTTAGGGTCATGGTGGAAGGATTCAGAAGAGAACTTCATGCCTTACAATAATGAAGGCTTTTTTTAAATGACATTTCATTTTGTCAATTTTTTTATCCCTTGGCCATCGGGATCGATAATCATATAATTTCCTACCCTTGCTTCGTTCTTAAAAGTCCAATTCTTATACTATTTGTGAAATGAAAGTAACAGCAATATCTTTTCTACATACAGAAATTCCTTGATGTACCCTGAGAGTAGAAAGATGAAATTTGAGAAACATTGATCTTGTTGAGATTCTATACGCCCCCTTTTATTGTGCTGTCTTGTCTTGGGACTTTTCTACTAGGTTTATTGTATTGTCTCAGAGCTTCCCAAATGGTATGCTGCAAGTAGGGTATAAGAGTATCGAAATACTGACCTCCAGGCTTTCTGAGTAGCAGGGTAGGGAGGGCAAATCTGAGAGCTAGCACCCAGAGCTAGCTGTATCTGGTCCACGAACAGCCTATCTACTTACTTGAGTGGGGAGCCATAAAAATATTATTTTCTACGTGCGCCAAATTGTCCAATAGTTTAGAAAGCACTAGAACAATAGATTACTATTAATTTGCCTCACAATTCTGTTCTAGGGAAATAAAGACATGACTAAAAACTTTTCAAGAAAATAATGTAAATGATGAGATAATCACAATAATTAGTATCTATGGCTAACATTTATGAAGTGTTTAATTTCTACTAAGGATTAAATGTGTGTTTTGTCCCTTAATCCCCTCACGACAGCTGCAAAAATAAGTGCTATTTTTATCATTGTTTTTCAGATGAACAAACTGTGCCCAGATGATTCATTTCCTTACCTAAGGTCATGCAACTAGAATATGGTGGAGTCTGGCCTGAAGACAGTCTTACTTTGTTTGCTTGTTTATCATACTAGCAATTCTAGAATTTAGTAGGTCAAGGTCTTCTCCTGAATCAAATTACTTAATGCATTCCTGTATATAGCAATTAAACTGTTGGCCTACAAATGTATTAGACAAATAAAACAGTATAAAACTCCAATCTGAAAGCTCATACTTTTATGTTTTAGGGAGATAATCTAATTACTGAGTGCCGCTACAACACAAAAGATAGAGCCCGAATGACTTGGGTAAGAAAATTTTTATTATTCTTAAAATTCATTTCTGGAGAGGGAGGAATAAACTTTGATTTTTGAAAAGAGTAAAAAACATTCCCACTGGGAAGCAAAATTCCTGAATGTCTTGAACATGAAACATCATAATAGTAAAATCAGAGCTGTTGTGGCATTTTATCAGATTAACTAATGGTAATATTTGCATTGTAATTAATTGACTTATGTAAAGCTATCCTTAGTCTTATAGTTTTTCTTTATCAAATGTTATTCATAAAAGACCTGTGGTTACTAATGACAATCTACATGACTCTGGACTTAGATGAATCAGACTTCAAAAGGAAGAATGAGTTGCGTGAGCTTAGGGCTTCTGACCCAAGGGAAATCTCATCCCAGCAGGTTTACTGGGGAGTTCTGCCCCGTAAAGCATTCCAGAAGGGGATCATTCATGCCTCACTTATCTCTTCCAGGGAACACATGTCCCACCAACTTATTCTATGAAGTTAGCATATTCTCTATACTAAAACTCGATAATGGCAATGTGAGAGAGGTCAACAATATGTACCTGATAGAAATATCTTTGTCAAAGTATTGACAAACCAAATCCCTAAATTATATAAAAATGTAGTTTTAGGATCAATTTGGTTTAGCTCAGAAATGTCAAACTGGTTTAAATTAGAAAATATATTAATGTCATTCTTCAATCAAGAGATTGAAGGGAAAAGATGTGTGATCGCCTCAGCTGGGGCAGAAAAAACATTCATAAAATTTAAGTCAGGCATAGGGGAAAAAACATTTAGCACATCAAGAATAGGAGAGAATTGTCTTAACCAGATAAAATTTGGCTATGAAAAATCTATAGCAAATATCAAACTAAATGAAGTACTAGAAGTATTCCTTTAAAATCAGGAAGAAAACAAGCATATTTATTATAACTGTTTCTATTCAGTATTGTAGAAAAGAAAAAAATATAAGTATCAGAAAGGAAGAAACAAGCAAAGCACATTATTCACTAATATTATAATTTTCTACATAAAAATTTCAAAATTGATAATATCTAAAATTAATTATATTTTAGTATGTAAGAAACTATCTCAAGAAAATACAATTTAAAACTCTAAATTCTATAGAAATAAAATTAACATTATATGTGTTTGATCTCTATGGTAAAAAATTGTAAATCTTTATTGCAAGATATTAAAGAACACCTAAAGACATTAAGAGATACTGTGTTCATGAATAGAAAGGCTCAGTAAAATAAAAATAATTCTTCTATTTAAATAGTTTTATAAATTTGGTATAATTCCAGTAAAATTCAGAGAGATTTTATATTTTGGGATTCAGGTATCCTAATTAAGACATCTTCACTTAGCCATAGCTACAAAGATTTTCTCCTATATTTTTATTTTTCAGTTTTAGCTTTTATGCAGACCGAGTTTATTCTAAAATCTATATAGAAGAGCAAAATGCTGATAATAGGCAGGACACTACTAAAAAGAATAAGATGAGAAACAAACTACTGGAGATGAAAGCTTATTTTAAAACTATGGTGATTTGTAGTATGTTTTGTGTCCAGAGTTAGAACAGTGGAACAGAGTAGGGATCCTGGAAACAGACCTAAAAATCCCCTATGTGGAAACTTGGTTTGGAATAGACACGGCATTCAGGTAAGTGAAAAAGGATGGATCTTTCATTAAAGAATACACACACAATTAGGTATCCAAATGACAACAATAAAATTATGTCTTTATCTTGCACAATACACAGAAAATCAATTCCAGGTAGATTAAATATTTAAATATGAAGAACAAAATTTTAAAACCTTTAGGAGAAAAATATCTGAATATATCTTTATGACTTTGTGGTAAGTAAGAACTTCTCAATGAAGCATAAAAAGCACAAACTATGAATTAATAGATTGATGAATTCGACTATATTAAAGCTTTGGTTACAGAAAATGCATTTAAGTAAGTGAAAAGAAATTTTAAACTGAAAAAAAATATTTGCAATACATAGATTAATACAACATTATTATCCAGCATTTATTAAAAGATTTCATAAATCAGTAACATAAGACAAACATACAGTAGAAAAAAGAACAAAAGATAAAAACATTTCATAGAAATAAAAGCACAAACAGCTAATAAACATATGAAAGGATCCTTAATTTCATTTGAAACCAGGATCACGCAAATGTAAAGTAGAATTAGATATTTTATAGCCACCAGTTTGGCAATATTTAAAACTGTAATTCTATTGTAGTGAAACAGGACTCATTATACGCTGCTGAGTGTAAATTTATAAAACCAGTTTGGGGTAAAACATGACATTCTCTAGTGAAGTTGGAGGTTGATATATGCTCTACCCATTTACATTCCTATGTAGATTTAACCTTGAAGTTACTTTTGCAGTAAGTGTTCTAAGAGAGAAGTATATAAAATATTCATAGTAACATGAACACAGGAGCAAAAAACTGG
Source organism: Pteropus alecto (assembly GCF_000325575.1). NCBI lineage: Eukaryota > Metazoa > Chordata > Mammalia > Chiroptera > Pteropodidae > Pteropus > Pteropus alecto. The sequence continues at coordinate 21,498,313 of NW_006494612.1, read as the reverse complement.
GAACAGCTCAGTTATTTACCAAAGGAAAACAAATAAATATATTATGTCCATATAATAAATGAATAATATGTAGTTATAAAAATTAATGAACTAAAGTCATTCATATATTAAGATGAATGTATCCGAAGAACATAATGTTGATTGAAAACAGCAAGTTTGCAGCAGACTTATGTATTTATGATATTATCCATCTAAATTTCAAGAACACACAAAATTAAATAGTATATTGTTTAGGGCTACATACATCAATAAACTAAACGTAAAGTGTGATGAAAGCAATAGAATGATAAACAAAGTATTAAGATAATCATCATCTTTGCTTAGAATAGAGAAGAGAATTGAAGATGAGCACACAGGGTAGTCAAGACACTGGTGTTGGCTTTATTTTTCTCATGCCTTATACATAATTTTGTTTCCATGAAATATTTTACTAAATATTTCAGTGTATATTGCGGTGCTCTGCCTGGATACTCTCCCTTTTCAGGGCCAACATAGCTAAACTTTACCCACTGAAAATATCAGATGATTAGAGCTAACTGTTGTGTCCTTCACTGGGCATTGTCCTTGGTGTCAGAGAATGCCTCACTTAAAGTTACGCTCCCTTCAGTGGGGCAGACAGCAGCTAATGACTGGTTGATATGGGGTTACAAAGGCCCAGCTCCCTTCCTACAATTTGGTAAAACTCTGGATAGCCACCTCAGCTCACGGATAGATTAAATCTGATATTTACTTAGGCGTCTCTTACAGCCTCATTTGTAGACCAGCTTCTCCCTTTGCCCATTCTTGCCTTGCTCATCAAGTGTAAACATATGTTTTTGCAATTTGTAAAGTCATTGCATATTAGCCACTACATTCATTTATAGCCACGAACAATACTACTAAGCTTTTCACCTTCATTTTTGATATAGAATTCTTGGTTAATTTCTTTTTCCCTGCAGCACTTGAGTATGTAATTCCAGTGTCTTTTTGTTACTTTGATCATTTATGATGAAATGTCAGCTGTCAATTGTATTGTTCTCCCATATTGATTTGTCATTTTTCTCTTGCTGCTTTCAAGATTTTCTTTTTGTCTTTGGCTCTCAGCAATATGACTATGATGTGTCTAGGTATGGCTTTTTTCATGTTTATCTTTAGCACTGTTGAGCTTCTGGGGTCTGTAAGTTAATGTTTTTCAGTAAATTTGAGAAAATGTCAGCCCTTATTTTCTTTTTTCTATCCTTTTCCCTCTTTTTTTCTCATTTTGGAACTCCAATTACATGTGTATTAGAACATTTACTATTGTCCCACAGATCTCTGAGGAATTTTCACTTTCTTTAGTCTTTTTGTTTCTTTCTGTCTCTCTCTCTCTCTATTCCTTGGATTGGAAAATTTCTATTGCTCTATCTTTAAGTTCACTGATTCTTTTCCCTTCCATCTCAAATATGATGTTGAGCTCATCTTGTGAATTTTTTATTAACTTATGATATTTTTCAACGCTAGAATTCGTTTGGTTCCTTTTATGTTTTTCCTCCTTTGATGTCATTCCCTAATAGTTTACTCATTTTTAATGTATTTACCTTTAATTACTTGAACATTTCTGTAACCTTTTAAAGATATATGCTTTTAAGTTTTTGCTAAATCCAACATCTGTATCCTCTCATAATTAGTTTTTATGAACTTTTTTTTCCTGAGTATAGATCATAGTTTCCTGTTTTGATACTTTTCATGTTTAATAAGTTTTGGTTAAAAACTGGACATTGTAGATAATATATTGTAGCAACTCTAAATTTTCTTCTTCTGATCTTTGATACTTTTTTTTAGTAGATAATTCAAATGTGAAATCTATCTCTCCTGTGGTATGCAGCTACTGGTGTTTATACACATGACAATAAGATTATAGAAAATTCAGTACAACCAGGCAAAGATTCATCAGACTGACTGATGGGTATCATATTAACCAAACATCCCCATAATCCTCTGAAATGTTCACTATGGTGAGAAACATATATCATATAAACAGAACTTTAAGGAGATTATTAGGTTATTTAAGAAAGGCAACTTTTAAAGAGATGAAAATAATTCCATTCATTTTTAAATGTGACACTACCTTTTAAAAAAACTAAATTGTCACTTGGATTATTATTTTTCAGTTTTAGGATTTATCACGTTTTAATATTGGAAAGAACTGTATGATATTGGTGGCTTGTATGCTGTAAGTGTCAGAGTTAGTGGAATATGTATATTTTCTAAGTTAAATATCTCTATTTTCAGGGAGGACTAAGCACCAGGAATGAAATGTGTCTCTCATACCTGCTTTATTACCCAAGAATCAATCTTACTCGATGTGCGAGTATTCCAGACATTATGGAACAACTTCAGTTCATTGGTGTTAAGGAGATCTACAGGCCAGTCACGTAAGTAATAAATCAATTTCATGACAGGAGTAATATATCTCAGGGAAGTATTGGTATTATTTTCATATTGGATTTATCACCATGCTATAGATTCCTTTATTTGCTGTTCTATTTGATTATTTTCAACTGGGGAGACCAGGTGAGCTTTTTGGTTGCTTTGTCCAGAGTCGCTAAGACTGCCTCAAGGTTCACTGATTTTCTAGGAGGACCTAAAGGGTTCAGCATATACTTATAATCCTGGCTAATATTAATTACCATGAAAGAATATAAAGAAAAATGAAGAAAACAAAAAGGCACATGGGACAAAACAAAGTCTACAGGAAACCAGGTACAAGCTTCCAAGAGACTCCCCCAGTGAAGTCACCCAGAATATGCTTAATTCCACCAGCTTCAAATTTTGACAACGTGCATGAAATGTTGTGAACTGGAGAAGCTCATTAGAGAAACTCAGTGTCCAGAGTTATTATTGGGGGCTGGTCACATAGGTGTCCTCTGCTTAGCAAGTACCAAAATTTCTAGACTTCCAGGAAGAAAGCAGGTGTTTGACATAAACTTCATGGTTTGTACAAATAGTCTATGCACAATCATTTAGAGAAAGTTTTAAATTAGTATTGGAAATTGATCAATATTTAAGTTCCCTGATGACAGCCAAAGGTCAGCCATCCACGCAGGCATTTCTAAAGGTGGCAGTCTTACCTCTGCTATGTTAACTTTTTCTACACAACTGCATTTCATAAGAACTACTTAAGATAAAATAATAAACAAGATAAATATTATTCTTGCCCTCTTAAAATTATATTCTAGAATGAGGGAAAACTGATAAACAAATAATAAAAACATAAAATTTTAGATATTAGTAGATACTATGAAAAAAATTAAGACAACAGGGCGGTGAATGCCTCTCTGGGTAGGTCTCTTAGTCTGGGTTGCTTGAACCTAAATACCATAGACAGGGTGGCTTATAAACATCAGAAATTTATTTCTCACAGTTCAAGAGGCTGGGAATTCAAAGATAAAATTGCTGACAGATCAGCATCTAGTGAAGCTCCGCTTCCTCATGGACAATCATCTTCTCACAGTAACCTCACATGGCAGAAGAGGCAAGGGAGCTTTCTCAAGCTGCTTTTATAAGGATACTAAATCTCATTCAGGAGGGCAGAGACTCCCAAAGGCCCCATCTCCTAATAACGTCATCTTGGGTGTTAAGATTTCAACATATGAATTTTGGGAGGACAGAAATATTCAACCCATGACAGAAGGTGATGTTTGAACAGAGACCTAAGTGATGAGAAGTAAGCCGTGCAAAGCTATCTCAGTATACTTTATGCAGAGAGGAGTCAGGGTAATGATCCTATTGTGGGTATTAAGCTGGCATGTTCAAAGAGCAGTAAGAAGGTGAATTTGGCTGGAGCAGAGTGAAATATGGTAGAGAATGAGTGAGGAGGTCTGACAGCAAGTGGGACCAGATTATGTAGGACTTTATAGGCAACGTAGGGACTTTGGATAAAAAAAAAGTCGATTTGGCTACTGTGTTGAGAAAGGACTCCAGGAGGGCAAGACTGGAAAGAATAATATCAACCAGGAGACTATTAATATTGTCCGGGTGTGAGGTGAGGGCGCCTTGGAGCAAGGTGGTGGCAGTAGAGTTAATGAGAAATGGTAACATTCTCAGGTTACCTTTTGAAAGTAGCACTCACTGGCCTTGTTGATTCATTGCATCTCAGGGAGATGGTCAGAGAAGGACAAGAGTGAAGAAAACATGATGATGTGTGAATAGTGTAATAGTATAGGGAAGACTGAAGGAGAAATTGAAAATTCTGTTTTGGATATATTAAGGTTGATGTAGAAAAAAGGGTTTAATCTATTCTTAATAACCCCACAGAGAAGAATAAGGGTGCCTGGGAAAAACTTTGGAGCGTATTTTGTTTTAGTATAAAGAAGAAATTTCTAATCATTAGGACTTTTCAAAATGAAAGAGACTGATGTAATTAGGAAAAAGATACACGTAGATCTTTAAGACGGTATAGATATATATATATATATCTGCCTTTTAATCTGAATACATAATTATAAATAAAATATTAATAAATATCAAAACAGCACATAAAATGTCATCATAAAAACAGTAAGATTTCGTTTTTAAAATAGTGATATTTTATTTTATAACATATTGATATTTTATTTTAAAATATTGCTATTATATAGTTTCTTACTAACATTTAAATAGCCTTTTATTCCTTGAGCATATTTTTTGCACATCGACTAGAGATTTTTCCTAATCAGGGGTTAATTTGAGAGAATGCTGAAAACAAATACATATTCAAAGCTGTGTGTTTACAAGACGATGATTCAAAATACATTCTATGGTCCAATTGTTTTCTTTTGTATTCATCTTGAGTGAAGTCTCTGAAATTGCTCCGCTCCCTTGTCCCAATGAGCTTTGTCAGTGTCCCATGCCTTTGATCTCTCCCAGGAAATACTGAAGTTGGGTTATCATTACTTAGAAGGACAGAATTGCTTTACAGAACAAAGCCAGTTTTGAGATGGCATTGCCTACATAAAACCATTTAACTACATTGTTAAATATATTTATTCTTCAAAAATATGAGTGAAAAAGAGCCTCTGTTATCAAATAGATGTTTGGACTTTAAATCAAACTTTCAAGTCTAGTTCATTGTCAAAGTGACATAAACATTATTGAAGGCCAAACCAACAAGGCCCTGGCTAAAAGATCACAAAGAGAAGTGGTTTGGGTGCTTTTTCTGTTTTGCTTGAAAGAAAATTGCTAATTTGGTTTCCAGATACAATACCAAAAAATAATATCATATAATTTATAACCCCAAATCGTCTATCTGTGCTTTTAATACAGTAATTAGTTAGGTGCCTTGCTTCATTTTAAACATTCTGTAGCAATCCTAGGATTAGAAGATGACTTAGTAGACAAATAGAGACAAATACATCCTGTCTCAGGATTTGTCTGTGCTGGAGGATGCAATTTTTCTCTACCTCCTACAGATCTGGCAAGGCTTAAGAAAAAAACAAAAAGCCACAAAGATTAGATAAAAGACTAGATAATGAGTTTAGATCAATTCTGTATTCTCTGCTGCACCATACATCAACCTTCCCTATGCATTTACAGAGAGGTTTATGTGATGGAAAGTTCCTATGTTATTTGTTCTATTTCTAAAATCAAGAGAGGTGTTCCTATTTTTCTTTATAGGAAAAATCACTTTGTGTTTATAATGTGTAAAAGTCACATATAGTTATTATAAGGAATTTAGGTAATGCATAAAAAAGTTTTAAGAAGAAGATTAAAGCAGTCATCTCAAATACTGTTAAAATAAGTTATACTAACATAAATTGATTATTATTATAACCATCCTTCTATGTAGGTATTGATATAAAGATGAATAGATTATTGTTATAAAAATTATAACTTGTACACTATTTTAAACAAAACATTTAATTTTTTAAAATTTATCACAAGAAAAAGAAACTAAAACTGAACAGGTGTTGAATTTCAAATCAATGGTGCTGTTGTTTTTAACCATAACTGTTTTATAAAGGGGCTGAAAATGTTGAGAAAATAGATCATGAAAGACATTAAAATGTTGCACTCACTTTTTTAAAACTACGTGTTTCAAGTTTAGATCATAAAAAATGTGGACATTCATACTCTCGCATTGTCTCCCACCTCCCTTTTCTATATCTCCAAATATTCATTACTTATATTATACTTTTGTATTGTCAAGTATTTTTAATTTTCACATTTAATTCTGAAACTTAATTCTCACAATTTTAATGCAACTTTTATTTTTAAATAGACTCAGTGATAATCTCTAATCTGTATATGAATTCTGCATTTCTGAGTTTAGAATTTGATTCATCATCCTTAAATTCCAGGTGCTTTATGCCCTGAGTTCTTTTACATTTGAGAATTTCTGCATTTATATTTGGACAGCATTTGACTGGATATAATATTTTAAGGTCATTTTTATTCCCCTTTGGAGATCTCTTTGGATGAGTGGGAGCATTCGTTCTTTACCTGTAGAATGCATAAGTTAAATTGAACATATTTCAGTGTTTAGCATTTGAATCAAAATTTCCCGAAATGCAGTGTTTCAGTACATATATTAAGTACCTAGATTGCTTCTTTTTTTTTTTTCATTTCAGAGAAATTTCTTATATCTAAATTTTTTTTTTTCTAACCTATTTAGAATTTGTAAAAAGAATTTTATCGTATTTTTTCAGATGTGCTCATCTGGTTCTTGCTTTTTCTAATTTATTTGGTGCTAAAGTCATTTTGTCTTAAATTTATCTCTTTTAGTTTGCTATCTCCCTTTTCATTGCATTGTGTTATTTTGTCATCTTGTATTTGAATTCTTGTTTAATTGAATTCATGTTCTTATCAAATAAACTTAGAACATGAAACACTTGTGGGACTTCTCTCCAGTATAATTGGTTTATATTTTCTTCTAGTCATTTTTTTTTTCTGTTTCTTTACATGGAATGTGATATAATTTCTTTTTCTCTCTAGGTTCGCATGGTTGTTATGTCATTTCTTGCTTCTGCTGAGTCAGTTTTGTCTCAAACTTCTCTTTGATAAAAATAGACAAATTCTTGAGTTCCTTCTAAGCAAATCTGAGAGTAGCTTTTCCACACCACTAAGGTTTGGATGACATATGTTATGTATATACTTTTTTATATTTTGATAGTAAAGGGTTGAGGGTGTAGAAATGGGATGATATACCACAATGCATGATTTATTCCTTCCTCAGATTTTATTAAAATTTTTTGCAAAAAAGTTTTCTAACTGGTAAGGGCTGAATCGCTTCCCACGCAGGAATGTCCCAGGTCTTATATCATGCTGTCAAATCAGTCGTGGCTCTCCAGGCTTCACTTCTTATCAGAGAGACTCAATTTCGCTGAGTACTTCTCAACATGCATTGATTTAGAGTGTCAAGAGGATTCGGAATTGTACCTTGTTAAGTCAGTTTTCCTGGCTTTTTTTATTGCATATTTTTTTTTACTGTATAATTTTTATTTACTGTATAATTTATATACAGTAAAATGCAACTATTTTAAGTATATCATTAGAATGCTTTCTCATGTGTGTGCACCTATTTAACTGTATCACGAATGAGATGTAGAGGATTTCTATTACCCCCAAAAGTTCTCTTAGGCCTGTCTGGAGAAAATCCCACCTTCTACAGAAAGCCCCAGGAAACTGTGAATCTGCTTTATGGCATTGTATTAGTTTGATCTTTTCTAGATTTTATATAAATGATATCATAGAGTATGTTCCTGGCTTCTTTGACTTAGAAGGTTTCTGAGATTCATCTATGCTGGTGCTTGTATCAGCAGTCCATTCATTTTTACTGCTGAGTAGTGTTCCCCTGTATGGATATACCCAAGTTCATTTATGAGTTCAGTTAAAAGACATTTGCGTTGTTTCTAGTTTCTGTCTATTAGGAAGAAAGATGCTATGAGCATTATTGTTTTGGTCTTATATGGACATATGTTTTCAATTTTCTGGGTTAATACCTAGCAATGGAATCACTGAATTGTATACTAAGTTTATGTTTATTTTATGACTCTCAAAATTTCCCCCAAATGTGTATCCTTTTACTCACCAGTAATATATAAGAGCTCCTATTGTTTAACATTCTCAATGTTTTGTATTTTCAGTATTTTCAATGTTATCTATTTCAGTGTGTATGTAGTGATATCTTATTGTGGTTTTATTTTCCATTTCCCTCATGACTATTAATGTTGAGCCTCTTATTGGTCATTTATATATGTTCCTTTTTAATTGTTCAAATTTTTGTCCATTGTTTAGTTGGATTGTTTTATTATTGACTTGTAAGAGTTTTTTGTATTTTTAACGAGTTCTTTATACTATGGCTATAAGTCCTTTGTCAGATATATTTTTACAAATAATTTCTCCCAGTGTGTGGCTTGATTTTCACTTTTTAAGCTTTGTTTTTTGAAGTCCATGTTACCATTTTTGGTTTGTTTTGTGCTTTCGATGTCCTGTGTAAGACATCTTTGCCTATCCAGGTTTGTGAGGATTTTCTGTTTGTTTGGGTGGTTTTTTTTCCCTAAGAAGTTTATAGTTTTAGGGTTTACATTTTGGTTGATCCATTTTGAATACATTTTTGTGTGTAGCTTGAAGTAAATGCTGAGGTTCATTGTTTTTCATATGGATATCAAGTTGTTTAAGAACCATTTGATGGAAAAACCTACCCTTTCTTATTGAATTACCTGAAATGTTTGTTGAAAAATCATTTAACAATACAGTGACTATATCTGAACTCTGAATTCTTTGTCATTGCTGTACATGTATAGCCTTACTGTAATACCGCACTCAGTAATTATAGTTTTATAATATCTTGAAATAAGGGTGTGTAGGTCTCCAAACATTGCCATTCTTTCTTTTCCCAAAATTATTTTGGATAGTCTAAGTTTATTCCATTTTCATATATATTTTTAAATCAACTTGTCAATTAAACTTACAAAGGAAAATTACTCATCAATATTAAATCATAATATTAATGTGATTTATTTTTATCAACTACAGTGTTATATAAATAATACCCTTTTATTTATATATGTATCTGAGTAGACATTTGCACACTGCTCAGATGTGCAGAAATGTAACTGTTTTAATATCTAGAACATTCCTAATATTCTTAACTCCCAGTCTCAACGATAACAGAACTTCAGGGTTACTTGTTTTTGGTTTAAAGCTTGGTCTTTTAAGGAAAAATATTCAGGATAAATATTTACTTTTTCAGGATTTCTCCTCTTTCTGTTTTTTCTTTCTCTTTTCCCCAGGGGTAATCTGGAAGTGTGGTGTAGGACAGGCTGGAAAGGTTAGAAGTGAGGATGTGATATTATAGAATAGGGCCTGAATAAAGTTAATAGCATGAGACAATGATGCCATCTCAGAAAGATTGGTGACAACATCCCCAGGTTACTCAGTCATGCAGTCTCTACCATAGGAACTCTTGAGTTTGCCCTTTTCTACATCCTTTCCATGTATTTATATTAAGTTAACAAATGTGTTTATATCTCTTATGTCACTTTATTCTGTGAAAACTCAAAAACTATTAATTTCCTGATATATTCTAGCAGCAAAGTTTTTAAAGATTTTTATCTATATACGATAATACAGTATTCATTCTTATCAGCAAGACTGCAGAACATTCAGTGTAGGTAGGCCACCTCAGCGCGTTAGTGGTGCAGGACGGCAAATTTCCCCAAGTGACGGGGAAACCAAGGCCTGTACCGAGAGAAGAAGAGGGTCCTTTGGCTGAAGGTGAAGAAAGAATTCAACACACACGCCAAAGTTAGAGTCAAAAGGAAAGTTTATTAGGAAAGGGGTAACACTCCACAGACAGTGTGATCTCCTCTCAGAGACAGAGAGTGAGAGGGACCAAGAGAGGTTTGGAAAGATAGTGAGTAGAGAGGAGCTGAGTGTTCGGGAATTCAGTTTATATATCATTCTTTAGTTCCCATGAGTTATTGTTTAAAAGACTTTGTTAACCCCTTTCCTTTGATATGGACATACAGTGAGGAAGGGGAAGGATATGAAGCATGAAAAGGTAAGAATATGTAGAGTGGAAGGCCTGCTGGCAGTTCCCAGCCTTTAATCCATAGGTTCCCCCATGGTTTTAGCTATAAGGAATGACTCTTTGTTCTTGTTTCCCCTTCACAGGTGTGGGGAATGGGTTGTTAGTAATCCAGCAGAAGTCTTCCTTTGTTCTGCAGGTGTCCTCCTAGCCTGGCTGCAGGGCTGATCAGCATATTGTGGTCTCTGAATGTGACTTAATTAACATTTTAATTCTCTTGCCTCCTCCCTGTATTATTAGTAGAAATTCCAGTGCCACCTTGTGGTGTGTCAGGTGGTTACAGGCTGATGATTTTCCCCTAGTGTTTCCCTAGTTATGAAGTTGATTTTCTTTTTTTCCAGGATAGGCACTTTACTTTTTCGAAAAGTAAATTTCAATTTTAATATTTGACTTAAAATTATTTTATACTAAATAAAACCTAGATGTAGCTTTTAGTGTATTTGAAAGGACATTATATATAAACAAAATAGGCCCCTTTCAAGTTTTTATTTTGTACTAATTCTGGATTATATCTTTACAAGTCTTCACAGCATGTTTAATTTTACAGTGCTATAGATTTTGGATCATTGATAGATGTGCTTAATGTAGTGTGATGCTGATTGCTCTTTCTTTATGGCATTTAACTTTAAAGTTTCTATACAAAATAATGCATTTAAAACGCAACAAGGACACATTGACTTTAATTAATGGAAAAGGAAGTTAGGAATGAAGAATAGAAAAACCCTTCTATATATGCTTTATTCATAGTATCACTTACTAGAGTATGGAAGAAATAATTGTAACTTCAATATTAAAAAATTTATCTTCAAAACTCTAAAAAATTAATAAAGAATGTTTAATTTACTTAAAAAGATATATTCAGTATGCCTGAGTAGGTTATGTGTGTGAGAGAGAATAATGACAAATAGATGAAGCAATTGTGAAGATCTAATATTAAAATGTAGATTTCTCAACTGAAGGTTAATTGGCTGGTATTTACTGGAAGTCACTGGAACATCTTGGGGTGCATGGGGGCCTGATACCTACTAATTACCCTAGATAATCTCCTGGAAGGTCCATGGATTAGTTCATGTAAATTTTTGTTATGTGTCAACTCTTACACTTTTCCCTTTTTTGGGAATCAATAATATAAACTTACATTTAATGAAGAGTATCTTTTCATTCAAGTAGGTCTTATCATTTTTCTGTAATTCCTTTCTTTCTGGAACATTTAACACTCTTTTTTTATTTTTAGAGCAAGAAGTAGAAGCAGAGCATATGGTCTAGAGAGTATTTTTTTCTCAGTGAAATTTTAACAACATTGATTCAAATTCAAATCTTTATCTCCACTTAGGTAAGCCGAAACAAGGCAGCCACTAGGGGTCAGGCTTTTTAACTGTGTGGAACTGAAATTTTTATGTTGCAGTACCTTTTAAGAATGTACACATTTCTTTATTACACCATTAGCATAGCACTCTTCAGAATGATTGCTCATCAGTTATATTAACTAGAGCTTAATAATTATAATAATAATAATAGTAATAATAATAATAAAAGTGAGGAATTGTGAGGCTCTGGGAAAGCTTTCTGAGCCAAAATTATTTGTTTAAAAATAATATCCATCTGCTACTAAAAAAGGAATTTCGTTTTAAAAGAAGACTCTTTATTTGGTATGCATTTCTTCTAGTAACCGCTGATGAGTTCATCAGTGCATTGCATTAGGTTATCTATGTTTGTAAAAATGAACAAGTATGAGGTTTATTTTAGAATGTTGAAAAGTAATGGAAGCATGTAATGCTTTTATTTCAAATATGACTAATTATGTATGTGTGTGTGTGTATGTGTGTGTTTAATTTTAAATTTAGGACCTGGCCTTTCATTATCAAAAGTCCCAAGCAATATAAAAACCTTTCCTTTATGGACGCAATGAATAAGTTTAAATGGACTAAAAAGGAAGGTCTCTCCTTCAATAAGCTTGTCCTTAGCCTGCCGGTGAACGTGAGATGCTCCAAGACAGACAACGCAGAGTGGTCGGTAAGCCCTACTTTGTTTTAATCTTCGGGGAAATCAGATGTCACATTTTACCTGAATCTACAATGGGTAAAATCTAAGGAATAGACAAATATCCATAAATCCAGTGATCCAGCTGATAATTTACTTGGGTTGACCGAAAACTCCTGATTCCGCTTCCTTTGAAGAGAGAAATTTATTCTAAAACTTAAGTTGTGACGAAGCAGGAATAAGATGAAATGGGAGTTTCTAAAAGCATTGGAGCCTGTTTGGTTTGTCTTCTTTCCCAAAGGCATGTCTGGCCCTCTTCTCCACTTCTCTTGGAATCCCTAAAGTTCTGACTCTCCCTAAAGTTTGACAACTTCAGCAGACAACCGCCCCACCCCCCTTTAATCCGAGCAAGCTTGGCTGTAGTCCTGCTCCTAAATCGTACACTCACTGGCATTGTCTGCTCTTTCATTTTCAGATTCAAGGGATGACGGCATTACCTCCTGATATAGAAAGAACATATAAAGCGGAGCCATTAGTGTGCGCCTCTCCTTCCTTTTCTGTGCATAGAAATTTCTCTCTCACGCTGCTCATGTGTTTCATGGTACTCGGCAGCATACTGAGCCATTTACACTTGTGGTCATAATTCTGTTGTCCTTGGTGGTGATGTTTTCCATGATCTGAACCTGTCATTTGATGTGCAGGTTAAAGACACTTTGGGCATAAGAGTGAGCGTAAAGACCTTGGAGACTTTCTTTTCATATACTCTTTTCCTTTCCACTCTCCCAGTCTACCTGAAAGATGTCAGTTAGGTTCCCTTCTTTTTCTCAGAAATGTCTGATAAAATGTATCAATTACCAATAAAGAAAAACTGGCTTGACTTAATATAACTTTTACAAAAATTCAGACAAAGTCAAGTGGAAGTAAAAGAATTATTTCTTTCTGTATTACATTTATTTAAACCCTCATTATTTCTATTTTATTTTTTTGTTTTATTTGGTTTCTATATTCCTTTTAAAAACTGGTTTTATCTTAAAAATGTAAAAGGAAGTACTTCCCATTCAGGTTTTCTTTCTTTATATTGTTCTTTGAATGTGACTTCCCAAGTGTAACAGTGGTCTCTTCGTTCTTTCAATGTTATCCAGTCTTGTACTTTTCTGTAAGTTATCCATGGGCCCCTTACCTCAGTGCATTTTGATGATGCCCATTCTAATCTCTTCATTTGTCAGAATCTACTGGTACTCCCAAACTATCCCTAACCCATCTCAAAGTACTTTTTAATTTTTCCCTGCTCAGCACTTGCCAGGTGAATTTTTTCTTGAGCTCTGTCGCAATCTCAAAAGAGACTATGGAAAGTATAGAAATGGTGCGTAACCGATTGTAGGCTGAGGAGAAAATATATCTGGCCAGAAACCCTGTACTGTGAGGGGTCTTTATTTAGGTTCCAGGTCAAAGGTCAGACAGTGTGCGCCAGCCGAGGAGGGTGTGAGGTCCATGCAGTACTTTGCTGACTGGGTGGGTGTCACAAGTGCTGCATACTGGCTCAATTCGAGTCACAGTTGCTACTGTAGATTTATTTTTATATTAGTTAATAAACTAACTTTCCATAATAAAATTGTCACCATTTGAAAATCTTGTCACTCTTTTGGTTCTCTTTGTATAGTTCAGCTAAATCTTGTTTTGTGTCCTTTCCTCATTTCTTAAGTTTTGATTATATTAATAAACTAAATAAAATTAAATTTTGTGTGGTATCTTGTACACTCCTTGAAAAGAGCCAGTAATTCCATGCTGATATTTCCAGTCAAATCAATTAAGCATGTTGCATTTTCTATTCCGTTTTTGAGCGCCTTTTCCCAAATAATATTTTCAACACAAATTACATCACCTTTTAAATAAATATTATATTTTGGAGTGTTTCTTTTTTGATTCTAAGAATTTTGTCCATATAATGAAATGTCTGTAATATTTATAGCTAACTTTACTTCTTTTTATTTCATAAGTGCTATATCAGATTCTATGATTTTTCCAACCAAATGTTTGTATTTATAATATGATAATCCCAAACATTCCCTATTTGAAATTTCACGTTTATTTTTACTTCAGAATATCTGAATCTGAGATATCAAAGTCAAATGATTTCCTTTGGAAATTATGTAATATTCAGTAGAATAAAGCTAACATTCTTCTTCTCCTAAGAATTCTCACAAATATATGTAATTTTGAGAAATCGGCTCTATTTGAAATTAGGATAGGTTATCTATTGAAAATTCGATAAGGTTCTGATTATAGTCTAAGTTAGTTTGCTCTTAACATTAAGTGGACCTTCCTGAACAGCCCAGGCTTTTTATTGCTGCCCTGGATCAAGTCATATTACCTGTTTCCTAGGATATTAGGAAGGAGTACCTGAGACCTGAAGGAGAACAGATTCTACATGTGCAGTCATCCCTGGTTTGATCCTTAATACAGGGAGGGTGAGAGAAACATATGTGATGAAACCAATATACATCAAGGCCATGTGAGATTGAGGGTATCTTGGATGATCATTTTCTCTGAAGGAGTCTCAAATAGGATCAAGGAAGTCTTAGTAGTGATAAAGTGATGTGATCAACACAGGCAGATATATTAAGAATTTTCAACTTTATCCTAGTGGCTCTGGAGAACAAAGATGGGTGACAAACATGAAGACTATTGGAAGCAGTATATAGTTGCACCGTACGATTTGCTCAACCAAAGTCTTATTGTTCAATATACAGGCCATTTCCAATTTTTCAGTATTGATGTGATTAACATTCTTACAATTAAAAGTTTTCATATTTATAAATATGTCCTTACAATAAGTTACTGTAAGTAAAATTACAGACTTAATAATTGTGTATTTTTGAGAATTTTAAATTAATATGTATTTTTGAGAATTTTGATTAAGTTTGCCAGATGTCTTCAACTTGTTCAAATTATTCTCAAATGGTTCGGAAGAGAATTCTGTCTATCTTCTATCTATTGTCAGTCTATAGAGAGAATGATAATTGAAAAACAATAGAATAATAACAATTGAGGACTCTAGGTGAAAGATGAGGATTTTTAAAATACTATTCATCACCATAGACTATCACTTTTCCATAGACTATTTGGACCATAAACCTAGTTTATACCTTAATTTGATCACTTTAGCCCTGCAAAACCTTGATTGACAGTTGTATCCAAACCCAGCAGAGTTGAACTGGCACTTCATGAGCAGAAAATGATCAATTGAATAGACTCATGGCAGCATCCCTTAGTTCTCTGGCCAACACTGTGTTCCATGGCAAATAAAGAGTCATGGAAAATTGTTACAAAGTTAAACAAGTGTACCGCAGAACTTCTCAGAGTTCAGAGTTTTTAATGTACAAACGTGCATTTGAAAGTTCAATAGAAGTTACGTAGTGTGAAACATTTCCCAAACTCACTGACAACTCTACTATGTTGTGGTGGAGGAACATTCCCCAAGGAACAATGCTTTGGGGCATACAATTTTCCCAATAGAGCACGTCCAGATTCTGTAACAAATTTTTGGAAGATTTCAAGCTGTTCATGGCCAGCTGCAAAACTTAGCCCAGTAGACATAGGCCTTCCATTTATGTTCACTGGTCTATTCACTGCGATGATTCTAAACTTCTTTATTACATTTCCAAATTGTCATTTTACTGCAGCTTGTGTGTTATACTTCACCGTCAATTTGGGGATTATTTAGATTTTTTAACTTCGCTTTAGCTTCTCTTATCTCCTGCATTTTTGTTTTTGTTTTTGAATTCAACTTCCACTTTTAATTCTGATTTAACCATCTTATACATTACTTCCCAATCTCTTTGTAATTTAGTCCATTAGTTTTCTATTTTAAAAAAAATATACTTCTTTAATAAAAGCCTACTTCTGAGGTTACAAATTTTCTCCTGTCACTTTTATGATTGCTAATTAACTAGAGAAATTTATTCTTTCCTTCCTTAAAAATTTCCTATTTTTATGGTTAACAGAGAGCTCCTGTGGTTTGTCTTTTAATTGAGATGTGGTTGTACATATGGGCTCTGCAGGAATTCCATATGCAGCCTTTAAACAATTTTAACTTTTCATCAGTCATTCATCCTTGAGCCAGACACTGCTACAGACTTGAAATACGGTAGTGAACAAGAAAGCTGAAGCTCAAATTTAAGGAGAAACACAGAAATCGTAAGGGTGACTTTTCAAAAATCTCTTATTTTTGAGTCCTTTTTGCATAGTTAATAGAGCATCAATTCTGATTGCTGCAGTTTCTTTTCACCTACAGTATATATTTTTACTTGTCATGATATTTGACATACCTATTGTGCACGGCTAAGTGTTGTATTTACTCTCAATATTAGTGGTATTTTTGGAACAATTAACTTATTTTCGATATTACCTACAGATGAATTTATTTAAATCAACAGTTTAAACATTTTTCTTTAAGTAAGATATGCCTGTTTCTCCAATAAAAATATTATTTTTGCGTGATTTGGATTCATTCAACTCTATCTAATCTATAAATTACACTTTTGAACGTTCTGCCTGCAAGAGTGAGAGGAGGACTGAGAAGTGAGACCAGTGAGCAGAGGACTTGCAGAGGAGGAGAGCTTTGTTTGTGCCCTGCAGCTAATATTGCACATTTACCTGGAATTGTTACACAATCAATGCTTAGTCTCTGGGTTGTACTGGCTTTCAGTACCTATTCTGACGTGAAGAATCAATTGATATTAAATCTTTGCCTTACTTCATTACAATGAACAAAAGATTGATTTAAAGTTGACTCAGATACAATGAAGACTCTAGAATAAAATATTCTACCTCAGTGAATTGCCTATAGTAATTTAATTATATTAGTTGAATAAATATAAAATTATTAGTTTTAGAATATCAATTATGCTTTTTAAAATTTTTAAGTAGATTGGCAAATCCCAATAAGCTAAATATATTTAGTATTTAAAGCTCTGATAATTCTGAATTCAGAGTGTTTTGTACCAAATGTGATATAAATGTTGGATAAACAAATCTAGTGTTTTCATACAAATTTATTTCTTAGGATATCTTATTGTTGGTAGAAAAACACAGTAAACAGAACTATATGAGTAGTCGAAGGCTGGGTCTTACAGGCAGGGCTCACTTTGTACATAGGTAAAATGGATAACCATCAATGTAATTATCTTTATGAATTCAAAAGCTTGGAGAAGGGATAGAAAAACTCTGTCTAGCTGGCTGCTGCCTAAAATTCCAAAAATAGAATATTATTTGGAAATGAGGAAGATAATATACTAAATCCTTTCTAAGAGAGAAGGAATTTAATGGAATATGGTAGGGATAAGAGGATTGGAAGAGATGAACTGAATGGAGTATTCAAGTGAAAGAATGAACAAGAGTATCTGCGAAAGTTTAACAGGCATTGAAAAGAAGTCTCAGACAACCTCCTCTTCAATTTCCTTTGTTACCACTATGTATGTGCCACATACAAGCCACACCCAAGATTTGTCAAGATAATTTGCATTTAATGCATTCTCTCCTGTCATCCAAAAAAGTGGCATAATATTTATTCCTGTGTGAAATAGGAGCATGTGGTTTATCGAGAGGAAAAGCCTAATGCAAAATCTAAAATGGACCTAGCCCTATATACAATAGATGCATTTTCTTTCATTCTTCTACAAGTAGAAATGGGCCTGATTAATCAAGAACAAGATGAGAGAAGTTAAGGGACAAGAGGTGTTCCTTCTCGCCTTCGGTGGTATGATCTTACCAAAGAATAGAAGACGTGACACATCACTGAAGCCATTGTGGAGGCAGATGCCCTGGCAGCTGCAGAGCTAGTCTCATTACTTGCAGGCAGAACCACAGCCTGGTGTTTGAGCAAAGACTGTGGTCCCACAGATTCCTCATCTTTTTTCGTGTTCTCTCTCCACCTTCCTTTCCGCCTTCCAATCAACCCTTCCTTTTCTGTTCTTTCTTGCACTTTCTCAGCTAGACAGCACATACTTACTGAGCACCAGATTTGGTCAGACTGTAAATACAACAAATTTCCTGACCTAGAATTGACAGACTAGTGAGAGAGAAATATGATGAACAATAATTATACAAATACCACTTTATATATATTAGAATGGCTAAAATAAAAAATACTGAAAATGTGCTGATGAGGGTGTGAAGCAAAATACAGAAATTTCTTGCACTTAGCTGGCAGAAATATAAAATGGTACTACCACTTTGATAAAAACTTTGCAAATTTCCTTATAAAGTGAAACATTCATTTAGCATATAACTCAGCCATCACAGTCCTGGATATTTAGAGAAAGGAAACCTTATGTTCAAACGGAAACTTTCATAAATGTTCATAGCGACTTTATTTATAATAACTAAAAACTGGCAACAACCTAAATGTTTTCAAACGAATAATGGGAAAACAAACTGGGATATGTGCAACTAATAAAATAACACTCCTCAGTAAAAAGGAATGAACTATTGATGGATACAAGCATAATGATTCTTAACATCATTATGTGGAGAGAAAAAGGCAATTGCGAAAAGTTACACAAGATATGATTTCATTTATATACTATGGAAATGACACAATCATTGTGATGGAAGACAGATACGTTGTTGCCAGGAATTAGGAGTGGATATAGGATTTGACTATAAAAGGGTAAAATGAAGAAGTGTTGTCGTGGTGATGGAATAGTTCTGTTTTCTGATTGGGACAGTTATGCAAATATATACATGTGATAAGATTTCATGGAACTATGTACCCATCTCCCCTCCCCTCCAAAAAGTGCACGTAAATACTGTTTAAATACAAATACTGTCTTTTGTCCAGTTAATTGTATTGTACCAATGTCAATTTACTACATTTGACAATGCACTACAATTATGTAAGATGTTATCATTGCAGGAAGTTGAGTGAATGGTACACAGACTGTACTTAATTTTCAATTTCTTGTCAAAAATAAAAATGTATAAAGGAAAAAAATTTAAATAATAAAATTAATCCACTGTGTACTTGTTGGAAAAATGACACCAATAAATAATGTTTTAGAATTGTGATCTATCTTCAGTGGAAATGTGTAGAGTGTTAGGAGCATGTTTAATTGCAGTTTGGGCAATAGGAAACATCTGGAAACATTACCTTTGCTTTGCTACAGCTTGGGGTCAGCTGCGGCCACACTGAGAACCGGCATTGTAGTTGCCCTTTATTCAGTCGAAGTCATTTGTGCTGCCTTTGTTGCCTGGTGACTCATCTCAGCTGAAGCTGTGAGGGCCACTGAGTCATTGAGACTGCTCCATTGTCTCAGCTTCACTGCCAGGGTTGATGTGACTTCTAAGGAAAACTTTTCCAAAGAAGGCTAGACTTTCTCTGCTTCTGTACAGACTTTCTTATTCAAAGGCCATTGCCAACTTAATCATTATTTTAAAGATTTTTGTCAGTGTGTACTGGAGCACAAAAATAACGTTTTCTCTTGATGACGTCTGGAAATCAACAAAAAATATACTGCTGTTGAAGGTCACTCTCTCATTTAATTCTTGATTAACGTTTTCACATAAATTTAGTCTGGAGGTTGATACTTGTTCATAGCAAAGTAATTTTCACATATTTCATTGACATCGATTAGTGTTAGCATGATACATATTTTTCTATTTTTTTCTTTTAATTGACTTGTATCTTTATATTTAAAGTGAGTTTCTTATGGGTACTGTCCCTGACTTATTATGATGGCTCGATCTATGATTTTTCAACATTATGATGGTGCAAAAGTGATAAACATTCAGTAGAAACCATACTTTGAATTTAAATCTTTCCTCAGGCTGGTGATATGCAATACGATACTTTATTGTGATGCTGAACAGTGGTAGTGAGATGGGTAGTGCCCAACTATAGGCTAATTGTAACTGTTCTGAGCACATTTAAGGTAGGTTAGGCTATCAGTAGGTTAAGTATATTAAATGCATTTTCAATTTACAATATTTTCAATTTACGTCGTGTTTATTGGGATCTAATTTCATCGCAAGTTGAGGAGCATCTGTGGTTGGATCTTACTATTTTACCCAATATGAACATTTGTGTATTCTAATTGGGGTATTTAGACCATTTAAATTTAATATGATTATTGATATGGTTTGGTTCAAATCATTATCGTATTGTTTTCTGTTTGTTCCATATGTTCTTTACTTACTTTTTTCTCTTTTTCTGCCTTGGATTAATTATTATTTATAACTCCATTTTTATTCCCTGACTAGCTATAACTCCTAGTTGTTATTTTGGTGATTGCTGAAGGTTTAGAGTATACATCTTTAACTTGTCACATTCCACCTCAAGTGCTATCTCTCTACTCTGTGTATAGTATAAGAACCTTACAATAGTACATTCCCATTTTCCCTCTTTAAACTATTTGCTCTTGTTATCATATATTTAACTTCTACATATGTTATAAACTGCATGATACATGACATTATTTTTGCTTTAAACAATGTATTATCCTTAAAGAAATTTAAATAATGAGAAAAAGTCTTTATTTTACCTATGTGATTAATATTCCAGTGATTTTTTTATTTCTTGGTGTATATCCAACTTTCCATTTGGTATCCTTTGTTTACTACTTGTCAGACTTCTTTTAACATTTCTTGTAGTGCAGGTCTGGTGCAATAAATTATTTCAGAGTTTGTATGCTAAAAAAAGTATTTCATCTTTTTTTTAAAAAAACATTTTTGCTGAGAAAAGAATTCTGCTAGCAGTTTTCTTTTTTTTTTTTAGGATTTTAAAGAAGTTGCTCTTTTGCATCATTTCTGGTGAAAATATGCTGTCATTATCTTTATTCTTTTATATATAGTAGGTCTTTTTCTTTGCTTTCTGTTTATCACTAGTGGTGAGCAATTTGATTATGATATGCGTTGATGTAATTTTCTTCATGTTTCTTGTGCTTGGGGTTCATTAAGGTTCTTGGATCTGGGGTTTATGGTTTTTATTGTGTTTGAAAATTTTTTGGCTATTATTTCTTCAAATAGTTTTCCTTGTTCCCGACCCTCTTCCTTCAGGGACTTCAATTATTTGTGCATTTGGCCTTTTAAAGTTATTCCACAACTATTGGTGCTTTATTTATTTATAATTTCACTGTAGTCTTTTTTCTCACTGTGTTGTAATTTAAGTTTCTATTGCTACGTTTTCTCAGCAATGTCTTATACACTGTTATTACGACCTTACATATTTTTCATCAAAGATATTATAGTTTTCATCTCTAGAAATTTGAACTGAACCTTTTTGTATCTTCCTTGTCTCTACTTAACATGCTCAGTCTTTCCTCTAATTTCTTGAACATAGGGAATACAGTTATAGTAACTATTGAAATGTTCTTGTCTATTAATCTTATCACCTTCATATCTCTAGATGAGTTTCAACTGTCACATTTTTTCCTTTCATTATGATCTGTATTTTCTTACATTTTTGCAGGACATTTTTGGGGTAATTTTTCAATGAATACTAGATATTTTGAAATTTACATTTTTAGTTGCTGGATATTTTTGTATTACTATAAATATTCTTGAACTTGTTGTAGAACACTCTTAAGTTACTTGAAAACAGCTTAATCCCCAAATCTTTGAGGGTTTTTTTATACTCATATTTAATTTAAGCTTCATTGGTGGAAACAGAGCAGCATTTAGTCTAGGGTTATTTTTTTCCCACTACGGAAGTAAGCTCTTGCTTAGTATTTTCACCAATTACTCATGAATTATGAGTTGTTCACTCTGGCTTTTAGCAACAGTCACTAGCATTACTCCTAGGCTTAAGTGACCTCCAGGGACTCTTCCTTAAAATCTTTTCAAGTGCATTTTTCCCTGGCTTCAGCATGAGCTGATTAGAAGTCAATGAATACTTAATGGGGACCCTGCAGATTCTTGGAGTTTTGTCTCTGTGCATCTCTCTCTTCTCTCATACTCTTCCCGCTTCCTTGGCTTTCCTGTAATCCCAGTTCTATCTCTTCGATTCGGGGGGACTACTGGTTTCTTTTCATCCCAATAAACAGCAACCTAGAGTAATACTCATGAAATTGATAAGCTTATATGTCAACAAATCTCTTTAGGAGTTGATATCTGAAATGACTTGATTTTCTCCTGAATTCTTACTTTTTCTGTAGGGGAGGACAAAACTTAACCATCTGGTTAATGGGGTTCCTTGGGAGTGGGGCAGGAGTGGGAAGTTTCTTTCTATTTCATGGGGTTCAGTTTAAAGGGAATACTAAGACCAGGAGAGAGTAGAGAGCCGAAGGATAGGAGAAAGCCCAAGTCCAAGTCAGAATGGTCCGAGCCACAGAAAGTCAGATATTCAGACAGAAGGGGTCAGCTGTATGTAGGTGACCGTTTCTCCAGGAAAATTTCCTCACTCTCCCCGTCCAAGCATATGAATTAGCCGTTCCTCATTTATTACTGCATAGCAGCATAGGCTGCCTTTTCCAGAGGATTTATTACTGTACATTCTCTGTATATTTCCGTATGTCCTCTGGCCTATAAATTCCATGAAGACAGGAATTATAACTATCTTGCTTATTGTCTCATTTGTTCCTAACATACTACCAGGTACAGAAAAAGTGTTCAATAAACATTTATTGAATAACAATTCTCATAAATTGTCAGATAAAAAATTTTTCTCATCTAACTTCTCTGTTAAATTTAACATAGTGATCATTGCCTCCTTTCTTTTTCATACTTTCTCCCCTCAGTAATGCATTACAATTGTCTCCTTATTCTTTCCCAATATTTATATTCTTAAATCCTTCTCACTCCTTGAATTTGGGTGGCAAATTCAATAATCATGTGCCAAGTAAGTAATATAAATAAGCATTCTTGTCGATTATAAGAAAATTTAGAATGAAGAGATCTCTGGACAAATTAAAGAACATAAGCCTCAGCTAAAGATTTCAATTTTTTTTTTTAATTAAAAAAATACTGAGCAGACCCTACAACATGTGCTTCAGCAACTTCCAGGCCTAAATGCTGGTGCTGGTCAGGGTTCTGTTTTCTCTGTGGAGTTTACCATTGTGCAGTGAAAATTTCTGGTCTCAAAATATATTAGACTAGACATAACAACTTGTGTGTATGTGTGTGTATATATATATATACACGCATACATATATATATACACACACACATACATATACATATATGTGAATTATATTACATTATATTATATAATAATATGACAATAAATATGTATTTTTCTACTATATGTATATTCATTTCAAAGTTTAGTATATCCAAAATGGAACTCATCTTTCTCCGAAATGTCTGTTTTTATCTATTTCCTTTTTATAAACTGGCCTCACAATCTTTCCATTCACCTAAACTGAAACTTGATCTCATCATAGATTTCACTCATGTCTCTAATCCTTTGTCTGTCCTTATGTCTTGTAGACCATTAAATGCTTTCTGTCATCGTCATTGTTAAGAGTTTAACTCAAGTCCTTATTATTTCTCATCTGGTCTTTTGCCATAATTTCCTTGTCAATGATTCCCAAGCCTGGATGTGAGTCAGATTCACCTGAGGCATTTTGTAATAATAAAGATGTCCAGTCCCAGTCTCCACATTATAGCTACTGAAACATAATCTCAGCGGATGGGCCTAGAACACTCACAGTTGTTTAATTAAAGCAATATGGTGACTCTTAAAAATGCTCATTAATATTCTTACTGTTACATTACATCAGTCTCTATTTCTTATATAAACCCATCCTCACTCATACTGCTCTCTCCTTTCCACTTTCTAAATAAGAGAGTACATTACCCTGATGTGACAAAGAGAAATGGCAATTCAAGATGCTGCAATACAGCCCAGAAATGCCTCAAGCTTAAGAACTTTAATAATGGACTGTGCAAATCAAAATGCAAGTGAGAACAAGCATTATGAATTAGAAATGATCCATCTGAATAGAATAAATGAAAACCTAATTGCAGCATTAAGTGATGAATTCATATTCTTCAAAATATAATTTATCTTTTTTTGTGGTTTTCATGGATAGTTACTGATTGTTTAAAATAAGGATTTCTGTCAGTTTTGTTGAGAGTTTTAACCTAGTCCTGGAAACGAGAGGCATGCGAATCTCAGACTTACCTATATTAAATGAGCTTCTGCTTAGGCGCTGGTTGAAAATCCCTTAGATATAGTGAAAATAGCTCTCTATTTAACAGAAATACATTCTCTAAAAATAGCAAATTTTCGTAAGTAGATAAAACTTCAACTTTTTAAATAAAGCTTCTATTTATAAGAAATGTCCTTTTTTTCAAAATGACATTGCCGATAGTCAACATGAAGTTTTAATTAAGAAATTGACAGCCGGCAGCATAGCTATCATAGGGGTAGAGGTGCCACCTTGTGGCACGAATGAAAAATGACTTGATGTGCTGACAAACCGATAATTTTCTCATTACTTTCGTTTTTTTGTCTTTGGATCAATTGGGCTCATAATGGCTTCTTCGTTTCATCTTCGTCCAAGTACAACAGACACGTGCAAAAGTTCCTTTTGCAACATTTAGAACTTTCTGCGGTGAGCCAGAACAGAGACACTGAGGTGAGACACTTTAATTTTAGCTGCTTTTGGAGTGCTTTGGGAGCACAGTGCCCTCTTGTGGTAGTTCTGTCACTTCGCAAAGAGAACGGTAAAGTTCTCTGGAAGGATTCCAAAGAATTTTAGAATTTGAATATTGTCAAATGGTTGGATGGGCTTTGAGGATCTGCAAAAAAAAAATCCTAATGCAATCCTAATAGAACTTCATATTTTCTATTACTATTACATAAGAAGAACAATAAAATTTATCTTAATGCAGCTTTTTAAAAGACATTTGTTCTAAAAAGAATTGTTTTCGACCCCACATAGCATTTCCTTCACGGTCTCTTGTCTTGTGTACATTAGTGCAATCTATTGAAAATAACGACATGGCCAAATGTTTTTAGCCACTTCAAGTCGAAACAATTAAACATCCCCAAATTTATCGTCAATGTCCATTTATGAGAAATGCTGCTAAATTTAATTTTTTTTAATTTCAAGAACTTGAATGTTTACTGTCTGGCATAATAATATTAGTTTCATTGAATTTCATTTAATGGATAGAAAGCTTCATATTACCTGTCTGCAAGAATTCATGATCCTTCTCATGAAATAGTTGAGTTAGGTAATGAAAGCTGTATAAATTAATTTTTATATTTTAAATGTACATGAAGAGACATTATTATATTAAAAATGTATTTAATGCCTGCTACATGTCAGGTACATCACTGCATACCAGCTGCGCTTACTAATGAAGCAGACAACTACCTATTATGTTTTACTTTTTAAAAAGTGGTCTACTGCCATGCCACCCTGAACAAGCCCCATCCTATCTGATCTCAGAAGCTAAGCAGGGTCGGGCATGGTTAGTACTTGGATGGGAGACCACCTAGGAAGACTAGGTGCTGTAAGCATAAAAAATAAAAAAAAAATAAGGGATTGTAAACTGACAAGGTCCTTGCAATCTGTGAGGTCAACCTAGGGTTGCCTTGCCTAAAAAAATTGAAGTTTTAGATTGTAGATTTGATTAAAAATAAACTAATTTGGTTTTTCCCAAAAGGAGGTATATATTTTATGGCTAGTTTTTCTTCTTTAAACTTTTTAAAATAAAGAGAGTCTAAATAAAATTTTAAGTTACTATAAAGCTGTCCTATGTGTGTATTAATCGAGATTTTCCAGAGCAACAGAACCAAGAAGATATATTTAGATATTTCTAAGAAGAAACCTGATAGGAATGGCTCACAGGGTTATGTACAGAAGCAGAAAAGCCTGTCTGCAAGCTGGAGAAGAGGGAAAGCTGGTGATATAATTCAGTCTGAGTCTGAAGGCCTGAGAATAAGGGACCAGTCATGTAAATCCTAATCGGAACCCCAGGCTTAAGAACCAGAAGCACTGATGGCCTAAGAACAGGAGAAAATGAATGTCTCAGCTTAAGCAATTCAGGGCCTCAGAGGACTGGATGACACCCACGGCATTGGTGAGAACAGTTTGCTTTATTCAGTTCACCAATTCAAACGCTGATCTCTTTCCCAGAAACCCTCACAGACACTCCCAGAAATAATGTTTTACTGGCTATCTGGGTACCCCTTATATCAGTCAAGTTGACATATAAAATGAACAAAGTTCATTCCTGTCTTGTGACAAGTTATAGATTTCATATAGACATATGAGATTTCCTCTTTCATATAATTATCTTAACACAAAATCTTAAAAACGAAGTAGATGACAATGATTTATGCCCTAGGGGCTGTGGTTAACCATTCTGCGGCTTTTTGGAAGCTACTGAAGATCTGGAAATTAGCAGACTAATTCTGGGAAGATAAGATTCTGCACAATAATATACCCATATGCTTCTGCTTCCCCAATTTGGGGATTTCTGATTGAATTTAAGGCATATCGAATGTAATAATACTTAAACTCAGGAAGAATAAAGCATGCAGAGAGTTACATTTGCTCTTTTCCACAGGACAGGTGATGACTGTTCACTTTGGAACACAAACTAGAAAGGGTATTTCTCTTCAGTTTTGATTTTCAGGGTTCCAGAAAGATGCTAGGTTGAAAATTTCTCCCATACGGTTCTGATTTAATACCTGCCATTCCATTGTCCCTTTCACAGAGTCATGGACGATCTCCTGCGTGCTTAACACAGTCTAGGTTCTTAGGAAAGAATAGAGTGAGGGGAGAGAATTTATGATCTGCTTTTCAAGATTTACAGTCTGATCAACAACAACAAAAAATGCCTCAATATAAAAAATGATGGAGACCAGTAGAAAATGGCATAAAATCAATGTCATGGGAGGGTACACACCAGGGGGAGGAGCGGAGCCTGGCGAGCACATTTCTCGAGCATCCTTCTTCAGGTACAATTTCTCATTTAACCCTCGCAAATCTGTGAGGAGTTTCCAGACGTAAAAGCATAGCCTGCCAAAAGTCATACACTAGTTATGCAGAGATTCTGCAATAAGAATAAAAAAGATAGTAATAATACAATTATAATAACTAGGAGAGGTAATTGCTTGAGGTTCAATTATATGTCATTTACTATACCAGATAACAATCCTACAAAGCAGGCATAATCATTTTTATTTTGTGGATGAGAAAACAATAAGGAGATGAAATAATTCCCCTTCATCTTCCAAAAAAGAATTTAAAAATACTCAGCAGGGATTTAGATCCAGTTTCATCTGAGTCTCAGGCCCATGCTCTTGGTGCTCGGTGAGAATGTCCTAATGTCTAGACTCTGAGGCCCATCATTTTGCTTCTACTGTGCCCTCTTTGATATTTCTTCTCCCACAGCATAAACCATACTTGAAAAGTTCTTTGAGTCAAGATACATCATCTCCAGGAGCTTCTTGCTGAAAACCACACATCTCCAAAGGGTTTAATTCTTTAGCTCGTGTTTTCCACTGATCACTAGAAAGGAGATCCATAGTCAAAGTTTAGGAAATTTTTTAAAAAGTTTAATAAAATTAAACTTTTTGTTAAATTTTTAAAAAGTTTTTTAATTTCAAGAATTCTTAGTGTAACTAAATAGCTGTTGTTATAGCAGTAATAGTAATACTCCTTGTTAGCATATATTGGGCATATATGATATGACAAGTATTTTGCTAAATGTTTAGTATATGGTACCTGATTTCATACTCACAAAATAAGAGGAAGAAAAAACTTTATTGGCCCCATTTTGTGGATGAGAAAGCGGAAACAGAGCTATATGGAAGAACTCTGAACACTATGAATCTCTATGTGACCTCGGGTAAGCTTCCGTTCACAGCATTTCCCTATTTGAGACTAGAAAGCTTTTGGTATGGCAGATCATGACGTTCATTTCTTCAGGTGACACGTTGTTAAGCGCCACTGTAACAACAAAGGCTAATATTGAAAAGCAACATGTGCCAGGCTAAATGTTTTGAATGGAATATTTAATAAGTCCTTGGGTATTAGTACTATCTTCTTTTTTAGGATGAAAAAATAAATCTCAGAGCAGGTAAGAGACTTGCATAAGGTTAGGGAGTAAATGAGTAACCTTCCCCCCTACCCCAAACCCCAGGCTGTGCTTATTAACCCAGCATGACCTCCTCTCCAGGCACGTGGCACCACCAAGCAACCATTCTCTGATTCTGTGTCCCAACGTCCTGCTTTCTGGGAAGCAGAATCTTGAAGGTTCCAGAGTGGCACTCAAGACCTAGAGAGAAAGGACCCCAGAGCACAGGTATATTTTGTTAGCAGGAAGGCAAGACCGTAGGTCTGTGCAGGACGTAGGAGAACTGCTAGTAACGGGGCATGAGGGCACCTGGGCCAGACCTGATTGGAGGGTGAGAAGTCACCTGAGGCCAAAGTGAGAGCTGTAGGGAGTGGGAGTGAGGTGAGCAGACCCACAGTCAAATGTTTGTGTTTGGGCTTAGAGTTAGCCCAGGCTAGGTTGTCTTACATGGCCTTGACAATTTCTGTGAGCAGAGGGGAGGTGACATGCACTCAGAGGGTCTGGGGAGCTGGCAGGACCGCCCTTGCATGGCACAGGCTTCTGCTGCCTGCCTCAGCTCCATGAAGCTGCATCTGTGCGATGCCTCTGAACTGGTCTCAGAGCATCAGGCCCCTTCACCCCTCTCCCTCAGATGGTTTATTCAACAGAATGGCACCTTCGTCCAAAAGGGCCAATATAAATTAGAGGCCTAACAGATAACAGACATGAACACCAGAAGGTCATTTCATTACGATTCCTCGGACCCAGGCAGCAAATGGCAGATGGGACCGGCGGAAGAAAAGTCCACAAAAAGAATATTTCTTTTTGTAACTCACTGCTGGAATTAGGAGAGTAAAAGGGCTCTCTGTTCAGTGAAATTTCCACTCTTTGGTCATTACTAGAGAGTTACAAGTTTAAGACACAGCAATTATAAATCCTCCAAAATGCCAAGGGTAGCTTGCTCCAGAGATAGTAAGGGAAACTGTGCTGAAGGAGGAAAAGGGAGCTATGCTGACTGTGTGATATCGCCCCAGCCAGTACTTGAGGAACTTCTGGTTAATTTTAGCACTTTTCCCAGTAGGAAACACCATGTGTCGGAGGCACCTCTCCAAGTCCACACTGGAATGTGGCTCCAGAGATGAGGGGAGCCCTGTTCTTATTTAGTCTGGCTGGCTGACCAAGAAAAGGAACAGAATGTGCTTCTTCTACAGCTGCAGAAACCTCCTGTCGTGGCACTAGCTGTTCCAGGAGCAGGTCTTGCCCAGTACTATTAATATTCTGGAAAGTTCTCTGACTCATAAAACTGGAGAGATCAAAACCTTTTTCTTTCTATAACAGAAAGGTGGAAAAGCAGTAGCTAACCATGTTGGGACCACATTTCTCAAATTGGCCATGAACCCCCCAAGTGGTCATGATAGATAAGAGACCAGGATTAGAAGACATTGAAGGAGACTTTAGAGAACTGAATTTGCTTCTTCCAGCTCTATAACCAGTTCAAGAGATAGGTTATTCTAGCTTTCTGGAGCTCTATGTTTGGCAGGGTTGAGTCTAATCTATACTCTGCAGGAAAAGGTAGCTTCCTTAATTAGTGATGTCTGTTAAAGGTGTTGAGCCAGTGGAATGATGTCATTTGTGCTGTATAGCAAATCTAGTTTTACCCCAGCTGTTGAAAGAAGCCTTCCCACTGCTTAGGTAGACGTTGAGATTATAAGAATGGTTGACTTTAGGCTCTTGGTTGACTTTATGGCTCTGAAGACACATTCACAGCAAATTTCTAAGAGGAAATATGAATGGGAGGGGACAAAGATGAAGAGATTTTGAAATTTATTCCCATATAATATAGGAAAAAGAAAAGACAATGCTAATAAAGTTTTTTTTAGAAGATGATAGAATATGAATTTTATTCAAAAGGATTTACATCCACACATTTTTCATAGTTAGATATACAGTGACAATTACATGTATTAGAGTTTATAGATTTGTTCAAAATAGAAAAATATTTTTAACAGTAGTATTTCATCTACAAATTAGATTCACTTCTGAGCATTATGTAAACTTCTTTCGCGAAGCAGTTGCTAATCATTAGCTGGTGACAAAATGTTAAAACCCAAGTGGGATTATTCTCATATTCCATGGCTTTAGAGAGCAGCTTAACTTCATTTTGGTTGATCCCCTTTACTTGTACTAGAAATTTATCTTTTAGGAAAAAAATTACCTATATCCAAAGTTCTGATACAGTCTGATTTTTGAAAGCTAATACACCTGATTTTTTTTTAACCTTAAAGCAATGAATACTAAAAAACAAAGCAACTTCCTTTCTTCAACTTCTCCTTCCATTCCAAAAACAAACAAAAGAGGAACAAAGAAATAAATAAAACATGTTTCCTGAGCATGTGTGTGCCTGTGTGTCTACATTAGAAGACTAACAGAAACTGTCAAGTTCTATTAACTACTGAGTAGCAAAAAATGTATAAGCCTGTGAGCGGGAACTTTGAGAAGTTCTAAAGGTATAATATTATTCTAGAAACCATATTTTATGTCAATTTTTAAAGGATTGGATAGGTATTGCATTTGCTGCTTAACACCCACTCAACATCATGCTCTAAAAAGAGCCAGAGGTAGGCAGCTTCCTTGGAAAAAGAAAGAAAAGGCTGAGTTAGGAAGGAAGACTGGTGGCTGGAGATCAGCTGTGTTTATCGATACTGAGCTAATAAATACAACCTAGGCAATGTCTTCTGATTTTGGGGAGTTGCCAGATGCACGCGGGACACGGGAAGAAGGAATCTGGCTGTTAAAACAATTTATACAGATCACGCTGGGTGAATAAGGAGAGGCCAATGGGACGTTCAGCAGCTTAGGAGGGGAATTGTCTCAAGACCTGGAGGGAGTTTTCACATTCTGTTAAACTTGAGGCTTCTGTTATTTCTTTCAGTAGAGCTATGGAAAATACTGGAAGATTTGGGCAGGCAGTTTGAAAACAAAAAATTGTGCTCCTTGTAATTGTATGCCTGCCTCTTCGCCAGCAGAGGAGAAACAGCTCAGTTGAAGACTATTTCCTCTTGATCTGATGCCCATTTGCAATAATTGATTCTTAAAGGTCACCCATGGCTTGCCAGCACATTTTTGTATAAGGAGTCCAGCTTTCTGTTTGGACATTAGCCAGATACGCATGTGGCACCTGAGCAATGAGGAGGAGACCGGGAAGAAAAGACTTTATTTTTGGCTTAATCACTGTCAACTTGGAGACTCTTATACTCCGAGTGCCTTATTTGGCCTAGCACCCTGACTCCAATAAAAAAAATCTTTTGTAATATTTCTATACCACAATCTTAAATTTTACCCTTTGTCTTCCCGCCTCCTCTTTTAATAAAAATTTCTTTTTTCTCCTTCCTTCTTCTTTCCTCAAACTTTTTCTTGACTTTTACTACGTATGTCAGGTACATGCAGCTGCTGGGGACGTATTTAGGAATACAAAACAGTCTCAGCATCAAGGGGTTTACAGTCTGGTGGGAGATGTGGAAACAATTAGTAGCAATACAGACATACAAAGGCTATAAGGGACACATGTACAAAATGTTTCCTGGACAATGACTTGCAAAACATTAGAAGTCCACACTAATTGCTACTCTAATACAATTTATTTTGGTATCTATCTGATCAATAAGTAGTTGTTGATGCTTTTTATTTTTAATTTTTCTTTTATTTTAAAAAAGTTTACCTGTTCTTAGAAAGCTGCCTTGGTTGGATTCATTTCAACCAAGATTTATTGAATGCTTATTAGATGCCAGCCAGCCAAAGTGCTAGGATTTGGGAGTTACAAAGACAAACAGAAAAAGCCCCTGACTTAAATTAGCTCATGGTCTTATGAACGAGACAGATTTTCAAAGCAATACTATAATTCAAGTAGGTAAGTTCAGCTAGAAGTTACGTATGAAGTACTCCAAGAGCACAGAACAAGAAAAGATTACTTTGTTCTGATGGACTTTTTGGGAGATGGGTGGGTTGGTGGAGTCACAAAGAAAAGGTAACATTTGAGATAATGCTTAAAAATGATTGATCACTCTTACAGTCTTGACTGTAAGAGTCAGTGGTAGTAAGGGACCAACTATAGAATATGGTAAGAGAATTAACAGTAGAGACATAAGTGATTTGTAGGGACTGAAGTCAAGTTTAATAGATTCTCATTGCTTAAATTGAATAGTTACAACAAGAGATTCTGCGATTGCCTCTGCTCTTTAGGGTGATTGAGCTAAAGCAGCCCAATTGTTTTTAAGTCTGAGAAGTACATTTTTAGGCCAACTACATTTTTAGAGAGTCTGCATTTTCTGAACTTTTCTTAAATTTTCTCTTTGAAGGTAGAAAAAATATCACTTAAGGTATGTTCTTGGAACAACTGCATAAAACTAAAAATAGGAGGAATTGAACATAAGAATGCCTGGAGAGAAAAGAGCCAAACTGTAGATTTTGGTTACTATATTTGGCTTAAAACGTCTCCAAAAAAAGGAAGAAAACAAAATTCTAATAGGTTATATTAAAAATCCAGTTGGTGTTATTTGAAAAGCAGCTGTCTTTGATGGTGTAAGATTTACTGCCCTTAAAATAACTTATTTCTTTATTTTTCTGAGAACTGATATCAATTTAATTGGCTTAGGATACTAGACATTATTGGTCAGATATCTAAATTTAGTTTTATAATCATAAAATAAAAATCAGAATGTTCTACTGCAAAGTGTAGATTAACTTCACAGTTTTTAAGAATGACAGGTTTCCATTCAGTTAAAAAATGTCATTCTCTTCATAAAGCACTTAAAGTTTCAAATAAGGACATGAGAATTGACAATTGAAAAATAGTTAAATGATCCATCTAAAAATCCAATGTCATGCCCCTTTGGAACTACTATTTGGATATTAAAGAGAGAATAACAACATTTTTATATATCTGCTGGGAAAAAAAAATCTGTACAGATGTATATTCTAGTGATGAACCCAGAGATATATTTTTTAATCTTTCATCAAAGCCTATAGCCTTTAATTTTGACAGTAAGGAGCACTGTGACCACATTCTAGCTCCAAATAGCCAGTTTTATCCTCAGGCTAATTCGGTGGATACATTTTTCTTTGTACAATAGTAATAGAATTGGCAGTTTTTCTAAACTTCTTTGTTGATAGTTTCTGAGCTCAGAAATGCAATGGAAACTTAGTAAAATCACTATTCATGCTCTTAATCCCTCTCTGCCTAATACCCACCCATCTTATTTTTTGAAAACATACAACATTCATCAGGCAAGATTGTTACACTAGTAAAGAGCCATGTGAGGAACTTTTGGGAGATTGGAGATTTATAACATACTTAAAAACCTGGGCTTCAGATAGAGTAAAAAGCCTACTTGTCAAGTATTTAATGGGGGCTTGTGGATATTTCAAGTATGGCTTCATACACAGAATAAATGCTTTGGAGTCATCTTTAAATGATGTGTATATAAATATTGCTAAAGGCTTGATTTATTTCCTTGAGGAATGTTAGTAACAATGGTGGAAATATATATACACACACATACACACAAACACATAGTGAGTGCAGTTGCTCCTAGAACATGTCCTATTCCCTAAGTATGAATATGTACCTGCTCTTGTGATTCTAAATCAGATGCATGCCTATTATCTAAGGAGATAAAAAAAAAAAATCTGATTCTCATTACACATCCATGAAAGAAGCAGATGACATATACCATTATCTTATTTTAACTGAATGTGAACGTATCATTAATTCATTGAATACACATTAACTAAGAACTTAACAGGTGTCACAGAAATTCCAGATGTTAAAGATATGTAGATAAAATCCTTGTTCTGAGAAAAGCTAGAAATCTGTACAGAGTTTAGTGCAGATAATGTAAACTGACAGCCCAGGATTAGTTGTAGCCAGCAGAAATGTTTATTTTGATCTGCATAGGTTTTGTTGTTGTTGTTGTTGTTGTTTTTTAATTGATATAGTTGAAATAGAGATGCTTTTCTCTCCAAATCTAGATTTTTAGGCTTTTATTGAAAATTTAACATCTGGCTACTGCTTAGCTGGCACAGATCTTCTCCTCTATACTCTCTATCACTTTCTGGCAAATACACTAACCCACCTCATTCATTTATGTGCAGTAGTAATGCAAAGGAGTAAATGTGAGAATCCTTAACAGTTGACGGTTCAGTGAAGTGAGAGACCATAGGGAGTGTGGTAAGCAGGATTTGAAGATGACCTTCATGGCCATCACTCCCTGGTATTACCCCTGGGATTGTGTTATGTTATATGACAAAGAGGAAATTATCTACATGGTCCTAATCAAATCACAAGAGCCCTTTAAGAGCAGGGAGTTTTCTCTGGCTAAGAACATAAGATGAAGTCAGTTAGATGCAAAGCATGAAAAGTACTAAACTCACCAGTGAGGACTGGCCGCTGGTGGAGAGAATGAAGCTGAGGACTGCCTGCAGATGTTGAAAGAGACTCTCAGCTGTTTGCCAGCCAGAAGATAGTGATCTGGGTCCTGTAACTGCAAGAAAATGAATTTGGCCAACAACCTGAATGAGGTTGGAAGGAGAGTCTTCCCCAGAACCTTCAAACAAGAGCTAGTACCTTGATTTCAGCCTTGTGAGACCCAGAGCAGAGAACCCAGTTGAGCTCACTGAGACCTTTGACTTACCGAACAATGAGATAAAAGATGTATGTTGTTTTAAGTTGTTAAATTTGTGATGATTTCTTTCAACAGTAGTAGAAAAACCAATCCAAGTGAAGAAATAACTTAAGTCAACTTAGGTGACTAGACACATGTGAGTACCTTTAAGTAAAATAGTGAACACAAAAGATGGAATCCTATTGAAAAGAAACATTGCTGAACTTAGTTTCTGACTCAGATCCTCGAGTGGTCCATACTATTTTATTAGGTCAGTCTTTTAATAATTCAGAAGCACTTATGG
Source organism: Pteropus alecto (assembly GCF_000325575.1). NCBI lineage: Eukaryota > Metazoa > Chordata > Mammalia > Chiroptera > Pteropodidae > Pteropus > Pteropus alecto. The sequence continues at coordinate 21,463,329 of NW_006494612.1, read as the reverse complement.
TACACACATACTGCATACTAGGCATTGGGCTTATTTTGAAGAAACTGATAGAATTAACCTAAATCCAATGCCTGGCAAAAATGTGGGCACCAGGCCCGGCTGGTCCAACGTCTGGCTGTGATCCAGGCTTGCAGCTAGGAATAGGACCCCGGATTTAGAATGTTGCATTAGTGTAGTAGGGCGCCTGCACCTAAAATATGTAAACATACTTCAGCTTATTGTATCACACATGTGTGGCTGAATGCCACTATTGTACTCTGAACTGTGTGGAGCCATGTGGTCCCCTGAAGAGCAGAAGGGGAGCACAAAAAAGGGGAGCAGAAGAAGTGCGCACAATGCGATGCACCCCCCCCCCACAACAGACTGCACTTTCCAACAGAACTGCGCTCTGCACAATAAAGTTGGTGCCTACCTTTTCATTCTCATGTCCGCCTCTTGTGCATTCTTCCAACTGGGCATCTCGCCATTGAACCTTTCCTTCTTGATCAGCTCGGCGCTGATACATAATAAGCACTTAATATATGTGGAATTGAGTTGAATTGTATTAAATGCCTTTGAGAATTCTCAGTCTGGTGCCTTGAAATTCTTACGCTACATAACAAATAAGTGTTTTTGTATTTTCACGTCTCCCCCGTCACGCTTTGTTTTTATCACTTTCTTATTATCCTTTGTTGTATATTTTCTAAATACACATATTTACCTTGTTTACTCCTGAACACAAAAAAAGCATACTATAATTCTTTGCTCCACAATTTAAAGATTATATCGTGTGTGTGCTTGAAAATTGCAAATAACGTTCTTATTGTTCACCATTAAGCCGATGGACTGGACAGACTGAGTTCCTTTTTCGCAGGTTGTTCCTCTGTCTGAAATCCACAGCAGATGTCAGGCCATGGATTCTGTCCCCTGACTTGCCATCATGATGCATTAGCAGGGAACAGTGCTGGTTGGGAGAGGATCCTAATGTGCTGAAGTTTGCTTTGTTCTATACAGTTTCATTGCAACAATCTTCACTAACTATAAAGTTATAGGGCTCTTCTCAAGACTTTCCTCAGCTCCTACTTGAGGTTTACTATACATCTAGTCTTGTTATGGTGAAAGATTCCAGATCTCTGGAGCTGTGCTTTCCTTGAATCATAAATTTCCTCTAAGCATTATTCTTGGAAAAACCAATAACCAGTATCTAATTAAACTTCTGGAAAAAAAAGGCATGTTTATTTGCTTCAGCCCTAGTGATCTTTTTTTCTACTCTAGTTTGTCTTAAATCATTTGGTACTAATATTTTCATCAGATTGTCTTGATACAAATGGAATTGCTTAAAAGGATAAAAGGAAAATTTTAGTTTCTAAAATTTGACTGAATCCAATTAGAGCAACAAAGATAAAAAATATTTTAAAATATCGGCATAAACAATCTCACTGTAAAATATAATTATAATAGCTTTAAAAGTGCTGAGAATTAGCAACATGTTTTAAAAATTAATATTCAGTGTTTATAGATAAGAATAGTAAAAAGGTATGAGTTTATAAATTAATAACTTCTTATAATTAATATTGAAAAATAGAGATATATAAATATAGATATCATAGAGCCATTTACAAATAAAGATTTATTAAAAGAAAAAGTAAAGCTCTACTCAACATCTACGCAACTGCCTTTTACTCATTTATGTCCTTAGAATAGCCTACTCAGTTAACCCTGAAAAAATGTTAATATCCCCACCATGTCCTACATGCTATGTCTCTATCATACAATCCCATTTTATTTTCTCCATAAATTACCAGTAGCAGAAGGGATCACATTCACTCTTCTATTGTAGTGTTTCTTGTCTGTGTTCTCCAAACCCCAAGTAGAAAATGAACTCTCTGAGGAGGTTCTTTCTTTCTTACATGTATATCACTAATGCCTAATATGTGGTAGGTGCCAATAATTATTTGTATACACATTAACTTGCTATTCAAACATAGTAAGTAATTTTGCCATAAACATATAGAAAATGTGTAAAAACTAAGAACTGATACAAGCACTAAGATATAGTTCTTTAATCTTTGTTTCAATGTAGCAGAAAAAACAATAGACTTAGAATATGAATAATTCATTCATTCTTTTCATCTATTCATTCATTTATTCATTCATTCAGAAAACATGTAGTGAGCACTAGTCATGTGTAAACTCATCTCTGCTTCATTTACTTATATGACCTTTGACAAGTCACAATCTGCTTGAACATTTTTCTTTTTCCACAGAGTAATGACAATGATCCCTATCTACTTTGCCCATCTTTTATGTAGCAGTGCTTTGAAAGCTATGAGACACTCTACAGTAGTAAGATATTATTATTATAACTAACAAAATTGTCACTACAAATGAACATACTCATATAAACAATGGTCAGAAAAGTAAGACTATTCATTGACTTCTATTCAGATCTTCCTACACTTCTCATATGTGCTCAAGCAAATGGAAGCTAAAGATACATTTCTATGCTATTTTTGCATGGAGTTTGAAAGAACAAATCATATATTATGCGATAGATAACAACTTATTCATTCATTTATTCATTCATTTTACAAACATTTATTTTACCAAAACTACATGCAAAGCACTATGCTAGATCCTCTGTGTGAAATGAACTGTTTAAAGAAGGTAATTTAAGGATAAGTCTGTGTTATTCTAATTTTTTTTAAATTTTGATTTCAAATATTTTAATGTTCCTAATCATTTAAACAAAGTCTGGATTATTATCTTGTTTTTCGATCCAGAGTATTGTCATCTTGTAATGCTGATTGTAGGTAACATTTTTAGAACACCCAATCTGTGCCAGTAATGAGAAGTACTCTACTTGCATTATACAATTTAATCCTTGCAATGAATCTAAAGGATAGACATTCTTATTTTACGTATTGAATAACTAGGACAACATGACTCTGAGGCCACACCTCCTAGTGACTATTTTGTACTACCTCAGCTTTGTTGTCTGAGTGTCTAGGCACCCCATATTATATAAAGATTAGTAGCTCAGTAATGTAATATGTTTGTGGTAATTGCTATCCTGATTAGAGCCCAGGTCCTAACTGATATGTTAGATCGCAGGAATACACAGAAACTAAAATTCTATAGACATAGGCAACTTTCCATGTTGCCTCTCCCATGTACCGCATTTTGGCAGCATAAAAAAAATGGATGCATTATATGCAGAAAATATAGTAATTCCTATGAAATGCTGGAAAATGTTTCAAAGCTTGTCAAGCCAAAGCATGCAGCAAACTTTTCTTTGACATTGCATAACTACAGATATCACAACATATCTGCCTCTGATGTGCTCAACAGAGTAATGTGGACAGATCATGGCATACCACATACTGAGGAAGCTTGTTGGATTCTCCTCGGCATTGGTCTTTCTTGTCATTTACCCCTCAAGTACAGATGCGGTAGTTGTTTAAAAATTAAGAAGAGTGTCCTAGTTCTAATTAGAGAACCATCGTAAGAGGGAAATTCTGCTTAGCTCAAAATGATAAAAATCAGATATGATGCTATATATACGAGTAGAGTTTCCATTGAAATCCATGACAGAGAGCTATTAGAGCAGGTAACAGCTACACATAAGTTCGGCTTTCTCGAAATGAGATATGTGAAGAGGGATGTTACCCATCAAATGCCTCATTCTAAGTCTGTTTCAGAATTTCCTCACGCAAACTGAAGGACCCTGTCTGCAATTGCTACAAGCCCAAGTGTGAAACAGGTTCAGAACTCAATTAATGTTTAGTTTAACAATATGCTGATATATGCTTATGCAATTGGCAAGAAACCCAAAAGTAGCTCTTGTTTCTTTATCCATGGACTCATCTAGAAATGCTGGACAAGGTGGTTTGGTGTACATTCTAATCAGGTCTTCTATTTCTTCTACATAGAACTTTGGCTCTTATTCCACACTGCTGTGAATAAGCCATCTGTCAGCTTGGTTATGTCTCTTCATTTCTTCAGCTAATGAGTGAGAGTTTTTAAGTCTAGAAGTCTTTTTAAATCTAGAAGTCTCCTTTTGGTATTTTCTCTGAAGTCAACATGTCTTTTCATCCGTGGATACCTTTATGCCTTCAGCTCTTTGTTCACATTCCTTCTATTTTGAACCTAATCCAAACAATAGTGAGTCTCACTCAGACCATTCTTTTGTCTGGAGAGTTTATTCTTCATCTAGGACACACCACGTATTTTCCAAGTTACTGAATCTTTGGGAACAAAGGAGGGTCTGGGAGATATCAATTTATTTGAAGTTTTTAGTGGAACGGTGGGGAATAATAGCACACTTATGATTGTTGTAGACTGTTTGAGGAGGCCTTTGCTTAGGAAAGCAGACATGCAGCTAGTTTCCTTGTGGTTCCTGGTGACGTGTGAGAATGAAGTTCTGAAACCCTAAGTGGAGAGTAGCAAGCCCAGGAAATAATTCTTTCTCCATGTCCTTCTTACATTAAAATTTTATATTATTATTATTTCATATTTTTCACATGATTATTATTTTATTGATTCAATGGTAGTTCTGCTTTAAGTTTTTTAACTGAAAAAATTTATATTATGAAAGGTCATTGTAAATTAGAAGCACGTGTTATATTATTCAATAATGTGAAATGAGTTTTTAGTTACTTTAAATAGTGTTAAAAAACTTGTTTAATTAGAAAAGGAAGAGCTACATGAAGGCTTTGGGAATCTTTCAGAGCAAAAGAAACAAAACACTCTTTTCAAAGGTTTTTAGATGTGGCCACAAGATGGAGCAAAGAGTCCAGTCTAGCTTGGTTGTTTTGTAGCAAGGAGAGGCTAGGCCGCATTAGGAGGGGAAAGGGCCTCCTCAGAGGAGGTGAATCAGAAAAGTGGAGCGGTAGGTGTCGGGGTGAGGGTAGGGCATGTTTGTAAATCAAGAAACTTGGCACATACCTGTAGCACTTTCTTCAGAGGCCAAGTTCCTTCCTTTCCTCAAGACAGAAATGCTTCTCCTCACCTCCTCCTTAACTTAGATCTCTCTTTTTCTCTCAAAACTTCCCTCAGAAAAAATTTTTTGTTTTTAGGAGTAACCACACAAGACATACACTCGACAGAGTGTGACTTTTCCTCTTTAGCCATAATGCATTTTTGAGTTAAGAGTCCATGAATATTTTCATAGAACATGAACTACCCAAGTACTATACCCTATAGCCAATGATTCAAACAGACGGGTTATCACTGATAAAGGGCTATGCATTTTAATATACATTCTTCCCTTGTTGAGAGAATTGGAGGAGTATGGAAAAGGGTAGATATATCAAAGAGATATTCCACAGGCTTCAGCTTGATGTAGTTGGAAGAGCATCCTTATAAATGTTTCAACATTTTCCATCTGGGCTGTCAGCACGCATTGCCAGAGCAGGGCAACGCTGGCAAAAGTCGACCTGGAAAATCCCCTGCAGGGTATTGATTTTCCTTTTCTCAGAGGAAGGTCTGGGCATGAGAGGAAAGTCCTGCTGTTATTACTGAAAGTTGCATTCTTTCGGGTGGTTGGTTTTTCTCCTGACTTGCAGAGCCAAGATTTAGCAGCACCAAAAAAGCACTTGGAAAACTTTATTTTTCTGGTAAACATTATTCACCCCTAAGGCTAGGGTAAGCTTTCCTCTATAAGATAAGCATTAATCAGGGACGTTCCTCAAGAAGATTGTGTGTGTGCGTGTGTGTGTGTGTGCACGCATTAATGACATATATAAAATACGTATATACTTCTGAGTGAAAGAGCTGCCTAACTAATATATAAACATATGTATTCTCTCAATTCAAAGCTAGTTTTTTTTTTCAGAGCTAGTATTTGATTGGTCTTCAGTACTGGTGCTTTAGGTCATGGTGATAAAACTATACTTCTTGCCCTCTACAGAGCTTTTTTCCATGACTGCAATTGTAGGTACAACAAGATAAACACCAAAAGAAAAGTAGATTGAAGTTCCCCTGGTGTATTAAAGAGAGGGCCGATTACGTTTGCAAAAGGTCTTTGCAGGAAGTGGAATTCAGATGGACTATGGATATTGAGCACCTTGGTGATTTACTTTAACACACAGGATCCACAATTCTAGGAGGCAGTAGCAATTTAATAAAAACTAACATTCGTTGAGTGCTTATTATGGGCAAGGCATGATGCTAAGGGCTCTGTATGCTTAATATGCACCCTAACTCCAAGAGTTCGGTACTGTTATTACCTCTATTTTATAGGTAAAGACAACCATTGCACAGAAAGGTTAAAAAACTTGCCTAAAGTCACAAATGCTGCAGGTGAACATAATTGTACAGGTGTACGTAAATGAACTCATTGTTTCAGCATCTGAGCTGTTAAGGAACTCATCTATTTGGCAACCTGATATATTTGAAGTACAAGTGCAAACCAGGAATAAAAAAATAAACTAACTTTGAGCTACTAAAAGTATACACCAAATCAAGGCACACTTACAATTATTGGGAGGACCTATCTGTCCTGCACTTTAACTTCATTTACTGTTACTGCATATGAATCAGTTATTACTATATCACACAACTTATCTCTTGTTACTGTAGACATAAATTGTTTCCTAATCCAAGGCCTTTCAGATCTGCAGTCTTTGACATCTGTATTCACAGAAGAGAATAAGTACATGGGAAATGATGGGAAAATGCTAAAAGAGGGGGGAAAAGTCTATTTTTTATAATATTATTGAGAGTCATTTAGTGCAAGGGCCCAAATCCTTATCATTTTTAATAAACCCCGGAACCATCGTAGCCTTGCAACAAAGCTCATTAGGAAATGTTCATGCTACTGATATTAAGTGATGAAGAAAATCTCCAGTGACATTTGATTATTGGTTCAGGAAGAAAAAAACATAAAATGCGGTTTGGGAAGATTTGCATTCAAATTAATTACTTTTGACACTGACAAATAGTACTTTAGGGAGTAAATACCCTACCAGAACCAACACTCATCTATCCATAACAACATTCTCTGAGGGGTCCAAATGATTGAGGTTGATTTTACTTTTCTCTTTTGTAAGATAGTGAAACAAAGGTCCTGAGCACCATGGCCTTGCACAGGTGCAGTTGATGCCTTTTTGGACACAAGGTACCCTCTCATAGGGTGGGGCTACCAGAGGAAGGGAACTTTCAGGGTGAGTCCAGCTTTCAGGATCCAGTTGGGAGACAGGACTGATGGAATTTAGTGTTTCTGTCTAAAGAACATCTATTTTACCATAATAGATGCAAAAAAATTAATATGATTCACGTGTTAGCAAGTAAAGGTACATACATTATTTTTTGGTTAAGGGCTCAAGGTCTAGATCTGTCTTGCCAACATCCGATGAAGTTTTAATTAAAATTCTGACTACTTTAATAAAGAACTGGAGTTCTCCGCTTGAAAAGCAAAAATATATAAGCATCTTTCTCTTTATTACTTTACTACAGTCCTCCTAGTATAGAATTAATGATTTTAGTAGTTCATCTACTATTGCATAGGAAGCAAAAATGTGAAAAACATCCTCTTAGCATTCTGATTTATTTCACATACCTACTCTGAACTCTCAGATTTTGGAAGTGAGCACTTCTTTACAGAGAGCATCAATTACATCAAAATATCAGTCAAATCTGTTTTCTTTCGCTTTTTCCCACTATAACTCTCCAGCTTAAAAAAACAACAGTTAAATGATGTAACTCTGGGACTTTATGAGGTAAAACTAGAATTAAAAGGAAACTTCTTATTAATATATTTATTTTTATATGACAACCAGAAAACATTGCTGTTATGCTGAATATCAAGCTTAGAACACATAGAAGGCCTTTCTTCTCCAGAGAAGAAAAACACATCAACAAACACTGAAGACCTACTTTACATTCATCCCTCTATCATGCACAGAAAATACACTATGGAGGAAAATCAATCTAATGGGGAGACAGACATGTAAAACAGCATAACAAATAACATATAACAGATAACATAACAGATAACATTTTCTTCACTTGGGTTCCAGATCGCACACTTTATTTTCTTCCTACTATACTGTTGTTAGTTAGCTGTGCCTGATTTTTTTTTTTTTTTTTTTTTAATTAAACAAGCTAGTGCCAAAGTGTAATTGGCAGCTATCCGTAAAGAAGAATCTACCATGCAAACCACCATGGAATGTGGACATTCTCTTTTTTTTCTGCAGAACTTCTCTAATAAACCACCTACACCCATTTCTCTCCTGTCCTGTTGGCTACTCGACCATCTCTACTACTACCCACTAATTGTCATTTTTGCTCCTTGTCCCCTGAAGTCTTTTGTAATGCCACATCAAGCCATAAAGAGGCAATTTAATAAAAACAAAAAGAATTAGAGAATGAACATGTCCCATGGAGTATCGATGCAGAAGAATTTGCTGTGTGGTAGGCTTCTCACACTAGATCAATGTGTCTGGGAAACTAGCAGTTGGCTGTAGTGGGAACTTAATCTTAGCAATCTGCCACAGTTCTGGCTGGTGTTTCTCTCCCATAGTGCAGTCACTTCCTGGGGTTATCTGAAGATTTATAAATTTCTGTTAAGCCACCCAGTCTGTGGTATTCTGTGATAGCATCCCAGACCACTATTTTCCAAGCACATCATTGCAATCTCTGCCTCTACCTCTCTCATCTCTCTCTGACGTGGACCCTCTTGCTCCTTTTTATAAGAATTCTTGTAATTATGTTGGGTTCTCCAAGATAATATCCCCATCTCAAGACCCTTAACTTAATTATATCTGCAAATTCTGAGAATTAAGACATGGACATCTGGTGGGGGGGACATTATAACCTGTCATAATGTCTTATATGTCAATTCCACAGTGTCATAATGAAACACCAAAGTTTAATGTTCGGTAGATCCATACTATATTACCTGACAGAAATCACAAGAAAGTTTCAGCTTTCCATAGTTAACCTTTCATTGAGCAGCAACTGTATGATTTGTTGGGAATATAAAATAATAGCAATGACAAAACAATAATCATAAATACCATAGCTACCCACAAGTGAAGTATTTTAATGTGCTAAGCAGATAAATTATCTCTAAATTTTATAAGAATCCTGAAAGATTATAGCTCCCGGAAACCAAGCTCAAAATGGGTCAAAGAGCAAAGACTAGAATTTGAACATGGGTCTTCTCACTCCAAACGGTAAACCTGTGAACTAAAATTCACTGCCTATCTTCCCCACTTTTTCCCTCAGGATCCCCGTGGGCTTTTCCTACATCAATGTTAATAAAAGACTACTATTTTTATTCATTCATTCAGCAACTCACTGTATATAGAGAGGTGGGTTCAACAAGTCTGATCCAGAACTCAGGGGAATAATAATCTAGTCTAATCTGAATATGGATTTTATTGTATTAACATAATTCTCTTGTCTTCTTCCCTTTCTTTAATTTTTAAAAAGACTAAAATATTTATTTTCACTTTCTTGGAAGATTTGAGTTTGAAGTCTTTTTGTCCTAAGGAAGAGAGAACAAGTTTAATAATTACTAGTGAGTCAGGTTCTGAGTATGCTGTGGCATAAAACTTATTGTTCAAATAAGATTTGAGGTCAGAAGGAGTGGTTTGGAGGAAAATTAGATAAGAAGGAATTTCCTTTTGAACTAGGAAGAGCTGTCCTTAGAT
>NW_006494612.1:21447577-21453656 GCF_000325575.1 Pteropus alecto | reverse complement strand
TCAAACATTGGAATTCCTTTGAGATGGAATGTCCTTCTGACCCAATGAATGGAGGCTTTGTAAGGGAATTAGTTTGATTTGTAGACAATGAAGAAATAAATTGTTTCTTGAGCTTAAGATTTGTAACTGCTATACTTAAAGAAAGTTAACTAATATTTATTAAGGACCTGATATGTGCTCAGAACAGTATAATCAAGCACATTATTCAGTATCTTTTACTTGATGTTTGAAATTTTAGATGGAAGTTGGAAGTGGTAATGCACCAAACTATAATTTCATTTCAATTGTAATTTTACTTCTTACTCGTGTTTGAAAAAAATGCCTGAAGATCTGAAATATAAAAATTGAGAAACAAATTATTTTCCAATCAACCAAGGTCATTGGAGTGTTATTTGTTTCTCATTGGCTAATGTGCATCGTTGAGAGAGATTGTATGTTCTGGAGAAGAGAGCCAAATACATTAAAAGAGGATTGACTGTTAAAGTGAGGAATTGGGTATTAATAGCTGTTATGAGCTGAATTATGTCTCTTCACAATGGACACGTTGAAGTCTTAACCCTAAGTACCTCAGAACGCAATCTTATTTGGATCTATAAGGAATATCCTTATAGATATACTTAAGTTAGAATGAGTTCATTAGCGTGAGAACTAATCCAATATGACTGGTGTCCTTATAAAAAGAGGAAATTTGGAGACAGAGAGACAGACACACAGACACATAGACACATACACATGCACAGAGAAAGAGAGAGAGAGAACTCTATGTGAATATCAAGGCAGAGACTGGGGTGATGTTTCTACAAGACAAGGAAAGCCAAAAATTTCTGACAAATACCTAGAGGAAGGGGGAGGCATGATTCTTCCTTATGGCCCTCAGAAGGAACCAGCCCAGCTGACACCTTGGTCTTAGGCTTACAGCCTCCAAAACTGCGAGACAAATTTCTGTTGTTGAAGCCATTTAGTTTGTGGTACTTGTTACAGAAACCCTCAGAAACGAATACAATAGCTAAACCCTTTAGGCAAGAAGTATTTGCTTTAATAAAATCTTTGATAAAATCTATAACTTTGCTCCAAATCCTCCTAATCGGATATCTAAAAACTGTTTTTCCGTCAAATTTTCTTTGTTATTACTATCCCACCTGTGGAAAAATTCTAGAACTTGAATTTACGGATTAAGCTAATGGTAGCATACAAAGCCGCTGACTGTTTTCTGTGTAATACCAAAATCACTTTATAATGCCATAATGGTTTTTAGTGACATAAGCCTAGAGGCTTAGGCAAACTATAGCAACTGCAAAACATAAACACATGTAAATAGATCATATCTTTAAAAAGGCTAATGGCAAGAAAAATGCTAATTGGGCTGTTAAAATTCGGAGCAATTAAAGTTTTATACTTAATCTCTAGATTAATATAATGATGTCACTATTTTTTGACAAAGCAACTTCTTGTTCTATCAACGCAGCCAAAGCCATTAATGACCTTAAGAAGGAAAATATGGATTAGAGCAACTCATTTTTGGTATGAGCGGATTATGTTCACCCACGAATAAAATATTAATTGCACATAAGTAAGATTTTCTAAATCTTGCCTTTAGAAACTGCTTGAGCCATTCTACTTAATTTTTGAAGATAATTTGACTTATTGGCTGGTTTTCAAGATATATGGTATGGAAGACAAAAGAGTTTCTAAAATGCAAAAGTTAAATTTAAAATAAATTGGTTTCTCATTTCCGATTTATATAACATAGACTGAAGTTAGGGTGTGAGAAAATATAAGGATGAATAAGACAGTCTCAGTTTTAGAAACTTGTGCTGTTTATTCCAAGAGATGAACAATTGTAACCAAAGAGTTGCAATTTATAGAAATCAGTGCTACAGTGGAGCTGGGGATAGATGTATGAGCATTTCCCGAACCATAGTTCAGACCATAACAAACCCAGTGATCTCTCTTTTAGTTTGGAGGTTGTCATATGAATGATAGCCATCTTGAGACAGCTGTTCCTATCCTTGCTCTGGGAAAATTTGAGAAGGATCTACGGTTCCTCATAAAGTGCGTTGAAGATTGAAGATTTTGCATTTTCTACTAATTCTCATTTCTCTTAGTCTCACTGATTCTTCTTGGAGCCCAGAAGGATGTGCATCATATCAATATTCAAGACAGACATTGGTTCGAATTTGGCAATACTTCTGCTTTTCTCTCAGAAAAGGTTATATTGAGTAAGAAGATTCATCACAACAGTATTGAGAAGAGAACTCTAAACTCTGTATGAACTTAAAGTTTAATTATTGCCATATATGATTCTATATTTCTGCCTTGTGATACTGAAGATTCATTTGTGTCACGTTCTTTACCATTTCAGCTTTGATACATACATGAAACCAAACCTTCTCCTCCTAGTCTCACTGTGATCTTTTCACCTAGTTCCTCATGTGACAGAAACAGAAGTCATCTAGTTTCTTTTTTCCTTAGGTGTTTCCAGTTGCGAGACAGCTATCTCCCCATGGGTGTCTTGCATTTCTGCAAGTCTGGCAAGCAAGGCATTGAATACTCATTATTCTACATTGTCTTTACGAGGATCTTGAAGAATGAAGACACTTGAAAGATAGAGGTGGTGTCTTTCTTTGGAGCAAAGTGCAGATTTTCTTACAGTCTTGGAAGACAGAGTAATGTCTCTTTCCAGAGAAAAGAGAAGGCAGGTTTAATGCTCGTAATTTGGTTTGGGTTCCTTAAACTCAGGTTTTTATTCCCCATGATACAACCTACTGAGTTTGCAGGTAATGCCTGGCTTTCCTTCTGTCACTGTGTGGACATAGAGGTTCAAATAACTGGCACAAAAATTCAGATACTCTGACAATTGCTATTGCTGTGAGTAATAAGCAGTCCTTAGTCTTTGACCTAAGAGATTTGTGTCTGCTATCAGCTTCCATGAAATTATGGCAGGCTAAATTGTTAGGTCACAGGTAAGGTAAAATCTTCAACCTTTTACAATTCTGGACATTTTTCTCACTCATGTATCCACGTTTCTCCCAAGCTGGGCACATAATTTGTAGAGTAGATCTTCCGAGCACTAGAATTCCCTTTTTTTCCTTTGAAATCCAATTTCTGTAGCTACTTAATAGCCTTCCTTAGTCTAACCTTGCCCCTCTCTTCTTCTTAATTAGTCCTCCAAGTTACTGCCAGAATGATCTTTCTCAAATAATAACTATGGATTATTCTCCTGAAGAAATCTTGAATTGCTTTCCTCAGGAAGGGGATGATGCCAGAATAACTGCCAGTGTCATGGAAGTTTTAATCAACTACTTCCTTTCTTAATTCTTCTACCTTAACCCCTGGTGTCACCAAAGTACATACTATACTCCAATCTTAGGAAATTATGGATTTTTTAAATGTTTAACACTCTTCAATATCCATGCCTTTGCACATTCTAGAGCAACCCACTAAACTCCTTACCCAAACCAGGCCTTATAAATCTTATCCATCAGTCAAGAGTCAGCTAAAGTTCTCTTCTAAGGAAATTTTTCATGACACCACACTTCCCAGTATGACTTAGATGTATACTTTTTGCTTCTATAGCACCTGAAGCACATCTCTCAAATTACGTTACATAGCATTGTATCACAATTGTTCGTTTGCTCATCTGAATGATCTGCTAAGGAATAAAGTCCGGTCTTTCTGACCTGTATTCCCTCTGTATCACACAGTTCCCAGAAAATGCAGGTTCTCATTAATCCTTTCTTATACACACGATTGAGTATATAATTGATGAGAGCAGCAGAATGCAGACTTGTTCCGGAAAAAAACATACCTAAGTTATTAATAAGAGGGATATTGATTAAGTCGTCTTTGGTATACACAGAATGTAGATCAATCTTTTTCTGCCTGTTATTTATGATGATTGCTGACATATTACCTGTACAGAGTTATAAATATTATCAATGAATTGGCCTTTCAAAAATTCCTTGGCCTCTGTTGACACAGCTGGCCTTGGTCTATGTTATTAACTTTATGCCAGCCAGTTTAAAAACAGTCAAAACAGCGATTGCAACAACGTTACATGAATGAATCCAAGTTTAATAGAAAAAACAGGATCTTCCTGAGTTGTATTGCAGGAAACCTGAGAACTTCATCTGGGAAATTCATGATAAAAGCACCCAATTTCTGTTCCTATTTTACCTCAGAGAAATGCCATTAGTCAGAAAAAAAAGAGCACTCTGTGGCTGCTTCTCAGTAGATTTAAATGTATCCCTTCCTCCCCAAAGTTGACTTTACATTCACTCCCAATGAGGGAAAATCAAAGGAAGCAGGAGGATATCTTATGTGGGGCAGACTGCCAGGTAAAAAAAAAAAAAAGGCAAGAACAAGAAACCAGAGAAAGTTATGATTTTGGATCCCAGAGGAACAACACCTGCCCTTCCTTCACCTCTCTCTCCTGTGTGTATTTTCATAGCCTCTCAGTTTCAGTTCACTGGCAGCCTCAGGAATGAATGCCAAGTGGCAAGGTGTGACTGGGTGAAGAACTCCGAAAAGTGAAATTCCTTGGGCTCACTGTTTTAACCTAGGAGGCAACTTCACTCACTTGCAAAGGCCAGAACATCCCAGATGTCAGCCCACAGGCTCACACTGCATGGTACCCTCTAAGGATGGGCAGCAGGAGGAACCTGTGATGAGCCAGTGCCACCTCATCAAAGTGCAAAGGCGAGGGGCTGGCAGTCACTTGGAGGGCGATCTAACCAAGATTCCCACCTGAAACTAAATGCCTGTTCTCTGGAGCAGGGGCGGACATGGGGACAGATACTTCCTCTATGAGACTGCTTTGAAGTCATCCCTTAGTAAACATGTCTCCTCTCCAAGCTGCGCACACACACTGAGCTACCACCCACAATTCTACCTCTACCACCCAGGAGAAACCTCAGGGGGAATGGCTCTCCATCACACTGAAGACAAAGAGGAGAACAGTGGGGAATGCTCATGACCTCCTGGTGTTGGGCACAGGGGACTGTGGTGCAGCTTTCCACTGTCACAGAGAGCTGGTGTTGGAAGGGTCTGCACTGAGTTTGAACTGGCGTATTTCTTAAGTCTTTTTTTTTTTTTTTTAAGAAATATTTATGACAGGACATCAGGTTGGACATTCCTGAAGCTAGCAAGAGCTTAGTAACACACCGTCCTATCCTCCCCGGACATGTAAATGCAGTTAATTTTTTGAAAGAAGACCCAAATACTTCATTCCTCTACATTTAACCTGAGCCATTGAAGGAATGCAAACATAGATTTGGAGCCAGGCCTCTGGTAAAGGTTTGCCATATGCGGGCCGCACAAGGATATTCCTCCTTGCTGTCAGAATTTATTTTGCAGAGTGAGCTATGAATAGAAAGTTTGTGCATGGTTATGAATATGGATAAAATACATCACTCATGGCCAGGGAATGACAAGCAAAAGTGAAAACACATATTTTGGATCACACAATATTTTCAAAAATATATTTAAAAGAAAATAAACACAGATTGTGTGTGTTCATTTACTGCTTCAAGTACCTTTGGGGAAAAGAGACATCAACAACTTTTCTTTCCAAACCATTTGCTTTCCTTGTGCTTTTTAGCACAGAGCTGGACCCTCTGGGAAGGACTAGGGGTCTCTTAGAGTGCATGGTACGTAGTTTTACTGGCAGGCATTATATCCCCTTCCTGTAGAAGACAAGGAGTTCAGTCTTTGAGTATGTTCAGAAAGGACTATGTGGCTTAGGGAGATGTGTTCAGCTCGTTCCTGTTAGTATTTGTTTACTGCCCCTTCGGTCTCGGAAAGATTTTGCTCTTATTCATTTTATACTTTCATCTTTTTCTTTGCTAGATTATCCATGAACGTTAAGACTGTATCTACGTTTTTAAGCATCCAAATAAAAACTGAAAATTTGCCATTCTATAGATCTGGCTACTAGTAAAATTAAGGAAGAGGAAAAAATGGTTTTAATATCCATCCCTGTAAGAGCAAGCCTCTTGTCTTCCTACAGGTAACCCAGTCTCTTTATGCTATCTTTACCTGCCCAGGGAATCACTCACATAGCACCTGAACATGGTCCTCT
>NW_006494612.1:21444358-21447526 GCF_000325575.1 Pteropus alecto | reverse complement strand
TAAATTAAATTTAATTTAATTTTTCCTGCTCTCTTCCACGTCACCTTGAGATCCTGAGATCCACTGTAGGATAGCTAATTAATCTCAAAATTCAGTGGGTGATTCTGTGGTCAATTCCAGATGGTATATTTCTACTTAATATGGATACTCACATTTTTCATTTCCTCTCGTACTTACTACCTCATCTTGAGAAACCCCCTCACTCAGAGCACTTAGCTGCAGCAACATGAACTGTTGGACACACTTCGATAGCTAATTGTGTCATGCACTGGCATGTGACCTAAGGAACAGTAATTCATTATCGGACCAGCACCCTGTGATATTACCTGATACAAAAGACTGCCCAAATAGAGATGAACCGTGTCAATTTGATATTTCCATGAATTTTAAATAAGTCTACCAATTGTTATCCTCTGAATTTGCGAGTTATAATGTGGAACATGGCTTAATGACTGTGGGTAGGAAGGTTTAGGATTTCCAGTACCCAGATTCAATTCACGCGAGGCCTAGCTGTACTTCTGTTTTTTATTTTCATGATACCCTGTCCCCATATTGGAACTTTCTTTGCAAGTAAGACAACATTGATGAGTACAATAGGGATGTCTTAGGATGTCCTGGGAAGGAATCTGCCTTGTTCGTGCTAAATTCTGGCTCTGCTGTAACAGAAAGGGTCAAAGGGTTACCTAGGAGTTAGAATAATTGAGTAAGGGGAAGATATTGTGGCAACTCCCTGAGTTAAATGAAGTCTGTTCCTTTGTTGGTGAAAACTTGAAGAAGTCAGTTTTTGATCTACGGAACGAGGCAGGCAATGTATATATCACTTCCTATTCTTTTTGTATTTGTAGCTTCACATTCTAAACACCAATTACTGATTACAAATTAACTTTGCACAACTACTAGATGGTCTCTTGTTGACTTGTAGCAATTTCATCTGCATCAAATTCCTCCAATGCACAGAGGCAGTACTTTTAACTTGCTTTTTGTGGTGTTTGGTCAACTAGTTACTCTTATGAGTGTTGAATATGTCATTTGAAGGTGATATTGCAATGCTCACATTGATGATGATTTTGATGCTGACAGACTTTAAACTTAAGATGTGTCATCTCTAATTTCAGCACATCGCTAGATGATATTCTGTTATGTTTATTTTCTGTCTCCCCTGCTAGAAGAGCCTGAATACAGAGACGTTTTTATTACTGCTGTTTCCCAAATGCCCAGAAGAGTGACTTTTTTCTTTTACGACTTTTTAACAGCTTTACTGATTACTAATTGACATACAAAGAACTGCACATATTTTATGCAGGCAGTTTGATGAGTTTGGACATCTGCTCACATTCATGATACCATCACCATAATTAAGGTAATAGATGCATCCAACTCCTGCCAAAGTTCCCATGTGTCCTTTGTATATATGTTTTGGTTTTTGTTTCTTTGTTTCTTTTTTTTTATAGTAAGAACACAACGTGAGATTTACTCTCTTAACAAATTTTGAAGTGCACAGTACCGTATTGCTAACTTTAGGCACTGTATTGTGTTACAGATCTCTAGGGTTACTCATCTAGTGGTAACTGAAACTTTCTACCCATTGAACAGCAACTCCCCATTCTCCCACTCCCCAACCCCACTATTTTTAATGTAGTAGACACTTAATAAATATTTGTTGAATGAATGAATGCTTAAAGATTAAAAAAAAAAAACTTGAAGAGGAAGCAATTTCCTATTTCATATCCAAACTTTATGTTTGGTCTACTCTAGACAAAGTGCTTTTCTCTGTGCTGTGCCAGACTGACTTTTTCTCGACATTAGTCTGTGACTGCTGTTACCCCAGACTTTAATAAATGGTTGACCTACTTGGTGAGATATTACTTTTTTTGATAATGTGGTGTTTTTGGAAGGTACATACCTGATAATATTTCTTATCCCTGACACTGATGTGGTAACTAAAAAAAAAATATACCCCAAATATATGCTCTTGTTGTTAAGTAATTTGCCAGTGTTTGAATAGGCAGCAAAAGAGGATGTTTTGATAGTATTTAGGAGTAGAGAAAGCAAAATAAACTCTCCATTTTCTTCTCTCAGATCTGCCTCGCTCTTTTATAAGTAAATATAATATATATATATATATATATACACACACACACATACATACAAACACACACATATAGTGTATATAAATAATTAGAAAAAACTTTTATGTACCTCGGTTTAAGCAGGTTAACATTTCTACAAACCCAGGAAAATTAATTAAGAGAGAAATGTCTTCCAAATTGCTTCAAGGTTACTTGGAAAGTTATTTCTATATGAAAAATGACTTAAATATTGAATTCAGGTCAACTTTCTATGAATTTTGTTTTTATAGGAGAGAAAAACCAGTTCAGTAGTGATTTATAAGATTTTCATTCTCTGCCTTACTGTTTTTTGTACCCAAAGGAACATTTCTTGAGAACCACTCAAATTTCCAAAACTTAGTAGATTTCTCTTATTTTGCAGCAATCCAGAAAAAGAAGTATAAAGTATATATGTTGAGGATTGCTCCAACAATCTTATTGAACATCATCATTTCCTTTCATTGTTTGGAAGAGTATTTGGAAGTAAGAGAAACGATTTTGTTTGAGGCTGAGGAAAGCATATTTAAAAGCAAGTGAGAATTGTTTAAACTACTTTACTTGTTTATACAACTGACACAGACATTATGCATCTCCTGAAAATATATGCAGCATGGATTTCATCATCTTTGAGGCTGTGAATATCTATAGTTATCTTACAACCGGGTCATTGGAGCCTTTCGGCATTAAAAGGCATCAATACTTTATCAACTGTGACCAATTCTTATTAAATGTTACATTTACTCTATGTAGGTAAGGAAGAAGATTTTCTCAGAAATTAAGGAAGCCAAAACATCCAGTTTGAAATCTACATCATACAGAAAACATGAGGTACATGGCTCTGCTTCGTGCTTCTCTTCTTTCACATTCTCTAGTTTTTAGCATATGGAAGATGATTACTCATAATCATCTATTCCTACTTATTATTAAATTCACAGTGCTATTTTTCGTGTTATTTTTACGTTATTCTCTGTAGTTTTTTTTTTTTCAGTTAAGTTCTGTCTTATATCTATAAATAGATAAGATAATCAAACTATCATTAAGAAAGTCTAAGTACTTTGCA
>NW_006494612.1:21415208-21444317 GCF_000325575.1 Pteropus alecto | reverse complement strand
CTTATGTGTTTGGCAAATTCCGACTGCTCCTTTAGATCTCAACTCAATAGTCATTATTTCCCAAGAAAGGCCTTTCCTGGCCTCTTTTACTAAATCAATGAACTTTTTTATAGGTTCTGAAAATATCGCTTCCTCCTTCTTACAGTTGCAACTTAATACTTGAATCTGAGATAATCTAATTAATGTCATGTCACCTCCCAGTAAATTGCAAAATGACAGAGATCATGTCCATTTTTGTTCTCTAGTATATCCCCAGTGCCTAATAGAGTACCTGGCACATAATAGTTTTTTTAAAATTATTTGTTAAATAAATGCATATATAGAAAAAGAAAAAAAAAGTCTAAGTAGAAAGTTTTAAAGACGGTCATCCTTTTATAAATTTTTAAGACAATAATAAAATAATTTTAAAAAATTTAAATACATTAATACCAAGACTTGCTGTATAATCACTAAATTATAGCTTCCTAGTAGCAGGAACAGTGGAAATCTTATTTACCACTAAATACCAAGGACCTAGCACAGTACCTGCTGTACAAGAGTCGCACAACATATACTTGTTGACAGATTGGAATATAAGGAGTATGTTCGGACAGAAAAGTCAATTTAGGGATGTATCTTGAGCCAAGGGGAATTTCAAGTACAAGCAGGGCCTAATTAGAAGTGTCCTTTAAGGAAGTCCCTCAAAACATATACCTAATTTAGAGAAGTAAACATCTTCAAAAATGCTAGTAGGATTTTCTACATACAGCACATTTGAAATATTTTACAAATCAGAAATCAGTGGTTTGAATAATTCAGAGCTTGAATAGCTATTGTTAGCTTTTCAAATGTGCAAAACACATTTTTCCTTTTTAGTTTCCAGGAGAGACCTGAAGAATCGGTGTCACTTCAGGGATTGTTTTCATGGCCTTACTCTCAAGGAATAGACAAAGGAGTGCCAAGAAGCACAATATTCAAATGGAGGGTTCCGATTCAAAAGGCCAAAGGTTTATGGAAACCAGTCCAAAATACAAGAGTTTTAAGTCACCAACCTCTAAACTTAATTGGTAATGGGCCTACCTTTTTTTTTTTTTACAGTTAAAAAATTGCCATGTAATAAATATCAGATGTAGGATAGAAAGTGAAATAGGCAGGGGCTAGAAGATAGGTAGTCTGTTATGACATACTAAGAAGGTGAAATTTTAATTTTAGAACAATGGTGATCCCCTGGGATGGATATGATAAGGATACGATAAGGTATGTTCTAAGGGATTTGAGGAAAGATGCAGGGAAAACACTCACACAATCTCTCTCTCCCAATTCAAAAAGCGAACATTACCCATTACCTCAGAAGACCTCTGAGAGCACTTCCAGAGTACCAGCTCACCTTTCTTCCTCGACTCAGAAGTAACTTCTGACCCATATTTATGTCTGTTGTTACTGGAATCTGGGCAGGGGCTTGTGAAAACCTCAATCAGCATTGCATGTTGAAATGATGTTATGTGACTACTGAGGCTAGGTCATAAAAAGGATGTGGCTTCTGCATGGAATTTTCTCTCAGGCACCTGTCCTGGGAGCTCAATCTTCATTAGTGTAAAAGCCAGGCTACAGAAAGAGTCCATGTGCAGATATTCTGGTTGACAGCTTCAGGTAAACTACTGGGCGGTGCCAGCAGATGACGCCAACAGACTCACCAATGTGACTGAAAGATGCTCCGGATACTTGTACTTCCAGCCTTTGGTCTTCCAGCTGAAGGCCCCAACATCATGGAATGGAGACAAGCTGTCCCTACTTACCCTGTGCACACTCATGACCCACAGAAACTGTGAGAGATAATAAATGATTATTGCTGTTTTAAGTCATGTGTTTTGGGGAATTTGTTACACAGCAATAGGTAACTAATGCACCAATTTATTGTATTCCATAGACTTGATATATAGGTCATATAGATTCTCACAGATGCACATTTTTAGATCCTGTTCAACTCATTTACAAGATAGAGATTTATTCTGAACCCTGAAACCATCATTCACTTGATATGTTTTAATGGTTAATTCTATAACAAAAAGGTCTTTCACATATTTAAGACAATACTTAAACACTTAAATTTGGGGAAAGTGTGTGTTTGTATGCTATAAATACTATTATACTATTATACAAGAATATTTGTGTATATACTATAAATATATGTATATATATAAATGCATATATATATGTATATATATATTTTTTTGTCCTGGTTCCAGTAAATTAAATATTTTCTTATTTCATAAAAAGTGATGAATGCTTTTGAATGAACTACTAATAGGATATATCTGAAATAAGTTTTGAAAATAGGTCGTGTCGCGAGCGTACTGATTTGAGATGTGATTAAAAGTGTGGTATAATTTTAAAAATACTTTCATATTATGATGTGGTCGGTGCTTTCCCTTGTATATTATGCTTTGCTGATGAAAGGACTTCAGTCAAATCTTTGTGTTCTCTGAATTTGATCTTGCCACTCCTGTTGTGATATCGTCACAAAGTTGCAAAATATTTTTTTATATGCTAACTACTGATGAGAGACTTAGTATGGAAATCTGAAAAGTACACTAGGATATGGAATATCACTATGAAATACTATAATTAAAGAGGTCATATGATTTTTACTTTACTATTATGTCAGTGTTTCTAAACCTACATTTCTTTCCTCTTGTTATTGTATTTAAACTTAGAAAACAGACCTGGTGAGTGAAACACTACTACTTAGGGACCAGAGATCCAATTAATGACTAGTGGGTGTGTGGTCTGTAAACCCACATTATTCCCTTGCTGGCCATTTCATTCAGTGAAGTGGTCAGAAATAGCTCTTTAATGCCACTTCATGCCTGAGAGGTTCTCTATGCTGAGGATCATGTTAAATAAAGTAAAAATGGAAGATTTCCCCTTGTAACCATAGTTGAACTCGAATCTCATCTCTTCTGTAAAGTTCGTCCCAATTACCTTTCATTTCCCTTTTTGCCCAGAATCAGTTACTTGACACACTTATATATCGTTCTGTTCTCTGATTCATGAATGTATTGCAAAACCTTCACTCTGCCAGCTCTCTGTAAGCAAGAATGCCTCTTACTTCTTTTCTGTTCTTCAAGATACCAAGTTTAGGGCTTGGAGTACATCAGACCATGAAAGAAATACTTGCTTTTGGCTTATTAGTTTGAAACATAATCAAATAAAAATGTCCTTAGAAAAAGGTGATTGTAATAATGATATTTATATTGCCGATATTCAATAATATATCTTTCTTCCCCCCAATTCAAAATATTTTCTCATTGGTCTTACAATATGTATGCATCAGAATGAATTTCTCACTGTAATTAATAACAGGTTACTTAGGCCCATGACCTTTAAAAGAAATGTTTTCAAAAGGGTTGAGGAATTGTAGACAAGTTTACAAAAATATTTAAGAAATTTCTCATAGTAAGCATTTTGTTGAGTGGTTACGCATTATTGGACCATAAGCAAGGTATGTTTTAGGTGGAAAAAGGGGTTGGATTAATTCATCTTTGAGCTCTTTTTCAGCTCTTAACATTCTGACACCCCTTACTGAACAGTAAGAGAAAATCTCAGATTCTAATAAGGACCTTTAGATAAATATATTTGCTTGTATATGTAGGTCTATAAAACCCATGCTAAACAGCAAGGTGGCATTTTAAATGCCAACTTCTCTGACTCTTCCGAGTCGGTCCACAACACTACAGGCAGATGAAGGCTCCAGTGTCTTCATTTTTCACTGATGAAGGACTGTCTGAAAAATAGTGTTTACAAAAACATTCCTTTGCTGATTGTCTGCATCCCCTGCAGGGTTCAAGTGAGGGGTCTAAGAATCTGGGGAGGGCAAAGGCAGTGATGGGTGAATGAATCCTTTCTCATCATTCTAGAGGTCATCCTCAATAAGGCCACTCTTATGTGGGAGGTGGAAAGGAATCTGATGGTGCCTGTTTGTTTTGGCAGCCTGTGCCCTAAAGATGCACACATCCAGAGAATGACAGAGAGCCATTTTTCCAGGCCAAGCCTAACTTGTGTTTCCATAACACTGTGGGAAGCTGCAAATGTAAGCCACACAGGCCTGTCCCCAATCTATGAACAAACAGCCCTCTGCTTCCAGAGATACCGTCCCTAAATCACCTTTTATCCATTAAAGATCCATTTTAAAAATTAAGAAAAGAAAATATTCAAGAGACATATTTTTATCCCAGTGATTAGGTTATCAAGGAAATCAAGACTTTTTTTTAATCATTATTATCAACATCCACAAGAGTGGACTCAGCGAATGACAACTGAACATCCAGAGATCGTATGTCTCTTGGTTAAATTCTTTGCAATCCCTAGAATATTCCTTTATTGCTCTTCTTGACTTTCATGAACTTATTGTTTTGAGAGTCTGGATCTAAACAGCTTTTTAAATTAGTTTTCTATCTAGCAATGAGTATACTTGAGTTTTGTTGACACGAATCTCATGTTTTAGAATTCTTCACAAATCACCAGTTCAAATCCCAAGATTCTCAGACTATAAGGTATCACAATAGAAGGGACATGAAGCAAAGAAGTTAACGACCTCTGCATTAAAGTGTTTAAGTCTTTTATACAAAATGTACAGTTGCCTGCAAATCATAAGCACCATAGCTCATAAAACAATTACTGTGGAATAATGTGTTAACAATCCCATATTAATTGCTTCCACCTATTTGTTTCTTTCTTCAGAGTATACTCTGATTTTTCTTTTATATTACTATTACTACTTGATTTTGAATGCACATTATGTATGTATTCACTGTTTTACATTATTTCACATGTTTTTACATTGTTTATATTTACTTTGATAAAAATTTTGGTGCTTTGTTAACAAATATCTCTTTCAAACTCTGTTCAGACTTCTGTTAGTTTCAAATTATGGGTCTTTGAACAGGGCTTTGTCCATTAACAGAGCTATAGTAGTCACGCAAATTTTTTTTTTGGAATAGGATATAGATGTAAAAATTATAAGAGCTAGCTTTTTATTAGTATGCTGAATATCATATCAAGCAAGCATTGTACCATTTTATGGGCATTAACTCATTTAAACTGAACTACAAACCTATGAAATAGGCACTAGAGTTATCCTTACTTTAAATGAAACATGAAGGTAACTTGCCCAATTACAAAGGTAATACATACTAAAAATGAGATTTATTTGCCTATAAACACAGAGAGATTAGAGAATTAATTGTATATCTTTGTGATGTCACATTTAATGTTTTTGTTTTTTAAAGAACTCATGAAACACAATTATTGATTATGGCAGTATAGTAGACTAGATTTCCTTACCAACTTCCTCTTGAAAACAATGAAAATGCTGAGTAAAACAAACGTATCATCAATCTGGCAATAAGGGATGAAAAATTAGAGGTCAAATATTATGTGAAATAGAAAACAGAGGGTAACCTGAATTCTGCTTTCATACTTAGAGTATTCTAAGCTGGTGAGTTTGAGTTAATGAAAAGATACACAATTTACTGAAACCAGGCTTAATTATATAAATATATCTACATATACACACTAATTTATAATATACACACACATACACATACACATATACTAGCATATTAATCTATTTATAGAATACACACACACATTTTTTTCCTGAAATGTAAGTATTGACATACACATATGAAAGACCTTTTTGTTATAGAATTTTCCATTAAAAGAAATATGTTTTCATAAGTGAATGAAGGCTTCAGGGTTCAGAAGAAATCTACTTTATCTTGCGAATGAATTGAACAGGATCTAAAAGTTTATGTGCATCTATTAGTATCTATACGACCTATAGACCAATACTATGTAGAACATGCAGATACACATCAATTGAGAGAAACATAATAAAATGTTTTTTAGGCTTTCATAAAGTTATTTCATTACAATTTTTTCCGTGGTTAGTATAACGAGACTTATGTTTTGATTTTTCTAGAGATCTGCTTGACAACTTTTTATGCAAACAAATGCCATATATTCTTGCATTTCTGGGAAGAATTTTGGGGTAAGATGTTGTTTTCTTGAGTAGGTCAAAAATATTTCATCTCCACAAGGAGTTTATGGACTTGTTTCTACTTGATCAGTGACTTGAGTAATTAAGAAACTTGTGTATGAGACCAGTATTTTTACCAAGGTCCAATTTAGGAAAAATATCTCTCATGGCTAAGCAGTTTTCCTTCAGGTAATAGTTTAGTCACCGTGCTCTTGTACCTCATATTTATTCAAAATTAACTTTTTAAATGATTTATAATCACTGTAAGAATTATTGTTCAGTGATAACTTTTGCTTACTACTCAACAAATACAAATTTATCACAAGACATTTTCTCAAAAGAAGACTCCTGGTTTCTAAAGCTGAAAAGAATTTGTATAATCTTTATCTATAGGGCTTGATAGTCTGAATTTCTTTAAATATTTGAAAGAATGTTATGCAGAGTCTATATTCAGCTCATATTGTAGATAGTAACTTAAGTTTTTGTTAAGCAAAGAAACAAATATTGCCTTAAGAGAATTATGTTGTTTAATGTATGTTTTGAAGGCATAGTTAAATGACTTGTAAAAACTTTTTAGTGGTTTTAAATTGTTTACTTAAAAAAATAACTATTTGGAATATAAATAGCTAAAGAATACTCCTGGGAAATTGAGTGCTGGTAATATAGCAATGAGAAAAAAAACACACAAAACTCCATGTTGATATGCCCCTATACCATGTATAGGCATATCTATATCACAAAAACCATGGTCCTGAAATTTAGCAGTGACTACACCTATTTTTTTCCTAAGGATAAACATTGAATAGGCATGATTTTAAATTAAAATTCTTTTTAGACATTCCAAAGAAATCAGTCAAAAAAAAAAAAAAAAACAACTTAAGGTCAAAAGTGTTTTTTTCCAGTCAAAAATAAGAAATTAATTAAAGAAATTGTAATAACTGCCTGCCTATAAAAAATCCACATCACATCCTTTGGCTCCACATCTAGGCTGAACTTTGCCCTTTTTTGCGCTTTTATTAATATCTGTAGTCTTCATTTAGATTGGCTCTTTTGATTGACCTAATTCAGAATTATTTAAAATTTCAAGCAATTTATTAATTATTTCTGTTAAATTACTTAATTGTTCTGATAACTCTATGAACCAATTAACTACTTCCTCATATTAGTCTCTCTTGATCAGAACACATTGACCTAGTAGTCTATGAAGGTATACTCTTGTTTAACTGAACTCTGAAATGCCATTATTGCTGCTCAACAAATTTGAGTTATCGATTGCTGTCCTGTTTGTTAACAGGAGTGAAAGACTGTGGTTAAAGAGTTAGCTAACTATCAACTATCAACTAACTACAGTCTCAAGCCTGTAATAAAGATCCTCTTAGTTCTAGAATAAGTCATCCAGCACATTTGCTTCCCTAGGCCTTAGAATAAACTAACTTCAATGCAAAGGCCAGTCCCAGGCAAGAGACTCTCACTGCATTCCCTTGATGTGTAGCGTCTACTTGGTAGACCAGGGTCTAGTTGTTTGTCTGCCCATTGAAAGACGTATATCATTTGAGAAGTGTTGAAGAGTCTGTAAATATGTTAGAGCTATGGAGATCCTCTCAGAACCATGTAAGGGTTTCCAAATATCCTCTGTGATTTGGAGAGTCTGAAGTCAACCAAATATTCCCAGGTCTAGGAGATGACTCAGTCTTCTGTCTAGGTGTTAATTTAGTGGCTAGGAACACAAGTAGTCCTGGGCTCGTATCAAAGTTCTGCTACTAACTAGCTATGCAAACTTTGGCAAAATATTTGCCTTTTTATGCTCTTCATTTATAAATGTTCATATGTTATAATGGAGATTTATAGGATAATAAATAAATAAAAGAAGTATTCAGCTTAGTATTTGATAAGAGTTGTCTATTACTAGTTTTTTAGGTACAATTTTATTCTGTGAGAGGCTTTCACTGCAGCGCGAATACTACCTAAGCCATATATTTCAAATTACTATTCATGACACATAAATGGATAGTAGAAATAAACAAAAAATTCACATTATTAAAATAGAGTAGAATAGAACACGTTGATGAGTACGTATAAATAAGCATTATTCAACATGGCACTTATAGTTAACAACAGTGTACTGTACACTTAAAAATGTGTAAAAAGAGTAAATCTCATGTTAATATTCTTGCTACAGTGAAGATAGAGAAAAAATAATAAAAATAAAATAAAAAATATAAATTGTATTCCAAGGGAGGAAAATAGCATGAGTATTTTTCATGAAAATTTGTTTCAAGATAATATATATGGAACCCGGTGTAAGATGTATTTCCAAAAAGCTAGAAAAACATTGATCTAAAGTTCACCCCATTAAATTCATTTGTTTAAAGTGATAGATGCAAATCTCTGTTCTTGGCGAAAAGAGGCGGGTCTATCATGCAAAATACCAAATGGCTCAGCAGTTCTCATTTTGATATTGTTGAATTAAATTTGCCAGCAATTTAGTGACTAAAAAAAATGGAAGCGTTTATATATAGGAATTATATTATGTGATTTAGCTTTACATGAGCCAATGTTTTCACAAGATTAATCTGTGAGTTTATTGTGTAAAATTAGCTATTTTGTGCCAAATGTACTCCTTCCAAGAAGAAAACATTAAGAGATAAATCACATTACATCATTAATTCTGTGAAGTTGTAGCAAGACAGGATTGTTGAAGTATTAGTTCAGATATGCAATTGGTGAATAAAAGACATTTTGAAAGATGAACAAGAATAAATCAATTCTTCTTCCTCTTCTGCATCTTTGTCCTCATGAACATATTTTATATAATACAATGGTACTGCTTTTTAAAATTAGCTTCAACTAATTTGTGTTAACTATATTAAGCAGATGAAGGGAATCCTAATGAAGTGGTTAAAACCAATTGCATAAACATTCTTGGTAGCTAATGAAAACAGTCTAAGAGTATAGGGACCTGATTCTTTCACCTTTCTCAGCTCCAGGGAATTAAAATCTCACATAGTGTGGGTTTCGTTCTGTGTTTCCACTCCAACAGAAGTTTTCTTTGTAAGACTCTTGCAAGTCGCATACCGATGAGGCTAAAGGAATGACTTTTTAAAAATCTGTTCTGTTTTTTTCTCAAATTTTTCAAATATATTAACTTTGGTTTCAGCTCATCTTTCCCACAGAAAAAGTGGGAGGGAAATTGCTTGTTTTCATCTGCTTGGGCTATGATGTTTTCCTTCAGTACAGAGAGAAGTTGAGAGGGCATGTGTCTGGGTCACAAAGACAGATTTCAGCTGTGTTTTTCAATGTGCGGGTATGTGGTCCCAGCCTTCTTGGCATAATACAGTAGTCATATAATAAAATGACTCTAGGGACAAAGTACCTTTGTCAACCTGCCATCAAAGTCAGTAGTGCCTCCTTTCTTAATACGACAAAGTTGTTCTCTTCAATGTTACAAACCTTCAGAAAACCCCAAACCCTCTAGAGCAAGGTATTCCAAATGAATGCCTCCTTGAAAAAAAAAATTCTTTAAGACATGTACAGACCACATCAGTGATATATGAACTGAATCTGAGTTGCAGAAGTAACCTGTGAACAACAAAAGAACCAAGTCAGTGCCCATAGCTATGGTGCATAGGTTGTTGAGGTAATCATATGCTAGCCACAAAAACTATATTTGTAAAACACTAGAGCCACACAAGCTAGGTTGTATTATGCAACTGATAAGGAGTAAAATTCTGCCAATCATCTCATTCAGAGAAATGAAGATGTGACAATCTTGGGATTAGTTAGATTAGATATACCATACTCTTTTGCAGAAATATTTTGCAGTAGTCCCTCTTATCGGTGGGGTATATGTTCCAACACCCCCAGTGGATGCCTGAAACCACTGACAGTACTGAACTCTATATTTTTTATATATACATACCTATGATAAAGTTTAATCTATAAATTAGGCACAATAAGAGATTAACAACAATAACTTATAATAGGACAATTATAACAATATACTCTAATAAAAGTTATGTGATTGTGGTTTCTCTCTCTCAACATATCTTATTGTATTGTACAAATCTTTCTTGTGATTATATAAGATGATACAATGTCTACGTGATGAGATGAAGTGAGGTACTCAGAATGGTATGAAACTTAGAACTTATGAATTATTTATTTTCAAACTACAGTTGACCATAGACAACTGAAGCCATGAGGAGTAAAATTGCAGATAAGAGGAGACTACTGTATATGATTTTTATATCTAGGGATCCATAATTATGAAATTGTGACCTATAAACTGTTAGTGGTTTAAAAGCCTTAAGTAGTTCCATGTGGAATAATCAATTTATTAGCATATTTCTATGACAACATGTTTCTCTCATCTTATTTCCTTCAGCTCCATTTCCATGCATTATTTTTATATAAGGCAAAAAATAGAAATTAAACTGGATACTGAATTCTCCGTTGCTTAAACATTGCATGTATATGTGCCCATTAAAAGATATAATATAACTGAGTTGGAATCTGGGATGCAAATGTAAAAAGAAATGGTCTCTCTCTAAAGGCTAAGAGGAAAGACAGGTTGAAAGATGACACAAATAACATTTTAAGGTACTTATATAAGGGGTATACCTAACTTACATATTTCTTATGGATACTTCTAAAGCTTAGTTAAAGGAAACATACAAGCAGAGTTGAGGATTCTAGGTTAAATAACTCCAAGAGCATAAAATACTATCTGCTATTTTTAAGGATGGGGTCACTATTCAAATATAGCATCTTTACTGGATATTTTACTATTATCTCTATCTTCACAGTCATATTTTTACTTCCACAATATGCTGTGATTTTTATATTTTATGATTAAACTTTGTTATAACAATTCAAATTTAAACATTACCTAGAAGTCTTAAATGCTATTATATATGCTTGTGCTAATTTCTTAAATGGCAATTTAGTTCTACATTTCATGGTAGGAATAGAATGAACTTAATAAAGAATAGGTTGCAAATTCAATCCCTGGCAACCTATGTAACTTCTCTCTTAGAGTCACAGAAAGTAGCCTTGTCCCAGCCAGCTCTCTCACAAATGTAAGCCCTTCACCAAACAATAATGTAGGGAGTTAAGATAGAGTTTCTTCACCAATGCCAAGCACACCACTGAAGAAATGGTCTCTCTCTAAAGACTAGGAGGAAAGACAGGTTGAAAGATGACACAAATAACATTTTAAGGTACTTATATAAGGGGTATACCTAACTTACATATTTCTTATGGATACTTCTAAAGCTTAGTTAAAGGAAACATACAAGCAGAGTTGAGGATTCTAGGTTAAATAACTCCAAGAGCATAAAATACTATCTGCTATTTTTAAGGATGGGGTCACTATTCAAATATAGCATCTTTACTGGATATTTTACTATTATCTCTATCTTCACAGTCATATTTTTACTTCCACAATATGCTGTGATTTTTATATTTTATGATTAAACTTTGTTATAACAATTCAAATTTAAACATTACCTAGAAGTCTTAAATGCTATTATATATGCTTGTGCTAATTTCTTAAATGGCAATTTAGTTCTACATTTCATGGTAGGAATAGAATGAACTTAATAAAGAAATTCAATCCCTGGCAACCTATGTAACTTCTCTCTGTAGTCACAGAAAGTAGCCTTGTCCCAGCCGGCTCTCTCACAAATGTAAGCCCTTCACCAAACAATAACGTAGGGAGTTAAGATAGAGTTTCTTCACCAATGCCAAGCACACCACTGAAATCCTAGAATGAGAGACAGTGGGCTCTAAATAAGAACATTTTCACTTTGTTTCATTGATTATCAACAATTGAGTGAGTCAGATAGGCTGAACCAAAACCAGAGAGACAAGAAAAGCCCACATAATTTATAACTGAAGAAACACCTTTAGATAGCAGACAAAAATGTAAGTATTACATGAATCTCTGAGAATCTTAGTATTTAGAAATAAGATGGAGTTTTGCTTTGCCTCCATGTAATATGTGATTGCTATTTTTACTGTTTAGTGTTTCATACAGCGTGTTTTTCAAAGGTTTCAGAGATAAGCTTCTCTTAACGGGGATTTCATGATCTGAGAGATCTCACCAATAGGAAGTTTATCCTAGTGTGGTTCTTATGTTTTTAACCAGACATTTTTGAGGTCTTGATGTAGTTCAACTATTTCTTTGTGAACCACATGAATTTTATGGGAGTCATTCCATTTATTTTTATTTAGGGAGGAACCTGTCAGGAATTTCTTTTACCACAGAGCAGACACATTTTGTGATTATTATTTGTTCTTTGTAGAATACTGATGGAGTTTTTGATGTGTTAGAAGTCCAACAGAGCTGAGAATTTAAAGGTCATTGAAGAGAATTTAAAGGTTTATGGAGGAGAAAACAGTTTCTAGCTTGGCAGTTGATGAAGTGAAAAATGATAATTATGAGTTTGGTCTTGTGATTCATTGCTATTTATATAGGTACTTCAATTATTTTAATTCTATTGATAGGTAAATTTGGTAAAACGAAATAGATCAATTCATTGAAAAATTATTTATACTAGTGGTTTAATTCCTCAAAGATGAAACAGTCATTTGACTGACAATTATTTTTTCACTTCTTTATCATTTGTTTTGACGTTTTGGAGATAAGAACTAAACTAGAGTGGTAAGAAAAAGTCAAATCTAAAAGAAAAACATCTTAATTGTAGTTTGGTTAGTTTATTAAATTTGGATGTTAAAATATAAAAATATTAGGGCAAGAAATATGATTGATAGCTCTCTGTATAAAAGTACTGGTATAGCATAAAGAACATTATATTACTCATATCATTTAATCATAAGAAAAAATAAGGAAGAAAAAAAGAATTTAAAAACATTTCTTTCACCATGATTTCCTCTGACCTCATGTAACCTCTGCTGTCATCATACTCACCTCCTCACAGACCTACAAATGTCATATGTATTTTTCTTTATCCCTTGTATTTTTTTCATGTTTTTCCTCTGCCAAAAACGTTTCCTTTTTCTTCTCTGGTGGTGATCAATATCTAACCTATTCTTCAATACCTTTCCTGACTACCCTTATCCACTCTGATCTCGACCTTTATTGCTATGAGCCAAAATATTCCAAAATAAAAGAATTGAAGCATTTGTTTGTCTTAAGACTTCAATAGATTGCGTTTTGTGAATCAAGGCTTTGGTTATCTCACAATAAACTAGCTCATTACTTCCAAGAGACATTCAAAAACAAAATGTGATAAAAATGCAAGGGGAGACACACTGACAAAAAAAGACAAAGAGCAGAAAGTTGCTGGCAGTGAATAAAGAAACTAAATTTGTGGAACAAGTGAAAGTATACATTAAAAGAGACAGTAATACAGCATGTCCAGCAAACAAAAAAATTATGAGACATGCAAAGAAACTGAAGATGGAATTCAAAATCAAAAGAAGAATCAGTCAATAAAAGAAGACTCACAGATATCATTGATGTTTGAATTACAGAACAAGACCTTTAAAAGATAACTCTGACAAATATGTTAATGAGGCTCATGGAAAAAGTTAAAAAAAATGCATGAGTAGATAGGACATTTCATCAGAAAAATGGAAACTAAAAGAAGGAACTAAATGGAAATTATGGAATTGAAAATGCATAATCAGAAATAAATTTATTTCACAACATAGTAAATCTGAACAACAAAAAAAAAATCAAAGCTGAGAGAATTCATTTTCAACAAATCCTCACTACAGGAAATCCTAGGAGAAGATTTTTGGGTGGAAGGGAAAGTGATAGTTTGTGAAAACTCTGAATGTCAGGAAGAAATAAGGAGCAGCAGGAAGGGAATTATCCAAAAGTAAGAAGAAGAAGAAGAAATAGAAGCCAGTCTCTATCTTCAATGTAGCTTTGAGATATTTTAAAACCTCAAGGAGAAAAAAAAAGCAACCAAAATAATGAAGATCAAATAGCGATATGAGAAGATACAAGGAAAGGAATGACTATAGAATTTAATAAAAGCTGGTAGAGCACACATTTCTTTAACAAGTAGCACATAAAACAGTTTTTAAATAAGAAAAGACAAAATGAAAAATGATGTGATAGGAGATAACTTCTATTACCGCTATAGGAATGGCTGCATGGACTGACAAAATGAGTTTCCATGCACATTATTTAAGACTAAGAGATGAGAAGGCTGAAATGAATGGAGAATCATATAAATAAGCCATACTGACTCTTGCCAACTTGGCCACCCATCAATTAATCTCAGCCAAGCAGGCTTAACAATCATTCAGCCTGACTGTTGCCTGACTTCCATCTATGCTCCTCCATAAACTAATGCCAATATAGCATCCAGAGAGATCCTTTGAAAACTTGAATTAGATAGTGATAATTTCGTTCAATATTGTATTCCTCTTGTACCCTGGCACTCCATAGTTCCCTTTTCTGCTTTTTTACTACATAGCATTTAATACCATCTGATACAACTATATTTTACCTGTTTCTTTACTCAGTCTCCCTTGTTAGAATTATGTTCCACATTTACTTTACTCCTGTATTCTCAGTACTTCAAATAGTACTTAGCACATAGTAAATAATCCATATATGTTTATGAATATATCAATAAAATAAGAGAAAGGACAATTGTTGCATAGGGGAGAGAAAAATTTATGAACAGATTTGTGAGGGACTCAATAGAAAATTTTGCTGGAGAAAATTTTTATAAAAAATGTTTCTTCCCCAAAACTTAAAAAAAAAACCCTGTTCAGTCTCCAGTTTTCTGAGCTTCAGAATCCCTGTCTATAAATTGAGAATTAAATTCATGTCACGGGGATGTTGTAAAGACTGAAAAGAACATGAAGTACCAAATATAGTTCCTATTATGTTATTACATGGAGAAGGGTGTTTCAGTATATATTGTTCCTCATGCCACTTTTACTTACCACTGTCCAGGGAAACCCTAAATTATCTCAAGAACCACATCTGGAACAGTATTACTCTTCTCCTAAAGGGGACAAATGCCCACCTCAACCTACTACCAACAAAACAAACACAGTCATTAGTAAAAAGAAAATCTGGGGCTTTCTTTGTTTTTCAGTTTTTAGGGGTTTTTTTTTTTTTACTCCTTATTTTAAAAAATCAGCTGAACTTATCTAAACTCTAAAAAAATAGTTTATAAAGTTATTTACATATACATAACTTATGTGTAGATATTTGAATCCACTTCCAAACTTATCTCCACATATGTAGCTATCCTCAGTTATATATGGAGATGCTCACCCAAAAATCATTGGTTACATTTCTTAAATATGAAAGACAAATTGATAACCTGATTACCCAAGGTTTCGTGAAGTTTCTGATTATTTTGGGAAGTGGAAATGAATTCCAGAAAGAAAATGTAAATATTAGGATAACTATCCTAATGGATACCTCTAGGAATACTCTGATGTTAACAAAGCATGGGTGATTTGGACTTTTAACACTTTCCCAGGCTAAATGAATTAATCCTTGGTTTCTAAGATTTGTGCTCTATTTCAGTCTATGGAAGTAGTTTTCATCTTTCAGGGTCTTCTGAACCCTGATGTTTTCAATCTCATGATCTGGGTTTGGTCCCATAAAGAACTCTGTAACAGAGTTATCATCTCTATGGAATGTTGAAGACTACTGTGAACTTTGAGCAGATTTAACAGCTGCGTTTCAGCCCTGTTAAGAGTCCTAAACCGAGACAGTGCTCAATGACACGAATTTATGAATCTTTCCTTCTTTTCTTCACTTCTGAGAAAGCAATCACACTTCATATGGTAATCTTTTTCTTTTTCCTGAAGATGTTTTTTGATCAGCTCCTTTGACCTTGTAAGAACATCTTAATGAGTGGTTTGACAATGGGGTGTGAGGGAAATCAGTATTGTTCCCAAGCACATGAAGCATCTGTATTGTCCAGGAACTTATCCTTACTTTTCTGCTATAGAATCTGTTGTCTGCCATTGTGTTTGTTTGATACTTGAGTTCAGAAAGCCAATTGGAATGTTATTTCGTAAGAACATAATGAAAACATAATCTTGGGAAAGAATTACTGTTGATCTTTGGCATGAGAAACCAGTTAAAATTTTTATTTTGTAAATTAATTTTATGCCTTATGCAAGTAATCTATTGAACATTTAAGAATATTTCCTAATGGCTAAGGATTGACTGAATGAGGAGACATAACTAATAAAGCAAAAGCTGGAGCAGGAAGATATGCTAAGTGAAATCATGCTAGAATTTTTCTTTGGTATAAATGTATTCAAATAATTATGCATCTGATTCCCTTAACAATTCTTTTTCTTTTCTTTTCCTGTTTCTTCTCATTTTAGCCTTTTCCCTCCATATTTCTCTTGCCATCTAAAAGATCACTTTCTTCTTCCTATTTTTTTTTTTTTTACTGAAAGAAGAAAATGAGCAACTCTCTCCCAAATCAGTTCTCCTGAATCATTTTATTATAAGTTCACTATTTTTTCCCCGTTTTCAGGAAGTAAGAATAATTTATTTGAGTGAGAGAGATATGTATTAAGGAAAGTTTGACCATTCGTGGCTGTTATTATTTGAAAATACTTCTTTTTCTGTGTCTCTTTGAGGGCAAATCAAATCTTTTGGGAAGTAGTATATCCTTATTAACTGTATTTAGTTATTTGGGACACAGAATTTAAAGCATTCTACCTTCTCTCAAGGGAATTTTACTTTTTACTTTGTTCAGAAGTTTGGATATCTGGGTCTCACTGAGAAATAAGTAAAATGTCAAATGATCTTATGAGAATATTAGCAGACAATTCCTGTTCTGCCACCAGCTATGTGAATCTGAGCAATTTACTTAAACTTTCTAGGCCTTGCCTTTAAAATAATAGGACTTTTGACTATCTGTCTAAGGTTGTGCTGAGTTTTAACTTATAAAATTCTAAATACAGAGAGATGGGACGCTTGTGGAAAAGAGCTTCAATTTATTATATGGTGCTTCTATAATATATTGTATTCCAATTTGTGACATGCAACCTCTGAACTGTATCTCGGTTTTTCCCCTTGGGAAAACTAGAATAATAATATTGACTTCAGAGGGGTTCCCCTTCCTGTATGTATACTTAGGTAATGTTTAAATAATAAAATATACAATTGACAATCAAGACCATAAAAGTAAATAGAAAAATTAATTATGATATAAAAATATATTACAGTTTTCAGTATATCAAAAAAAACATAGAGTCCACTGTTCTCACATTGTACCTTTCTTTTATAGGAGATTCTTGGTAAGGTATATGTTGTAAGAAAAATTGAGTTCTAACTGGGATGTCAGTGAATTGGAATTTAATTTCCTAAAGATTGTCACAGAGAAAACAATGTGTGGTGGCTGCAGGATGCAGCATAAGCTGTAATAGCATTTATCCCAGGGTGCCTTCTACTAGAAGAGCACTGAGGTATGTCTCATAAGAAATTACAAACAACTGTCAAGAGTTACGAAGACTGACAAAAGCTCACTCTTAAGATAGCCAGGGTTGAGCTCTTCGTAATACCTTTGGCCTTTTTCTTGGTGATTCTTTAGGCAGAGTCAGATGCTTGTGGAAATATATTTCACTTTTCAAATGACCCTAGGAATCCCCAAGTGACATGATAGTGAGGGTCATCCTATTGTGCATGTATGTGTGTTTCACTTTCTCTCATTTATTATTCATTTCGTTAAAGTTTCTGCCTATTACATCTTTTGGATCATTTGGCTCAATTCACTGCCTTACATGACATCTGCATCTTGTAAAATTTTCCTAGTGGTATATTTTCCGTTAAACATGTCCATGACAGTTTTATTGTCACAAAATAAACTTGTTTGTGCTAGCATTTGCCAATTCACAGATATTTGATTTATAGGATACAAGAAGACATTTTTCTTCATTTAAAATACACAGATTATGAAACTTCACAGTCTTAAAAGCTATGAGAATAGCACAGATCCAACAATAATCAACCTTTGATTGATCAAAATCTAGAACAATGGAGTCCAGTGAATATTCAGAAAAGAAATTCTGACTGCCCAGATATATCTTTTAACCCTCTATGTATTTAAAAAATTTAGGTGGCTTATTGCCTTCTGCAATGCCTGTTGCTTTTATATTTTACTAAGATATATTTTGCATGACTGTCTTTATTGGAAACTGATTATCAAGTATAACAGGCAAGGGGTTTCTTCCTAGTGGAGTGAAAGATCACTATTTACGTGCATCAGAAGTATACTCATAGATCCAATGGGTTATGTTTGTTTATTGTCTACTATATTTACCAGGCACTGTTGGTTCTGAAGGAACAATGATAACTAATTCAGACACTATCCTTGTTCTCACTAATTGCAAGCAAGA
The DNA here is from genome assembly GCF_000325575.1 of Pteropus alecto. NCBI lineage: Eukaryota > Metazoa > Chordata > Mammalia > Chiroptera > Pteropodidae > Pteropus > Pteropus alecto. Next base: position 21,425,935 of record NW_006494612.1, on the reverse strand, counting down.
ATAAAAAAGACAATTATAATACAATATGTAAACAGCTAGGATAAGACATTACTTAGAATGGATGCCTAACCCAGACTGTGGGGTCAGTTGCCCAAAAGCTATGAAATTTATATTGAATCTTGGAAAGTGAATAGTTGGATACTAAGTGTTCTGGTTATCCACCGCTGCATAACAAGCAACCCCAAAACTTAGTAGCATGAAGCAACTATTTTCTTACATGTTAACAATATGGACAGGGCTTGACTGGGAGATTCTTGTACTCCATGTGATATTAATACAGTGTGTTACGTATGTACCAAGCCCTGTCATATGCAGCTTTTCTTTTTTCTTTATAGTGCTTCAAGGCTCAGAGAAAGTGCTCTGAGACTAATATGGAATCAGTAAGACCTTCTCTGACCAAGGTTCAGTATCACACCACATCGCTTCATTTCGTCAGTGTTTCTGAGTCATAAGAAAAGTCCAGATTTGATGCATAATGTTAAGAATCAAATAAAGCAAGGTTTTTTGACAAGCCATCTGTAGAGATTAACTACCTCAGCAGATGATGGAAAAAAGACTGGAGACTGACTCTTAAGCAAGGAGAAATGGCTTTTTTTAGAGGAATTAGAGAGCTTAGCTGTTCTACATTTCATGGAAGTGATATACGTGATATTTACCTCTTTTTCTCTTTGTCTAATATGACTTATACTTACCCTTTAGGAGTTGCTCTCTGTAAGATTTTTCTGAATATACCTAGCCATTTTTTTCCCCCTAAGAAGCCTGCATAGCTTCTAATTCCCAGCAGGAGGAAGTAACCATGAAAGTCATTGGCCATGACTCGTTGTCATTTGACCCTTGCCCTAGTGGTTCAGAAATAGTTTAAGTATTTAAACTCAGTATATCAAGCCAAGTTTAAGGTATAGAAAAAATACTTTCTCTACTGACTTAAAATGACTGTATAGTTTGTATATGACACACCTACCAACCTAATGAGCCAATATTAACTGGTGACTGTCATTGTTCCACACCGTGTTAACACTTTCTTAATTTGAGGCAAGCCTCTAATCTTACTCATTTATTCTACTGATTAATCTCCTGTTTATTCCTCCTGGTGATCAGGGCCAAGGGAAAAAAACTGGCCGAAGATCTGAGGAAGCTTAAGGAGATATTCCAAACACTATAATTAAAAAAAATAAGTCCAAATTAACCTGGAATAATTCATATGAGATCATCTATTTTTATTGCTAATGAAAGTGAAGGTGGGCTGTTGCTTTTATTCCTAATATTTTGAATTTTTAATTTAGATATAAAAATTCCCTTCACTGCAGATTTTAGGGCCTTGAGGTAATCATTTTCTAGGTTACAAAATAAAACTATATCCAGTTTTGATTGTGTCATAAATGGCTTAATCAAAAACAAAGACATATTTTTTTCTCATCCTTTTCTGGGTAAACCTCTGTTCTGAGTTGCTTGAACATTAAACCCACAGTTCACGTAAGAAATAACTTCTCACTATTTCTCTGTTGGGTGATTTTTTAAAAATATAAACAGAATATAGGGTTTTAAGATCTAGAAGCCATATTCACTCTCTTGTTTCGAACACTCAGCATAGAATTCTTGTGAAACTGTGCATCTGAACATTAATTTCTCTTTCTCTATGTTAAAAAAAAAGAATGCTTGCAATTCCTTTCTAAGGAAGGTATCCTTTCTGTCACTTTGTCATAAAGCCTTCGGTGTGGGTCTAAGAAGCAGATAGTGAGAAGGACTTTTTCCCAGGGAAGGAAAGACATGAGGACATCTTTCGAATCCAGCTACCTAACGTTCAAGTTGAAGTTTGAATAAATATGATCTAAACTTCTTTCTCTTCCCTCCATCCCTCTTAATCTTCAGTAACATTTATTATACTCACACACACCAGGATTGCCATATTGCATGTACTGCATGAACGAATGCAGGAGCCCAGAAACAGAGATGGCTTTGAGAATGTACGTCCTCTGGACATTTGCAGAAATGCTGGGGGAAGACTTTATATTTATGAAGACATGAACTAATGTACAAGCCAATCTTACTAAGATCTTCATGGGGTGAGATATTCACCTAACACCTTTCTTAAATGAAAATGGGGATAATATAAACTCTCTGAGACCTTTTGTAAATTATGGCATCCTACAAAAAAGATATGATTTTTATAATACAATTTCAATAAATATGTTAACATTCTGATCTTTAATCTCTTCTCTCTAATAAGCGAGTTTACAAAAAAAAAAGAAAAAGGAAGAAGAAACAAAGTCCTTATGAAGAATAACACATTTTTACAAAGAAAAGACCCATTAGGAATTAGTCTCTTTATTTGGTAACCAATATTTCAAATTTAATTAGACACACTACATTTTCTGTTAAGAAGAGCCCCAATGTCATCAATTTTCAGTATATGGTGATAAATATTATTTTACACATATTATTTTATGTATAATATTACATATAATGTTATTTTACATATTTTACATATAGGTACCAAAATAAAATGCCTAATATGAAAATAAAATCAAGTCTTTTGATGTCTCTTTCTGTAACTGTGTGAATAAGGTACCTGGAAGAACTATAGAAATTATATTTTATAGAAAGACTAATTAATTAATTAGTTAATAGCAGAGAAATAGCTTCATGAAATTTTGGACAATATATTCAAGCCATATATTTCAATGTACCTATTTAAAATTATGTACCTTCTATCTGATTATTTACTTGTCAAGTTTGAAGAAATAACAGTAGTATTTTCCTTAGAAAATAACAGTAGTATATTGGTTAGAGTCATTTTTCATTACAATTAAGAAAATAAAATGCCTGCAGTATTTTGATTTTAGAATAACAGTATTAGTATAATACACTGACCACTAGATGGAGGTATGCCTTCCTAGCTTCACCCATGATAGTTTTCTTACTATGAATAGAAACTATTAACAAAGGAGAGGCTAGTGCGGTACTGGATGTGCAGAATCATAACAGATATATGTGTTAGGTTTCATTTACCCCCAGCATCACAGATCTCAGGAGCTGCTTAATATGAGGAATGTGGCACGATTTTCTGTGGTCATTGGGAATAATTCCCAAACTAAATAATAAGACATTGTAAAGTCAAGTCCTTTTTTATCTAAAGAATTTGTCAATATCTTCAGAATAAAGTTTTTATTTGTTTTTTTTTTGAGTTTTTATAAAATTACTTTTTATTAAACACCAGAAAGAGTTGCTCTATCACATTATTATTAAAAGGATATTTGGTGTTCAAATTTCAAGCAAATTATTTGCTTTGACATAAATACAAAAAAAAATTTGAAAAAAAACTAACCTGAATCCATTCTCAAGTCCTTAAGGAATATTTCACCACCTAACTGAAACTGATTTATTAAAATCCAAATTCTAGGCACCACTCGACAGATTAACCTCATCCTTTAACCACCCTTAAGGTCAAAATTTGTGCATTCTATCCAGTGGTCCTCAAATTTGCTCACCTGGTTCCATAAAACTAAGCAATCTCATACATTTTAAAGAAGACATCTACATTTTTCATTATTTTCAAAGAGAGGGATTTCCAGTATATTGCAAAAAATGACAAAATAAAAATTTTAGAATACTATTATATCACTCTTTTCAACATTTCAGTGGAATCTAAGTTTATAGCCATATGATCCTCACCATCAACCATTTTTAAAAATGCATGTTCAGGCTTTTCATTTTAATGTTCCTTTTTTTAAACTCATATTTTCCTCACAGAATGTAATTCTAATATGTTTTATGCTGGAAAGTCTTATTAAATACCTTACCATATTTTTCTAGCATAAAAATATTTATCTCTGCTATATTTTATGTGCATTTGTTATTTGATTTTTATCTGAATCCTACTTACTAGAATGTAAACTCCATATGGATAGAAATTTCTTTTCTGTTTTTTTCACCACTGAATTTCTAACACTTGAGACAAGACCTAATACAGAGTACATGCTAAATATTTTTTAAATAAATGGAAGTAAAATTTAAGTTTTCAATTTTTCTATGATCATGAGGCTCTATGTTTTAAATGTTTTGTTGCAGTCAAGTTATCATGACAATCATTATTAACATATAATTTTTAAAAACAATATAACATATATTAAAATATTGATAATTATTAAGATAGAAAGTAAAATGTTGTTTGAAATGCAGTTTTCAATAAGATAAATGAGGCTTTCCTGATTTTCATTGTCACATATCTCCAGGAGAATATTACTTTTTACTAGAATGAGAAAGAGTTCAGTATTGATATTATTTCATTTTTTAATTTTCATAGATATAAACACTAAAAAACTTAACCATATAAATTAAAAACGTAAAGGTGACTTTTATAGCACCAACACTTAGTTCTTTGAACTATTCTTGAGATAAGTGTCAAATATTACATAGTTATCTGTCATCAAAAGAATTTTGATGATCCATCAGTTAATAGATTAAGTTCTTCAATTTTACTTAAAACTGAGTATTAAAACTACCTGACGGGCAATGTTATATTACCCAAAGGCATTATCGTTTCAAAGGCGCCTTTTGTTTGGCATACTTGAAGTATGTATCCCCCTGGATGTACTTCTCTTTTATGAAGTGAAAAGTAGGCAATCCTGAAAAAGGAAGGGGTATAGTAATCAGAGGATGGAGGGGTGTGGGGGTTCCACTTCTATCACAGATACTTTTTTGGGTCCTCAGGAAGATCATTTTGAGGTAAGAATACAAATGGAATTTAAGACAGAAATGTTTTGCCTAAAACTATGCCTCTGACTATTAATTAGTTTTTGTTTTGTTTTGTTTTGTTTTGTTTTGTTTTGTATATTACCCAGATTATCCCACTTTAAGAGTCATTGTTTTAGGCTACCATTTAACTCTGCTGTGACAACCTGACTCCCACTATTCTGAGCTGATATAGCTCAACAGAGTAATGCTCTATCTGACAATAATGGAAACTGCGCCAGTCTGAAATAACCCACAATAATGAAATGCAAGCAGTTCTTGTTGGCCCAATAAATGAACGGTTACACTGAGCATTAAATGATGATGCACTTATCAGACAGGACAATCTTCTCACCTGAAGAGCATGGTTGATCATAGGCCAATCCAGGGACAGCTGTGTTTTCCAACAGATATTTTAGTCATCTGAGCTAGAATAGTATTTCTAATTGTTATAGAAACTATAACATATTTTTAAAACTCCAAGATTGTACAATTAATACAATATTTCTATCTTCATGGCAATCTAACCTGATATAGATATTGCTATCTCCCTCTGCTAATGTGAAATATGAGCATGAAACCTGATGACTAACTTGCTCAGGGTCATATACGAAGTAACAATTGGCACATGGCCACATGAAGAGAACATAAAACAATGTCTACCTCAAATAGTAACAATAAAAATAAGAATAGCAAGTAATATTTACCAGGTACTTACTATTGTTAAACTCTACAATGTGCCCGTTTCTGAGAACAGGATTACAAAATTCTTGTTCTTTGAATTATGTCAACAGCAAGGACATAACACTCAAAATCCTCTTGTTTAAAATCATATAACCTTGAGAAACTTGGCTGCTTGAACTCATATCAAAACTACAAGATAAAAACATACCAGCTTTAACCTGGAACATATCAGAATACCAGGTATGTTAACGTGGTCCTGCTTGAATCTAGGAGCCATCAGAATTGTTCCCTATTTTTGATAGTTTTTCAAAATCTTCTGTGTTTACCTCGAATTTCATATATAAGATCTTTTTTAGGATTTTTTGTTATTTATTTATTTTTTATTTTTTGAAGAGGTTGTGTTCCTGAATGCAGATCTTCCTTCCCTGGCAAGTTGACTTTCTATTTTAGAATCATAGTACACTTTGAACCAAGCACAATTCTGAGCAGTTTAGCTGCCACTATATTTAACCCCCATAACAACCCATGAACCATTTTGATCCCCATTTTACACTTGAGGAAACTGAGGCAGAGAGGTTGATAAACTTACTCAAGATCACACAGGAAATAGCAGAGCCAAGATTCAAGATTCAATTGAAAGCACAAATTTGAGTAATCAAATAATTTATACCTGAAAACTCAGAATGCTACAAGTGAACAGCTAACCCATAAACAATAATTAAATAGATCATGAAAATTAAAAATCTAGTTATGGAAATTAACATTTAAGAGAGTTGATGCTGGTAGATGGAACAAAACTGGTTATGTGTTAATAAGTGTTAAAAATTTAATGACAGATACATGAGTTTTATTATCATATTTTTCTACTTAAATATATTTTAAATTTTTCCATAATAAAAACTAAAACGTATATATTAAGAAAGCTAAATAAACATGATGAAAGATTAAGCCAAGGGATTCTTACAGAACAAACCACAAAACATACCACAAAAGATAAAGGAAGCAAAATATGAAAAAGAAATGAAATGACACAAAAGGTAGATCTAGAAGTTAAGACATCATTTTACAGAAGTTTTGAAAGAGTGATAGGTCACAATACATAAAATAATAAGCATGAAACTGTAGATTGAAAGAGATACCAAGATAGATAAAAATTTCTGACTACCTGATAAGTGGCAGAAACAGAACTCAAAGGTGTGTCAGTATGCTTTCCATTGCACCACATAGGAAGCTGTTTTTGTGAATTTCTGTATTAGTATTTCTTCCTTATAAGTCTATCGTAAGAATTTATATTGAAATATTTGTTCACAAGTTGGGGAAATTACCATAAAAACCTGTAAATAAGGGGATTAAAGTAGTTTGAAGTTCTAGAACACTAAATGCTTAAATTTTTATGGAAGGAAATAAAATTACCCAGATTCAAGTTGTCTATATTGTTTGTTTGTTTGTTTGGTAATGTTTCTAAATGAGTCTTTCAATTACAATATTTGTTATTTCTGGCATTTTTAACATAACTATACTTTCATACCCCATTTTCTTAGTTACACTTATCCTTATTTTCTATAATTCTAAAGGGTCCCTTCACACAGATATAACCTAGAGTTAAATTTAAATGTTATTTTCTAAAATGAGTTCTACTTCCTCATTTACATCCATTATGATTTAAAGATCACCTTAGATTACCAACTAGATGATTCATTTCTTATTGTAAGAAACTCTTTTTTTTTTTTTTCATTTTTTGATTATAAGTGTCCAATGATAGTGCTTCATTGTTTTCAAATGGCAATGGAGTTCAGCTCTAGGTTTTCTTCTCTCTTCCCCGGTATCTCATGCAAGTGGTTAATTATTAACAGATACATACAAAAACATTGAAGAAGCATAGTAGGAATTATTAAAACAAATATTTAATCATTTCGTATGGGTCATTCCCCCTCAAGTTCTTTTCTTTCTATGTAAAGTTTTTTGTATGTCAATTTTTAATAAGACAGGAAATAAATAGTAATTTTGAGTATTATTACTAACAATTTATCAGAAAGATAAATATATTGGTTTAAAATTTTTACTGTATATTTGATTGCCTCTACAATGGGATGATCTCTTACTCCTGGAAAATGAAACAAACAGATGAAGCATGTGTCATCTGGTTGAGAAAGTAGCAAAACTATTCCAAAAGATATGGTTACAGAGCAAGGAAGAGAGAAAAAAAATCAAAATCTTTCCCTTAATATGAGTCTGAAAATAAAACTTAATGAGTGACATTTAAAGGGGAAGTTAGACTTTTATATAAATTTATTAGAAAATAAGAGTGCTTAGAAAATAGATGCATGTGGTTTTTAATTCAAGAAGCTAGAAAAAGAGAAAAAAAGAAAGATATATGTATCCAAGCAAAAGCAAATATTTATGAAATGAAAACAAAAAATACAATGGAAAGGATCAGAAATAAAATCTATTTTTTAAAATAAGTAATCATATGGGCAAGTATTTTTTTACACAACGGATAAAGTGAAAAAAAAAACATGAATAAATAACAAAATACTGTAGTAATAGGATGCAACTATAGATCCAAGGCAACTTTAATAATCACTTGTAAATGCTATTAACAACTTTTTTTCATTCATTTTAATAATTAGATAAAGTGCATAATTTATAGAAGAATTGCCAATAATTGTGTTTTAAAAATGGAAACAAAGACAATAACTACTAAATTTGACATAATTAAAGCAATTATTGTAGTACTCTAGGGAGTTCTGACCCCTCTCCTCAAATAAGGGCTAGAAAATTTTATAAGCGAGTTTTGTAAAACCTTCAAGGAACAGATAACCTCTACTATGAATAGATTATAAAAGGAATGAAAATTGCTAACTGTTTCTGTTAGATTAATATATAGAGATATCAAAGCCAAACAAAGATAGCACAAGAAAGGTCAATTATATGGGCAAATTTTATTGTCATCTTAGAGGTGAAAATTTAAATAAAGTACTCGGAAATTAATTATCACATTTATTAAGGACATAGTAGATTAGAAGAGAAAAAATATGATAAATTTAATATCGGTAAAATAAATTTTAAGACTATATGATCTCAGGAAAGAGAAGGATATCATTATGGGTAAATTAGGATCTATTAATTTTTAAAAAAACTTCTATTTGATAAGAAAAAGAACACACCAGGAACAAAGTTTTGAAAAATCTACAATTCGGTTTAGATATTTATAACTCTGATATCAAACTGGGTTACTATGCAGAAATAATGAATAACTCCTAAAAATACAGCAAAACAAAGTTATGAATTGAAATAGAAGCTGAAATCTAATACATTATGAAAAAGATGCTAGCATAAGGGGAAATTCAATTTTGAACACTACACTTCAGATTAACAAAAATTATATCTATTTCTGGCAATATCTATTGTTGGCTGAAATGTGGAGCCTAGTGGGAGTGTAAATTGCTGGATTCGTTTTGAAGAGTAGCTTAGCAATATCAAATAAAGTTGAAAATCTAAAGAATCCGTTGTATACGCGCTCAAAGAGACATGGATGAAAGTGTTCCTAGGATCATAGAGTAACAGCAAAAAAATGAAAACATTGGACAGATAAATTGTGAAAAATCTTGCAATAGATACAGTATAGCAGTGGAAATGAATAGACTACAGTTGCACATATCAACCTGATTAAATCTCAAACACAATATTAAGTGAACAAAGGATATTATGGAAAAATACATACAGTATGATACATATATGTAAAATCTAAAAATAAATATGCCAAATAACTTTAGACATTGTGTTATAATAGCATAAGAATTCATGAGAATGTTAACTGAATTTGGGCTGATGAATATCTCTGGGAAGGAAGGCAGAAAGGGAGGAAGAAACTGCCATAAGAAGTGAGAAACGTAGTTAGTGAATTATATTTGTCAATTATATTTGGAATGAGCTGTTTCTTTAAAAAAGAATTAAAAGTTGAGGCAACTCTGGCAAACCGTTAGAAACTGATGGAGCCTGGTGTCTGGGTCATGGTTCCAGACATTTGCTATGCTATAGTCTTACCTTGTTGTAAACAGTTATGCACCTGCATAATAACGTTTCCATCAGTGACAGACTGGGTATATGATGGTGGTCTCGTAAAATAGTCATAGGGATGTAGAGTATAGCATAGGAAATACAGTTATCAATATTGCAATAATTATGTGTGGTGTCAGATGGTACTAAATTTATCAGGGTGATCATTTCATAAGTTATATAAATGTCAAATCACTACATTGCATATCTGAAACTAATCTAATACTGTATGTCAACTGTAATTAAAAAATAAAAAAATATTTTAAAAAAGTTTGTTGTAAAACAATATGCCATATTTATTTCACTTCTTGATTGCATCATTCTCTCTTGTGCTTGGTTTAATCTTGTGTTGTTTTTTATAGTGACATGCTGTACAGGCTTGTAGCTTAAGAGCAATAGGCTATACCACATAGCTGATGTGTGTAGTAGGCTGTACCGTCTAGGTTTGTATACATGCACTCTATGATGTTTCCATGACATAAAACTGCCTAGTGACACATATCTCAGAACGTACTCATCATTAAGTGATGCATGACTGACTCCATTTGAAATATTCATAATATCCAAAGTAAATGCATTAAAAACATAAGAAACCGAAAATCATTTTTAAATAGATTTGGATAAGAGCTATACACAGTGTGGAGTTGGATTAAAATATGTAACTTTCTGCTCTAAAAACCTGGGACCCTCATTTTTAAGGAAATCGTATTCTTAATCTCCATCTTTCAGGTAAAAGTTCAGGCCTGTTTCTCCTGACTTTCTGAATTTTTTCTAAATGAGATATTTCAGCAGTATTGATCCAGAGGTCGAATAGTAGCAGTCTTTAGAAAATGTGATCATTTAGAGTAGGTGAAACTGAGAAGTTAGAAGAAAAGGTTTCATGGGATTTGAATCAAAATTTGGATATATATTAAGAAGCTGCGCGCGCACAAACGTGTGTGTGCGTGCGCGCGTGCGCGCGTGAGTGTGTGTGCGTGTGTAATTGAAGAAAAACTTATATAGCTTTTTTTTTTTTAGCTGTTTCTGTAGAAGACTTTAAAAAGGCCTTTTTATAGTCTCTTTTGAGCATTTTGTTTTCTTCTTTTCTGGGCATGGTTAACAAATTAAAGAGCTTATTTCCTCCCCACAGCTGTGCGTCATTGCCTTAGGGACTATTATGGGAACAAATTCTAAAGGAGTTCGCTCTAGAGGCAAAAGAGCTCTTAACGTAAACCAGCCTGCGACCTCCCCAAGGACTGAGCAGATGTCTGTGA
>NW_006494612.1:21409886-21415192 GCF_000325575.1 Pteropus alecto | reverse complement strand
CTCTGACTGTCCTGCTGGCTAATCAGTGTGTGTTTCCTGATAGCAGATCCCTGACCTATGAAATAATGTCTCCCTAAAGATATTGAATCCAAAGAGAGATCTGAAGTACATTTAGAGAATTTGCTTCCTTATTCGATCCTTAAGAGGTCATGACTTCCACACCGGAGTTATGAGATACTGGGTTGTTCAAGTAGACTATATTTTAAGCCTATAGATATTTGTTAATTTTTACTATTTTTATGAGAGTGAGAAACTAAAACTAATGACTTTTGGAAAATCAATTTTTTCCCGTAAGGAAAAATACATATTTTGAAGTTCTGAATTCTTAAATAGCTAAAATAGGCATGTTTTACCAAAAATCCATCCATGAAATGAGATTTTATAAAGATCATTTTAATGATAACAATGCAATAATGAAGATGATCTGCTTTCTTTTTATATTGTACTAAAGTAACTAGTTTGACTTAAAACATTTAAATTTATTTAGTTTGCTCTACATCTTCACCTTATCAGGAAAGAATATACTTAACAAGACTATTTGGAAAATTGAGCAGGTGAGATTTTAGAAAATGGGACAAAGGTAGGAAAATATAATTTTCTAGACTATTAACCATTTATTTCCTTCAAAGACAAAGGGAATGATGTGGGTACTTCAGTGTATCTGAGATATTTCTGTCTTGAGAATAAACTTGATTGTGCATAAAAATAATCATAGAAGTTCCTTTTAATTGAATTTGAACAGTAAAAGGATGTTGGTAAATTGTGTTGGCATATGGTCATCTCAGATTGACACCACTGATCTCATAGTCCTGGACTTTCAGAGTTGGAGGAGTTTTTAATACCAATAAGAAAATGTGGCTCAGGCAGGTTAATAGATTTGGGCAAGACTACACATCATGATGATTGAGATATCTTTTCTTAAAGAATATGTATTTTTGGAACGGTTTTAGCTTGACAGCAAAATTGAGAGACCATACAGAGATTTCCCATATACTTCCTGTCCCCCACCCAAGCATAGCCTCCCCCATTATCAACATCTCCTATCAGAGTGGTACATTAGTTACAATTGATGAACCTACATTGACACATCATAATCACCCAAATTCATAGTTTACCTTAGGGTTCATTCTTAGTATTTATCTTCTATGGATTGAATGAATATATAGTCACATGTATTCACCATTATGGTATCATAAAGAATATTTTCAATACCCTAAAAATCCTCTGTGCTCTGATTATGTATCTCCTCACCCCACCAATGCCTGTCAACCACTGATCTCTTTATGGTCTTCATAGTTTTGCCATTTCTGGAATGCCATATAATTGGAATCATATAGTATGTAGCCTTTTCAGATTCACATCTTCCATTTAGTAATATGCACTTAAGTTTCTTCCATATCTTTTCATGGCTTGATAGCATGATAGCTTATTTCATTAGTCTTATCTTTTGCTTTCTATCCTACACCTGATTTTTATTACATGGCAATTTTTAAATTGTAACACAGTTTATTTTTCCATTCACCTACTGCAGTATACCAAAGTTGCTTCCAAGTTTTGACATTTATGAATAAAGTTGCTATAAACATCCATGTGCAGGTTTTTGTGTGGAGATAAGTTTTCAACTCTTTGGGTAAATACGAAGGAGTGCAGTTGCTGAATTACATGGTAAGAGTATGTTTATTTTTGTAAGAAACTTCCAAACTGTCTTCCAAAGTGTTCTGAATTTTGGTCAGCTACCAGATGTGTACTGGTATCTCATTGTTGTTTTAATTTACATTTTCTGAAGACATATGATGTGGAATATCTTTTCCTATGCTTACTGGCCATCTGAATATATTCTTGATAAGGTGTCTGTTAAGGCCTTTGGCTCATTTTTTAATCAGGTTTTTCATTGTAGTTGTTTTCTTAATGCTGAGTTTTTAGAGTTCCTTGTATATTTTGGGCAACAGTTCTTTATCAGGTATGTCTTTAGCAAATATTTTCTGCCAGTCTATGATTTTAATTCTCATTCTCTTGACATTGTCTTGTGCAGAACAGAAGTTTTTAATTTTAATGAAATTCCAGTTTATCAGTTTTTTTCTGTCATGGATTATGCCTTTGGTGTTATATCTAAGAAATTATTGCCATATCCAAGCTCATCTAGCTTTTCTCTTATGTTACCTTCCAGGAGTTTATAGTTTTTCATCTCACATTTATGTCTATAATCCATTTTGAGTTAATTTTCATGAAGGGTATAAGGTCTGAGTCTAGATTTTTTTTTTTTTTACATGGATGTCCAGTTGCTTTGGAATCATTTGTAGAAAAAAAAATCTTCGTTCCATTGTATTGCCTTTGTTCCTTGGTCAACAGTCTTATGTTACCTTCCAGGAGTTTATAGTTTTTCATCTCACATTTATGTCTATAATCCATTTTGAGTTAATTTTCATGAAGGGTATAAGGTCTGAGTCTAGATTTTTTTTTTTTTTACATGGATGTCCAGTTGCTTTGGAATCATTTGTAGAAAAAAAAATCTTCGTTCCATTGTATTGCCTTTGTTCCTTGGTCAAAGGTCAGTTGACTATATTTATGTGGGTCTATTTCTGGGCTCTCTATTCTATTACACTGATCTGTTTGTCTATTCTTTCTCCAATAACAACTCTCTTGATTAGTCAGGCTTTATAATAAGCCTCGAAGTCAGGTAGTATCAATCTTCCGCCTTCGTTCCTCTACTTCAACATTGTGTTAGGTATTCTGGGTCTTTTGCTTCTCCATATAAACTTTAGAATCAGTTTTTTGATAGCCATGAAATAACTTGGGATTTTGACTGCAATTGCATTGAACCTATAATTAAGTTGAGATGATTTAACATCTTGATAATACTGAATTTTTCTATCTGTGAACATGGAAACACTCTCCATTTATTTAGTTCTTTGATTTCTTTCATCAGAGTCTTGTAATTTTCCTTATATAGATCTTGCACATAATTTGTTAGATTTATACCTAAGTATTTAATTTTTGGGGGTGCTAATGCAAATATTATCATATTTTAATTTCAAATTCCACTTGTTTACTGCTTGTATATAGCAACATGATTGAATTTTGTATATTAATCCTGTACCCTGCAAACTTGCTATAATCACTTATTAGTTCTAGAGTTTAGATATCATTTAAAAATATTTAATGTATGGTTAGTTTAATTTTTGAGTTCTAAAGGTGCTTGATTTTTATAAACATCTGAAAATATTGTTTTAAATAAATAAATATACATTTATATTATTTAATATATTTATTTAACAAACAACTACTTATGAATGGGTCTTTACAGAAAGAAGAAAAGTCAAACTTGAGTCTTATCAAGACTCTGGAAATTATTAATAGTTTATAAGAAATTTAAGAGAAGAAGGAATATATTAGATGACATTGTGGAGATGTAGTCAGCAAATTTGAGAGAGTAAAACTCAACTAGGTAAAAGATCTTGTTTCTTCAACAAACACAAGAAAGTGTTATAAAGAAGGAAACTTTAAATTAAAAGAAATTTAACAGACATAACACTAACAAGGAACTTATTTATAAAAAGGTGTGTGTGTGAAATAAACAGAGAAATGTGAACAATGAATCATTTCCTTGATGACAGCAAGTAACTGTTGTTAACACTTTTAAGTGTAATATGTATTATGGCTTTTTTAGAGAATTTTTGTCTTTAGGAAATACAAACTAAAATTTTTAGATAAAATAATAAATGTCTGACATCTGCTTCAAAATAATCTGGTTGTCCTGGGGTAGAAAGTGGATAGGAGTGTAAATAAAACAAATTGTCTATATATTGATAATTTTTGAGAATGAATAATAATCTCACTGGGTTTCTTAAACTATTCTCTCAACATTTGTGTATATTTGAAACTTTCCATAATAAAAAGTTAGAAAAAAAATTATTGAACATCTAATTAGAACTTCCATGAAGGCCAGAATTATGTTCATTTCTTTATCCTTGCATACTTAGCATGCGAAGAGTAGTATCTCAATTACTGTAGAATTCATTAACAATATTTGCTAATTTATGCTTGAATCTTAAGAAATTTATACACATGGAAATTTCTCGTGATGCCTCTGAGAGGTGGAGTGTACTATGCCTTAACAAAGTTTAGCAGAACAGGGCTGTAAAGATAAACTCAGTCTATTTAATGTGTTAATTTCTTTTGTGTCCCAATTACACCTTGATTTAAATGATCCTTTCAATCCGAGGCTGTGAAAAATATGCTGACTATTAAAGAGGTCTCCCCAAAACTCTCCTACAGTCATTTTGAGAGCTACTTTTCCTAAACTTTCAAAATTCTGAGCAAGTTAATTGTAAAAATTTTTGTTTAGAAATTCAATGTGAAAGATATTCTCTGTGCTGAGGGTAAAATAAAGTAAATCTTTGCTCCTCGAGAAGCTAAGCTCAGTGGTGTAGATGAGGACCTTACTGTCTGTACAGAAACCTACTCAAACGTGTCTGTGCTCGTGAGATAGTGGGGAGGTGATTTTTCTATCTTATCATCTAAAAACAAAGTTATTACATCTGAACTATAGTGGGATTATGGTTTATTTAAATCAGCACTGTGTTCACATTACATTATTTCAAGCTATATTGCCTGATATGGATGAAGGAAGGGTTTTATAGTTGATGACTTCTTGGCTTTGGCTGTGGTGCTTTCCTTAAAATTTTATCTGGTTTGATGAGCATAGTCATTTACTACGTTAATGGCTTATCCTAAACACAGACCTAAATAGTGCTGAATATGCATTATTATTGTTTGTTTTTTTTGTATGGTTTTATGCTTTTTTCTTTGTGCATGTGCATATGTATGTGTGGTTATTGTAAGGTTTAGCTTGTTTCGTGTTTTGTCACTGTCTCAGGCAGAAATATATTCCAAATTAAGATATATTTTTGACTAATCATTTGGAAAATGGCCTTCTGTTTTCTAAAGATTTATCCTAAATATTTTATTATGATATTATTACTATTTATGTTTTTTCTATAATCTAAATTTTTAGGATTAAATTTACAAATAGAAGATTATCCTTGAATTGTTTTTAAAAAAATTCAAAACCTAAGAACGTGATTATAACTTGGTCTAGCATGAGAATTTATGCCTCCAACTCATACACGGGACAGAATTTTATTAGTGTACAGTTTGTACTGTATGCGCTTACATTTCAGTCTGTCATGCCCTAAAAATGTGCTTTTTTATTTGGATAAGTAATATAAGTTAACCAATGGCTAAGGCTGTTTTATGCCCGATTTCCACTGTGTGGCTGGACAACTTTAGGGAATGTTTGATCGGTG
>NW_006494612.1:21396834-21409793 GCF_000325575.1 Pteropus alecto | reverse complement strand
GGGTTCTGTTCCTCACTGAGAATTTCATTCTTACATGTGGTGTAAGTTTTTTACTTTACAAGTCCGGGCACCAATATTATTTTAGTCTACAGTACATTTTTTAAACATAGGTTTTAGTGGATTTGACAGTGTAACTTTTGAGAAGACTTTTAATAAACCCAGAAAGAGTTATATTAAAATAAAAAAGTCAATAAAACAATAAGTATATAGTCAAAACAATGCATTCTCAGGTGATGTGGTTGGTTCTGTCACTGAGTAGCTCACTTTAAGATTCCCTAGCAGATACTAGTTCTTCTGCTCTTTATTGCCATGTATTTCACCCAAATTACAGGGTCCTACACACACACACACACACACACACACACACACACACACACACACGCACCCCAAACCCTCTTTTGAAGCTATAGCAATGCAAAAATCCAATTAGAAAGCCTAAATGTGTCATGAAACAGACAATTCCATTGAGCAAGCTCAATACTATAAAAGAGGCAATATTGTAATTTTGATAGCGAGAAATTCTCATCTTTCTAGTACCTTTTGTTCTGCGATGTTTAAAAATCTATCCATAGCCAAGTCTCTATATTATTATCATTTATAAACTTTGTTTTACACTATTTCATTTAACATAATTCATAGAGTTACATTAATTTTCTCTTTCTGAGTGGTTTTTAGAATTTAGCATATTTAAAACAGTGATTTGAAATATACAGTACCCAGATATTCAAGCATTTTGTATCACATAAACAGTTTTATTTTTATTTTGACCTTATCTAATTTCCACCTTTATAATATACCCTTAGCTTAGCATTAGGATTTCTTCTAGTAATGGAAAATATTTTAAATTTAGAATTTTAGCTCTAGATTTTACATTTAGTTAGTAATCTGTATAAATAGTTTTAAAAGGTAGCTTAAGCTGTATTAATAGTTTAAGAAATAAAATAATAAAACAATTCAGGCAAAAGTGTTTCCAAAAAGTTATTTATTGCATCGTTCTTCATAAAAATACATAAAAGTCAGAATGGATGTGTATATTATGAAGGATAAAATACATACTCATCTATTATTTACAAAAGGTTTAAATAATGTAGATAAATGTTTATATGACAGTGATTGATAAAAACAGTATAAAAATTATAATATCACCTCTATTATGTTAATATAAACATGCATTAAAGGGTTTAGAATATTATTTATTTGTTTGATTATTTTTTTCTACTTACCTATGTTTTCTAAAATGGGAAAGTACTATGGCCATGCTACCCTGAACGAGCCCGAGCCTGTCTGATCTTGGAAGCTAAGCAGGATCGGACCTGGTTAGTACTTGGATAGGAGACCACCTTGGAAGATCAGGTGCTGTAGGTGTAAAAAAATAAAAAAATAAGGGATTGTAAGTTGACAAGTTCCTTTCAATCTGTGAGGTCAATCAAGGGTTACCTTGCCAAAAATAAAAGTAAAATAAAATGGGAAAGTAAGAGTTTTATAAGTAGAAAAAATTAATATTATATTTTGAAAAACATTCTTGGATTTTTCCATTTTGAGAAACATCTGTTTAGATTCTTTCTAATCACTGAGCTTTTAGATGATATACACAGCTTGAGATAAATCTATTGTTCATCTTAAGAGTGAGTCAGTACTGACATTTGCCTAGGTATCCATTTCTACTTTGTTCTAGAAAAATAATGTTCTTTTTCTTCTCAATTTGCCATTTTTTTTTCTGAGAGTCAAAATATTTATATGTAATGAAGAGGATGTAGGTTAAATACAAAGACAAAACAGGGTCAGTTCCATTAGATTGAAGATTTTTTGCAGGTAACCTGAATCCTCTCTCTCTGCCTTTTCTCTAGCTCTTTCTGGCTGGAGCTCTGCCTTAAGTCGAGAACAGTATCAACTCTACCTGTACTGAAGCATTTTATTATTTGTTAGAATTTTTCCTATTGCTTGGTCATTTGGGGCAGGAAGTCATTCCCAGTTAGAAGGAGGCAGAAGAAAGAGCAAAAATAATGTACTCTAAAAAAGACTGTACTTGGAAACTGCACATATGATGTTATTTTAAACCATCAAGAGCTGGGTTTGTCAGTGGCAGCCACATCTATCCCAGTGAGCATGTCATTGAAGAGAACCAGTATTTTAGGAGCCAGAAGTAGACTGTACAATTAAGGTTAGGTGAAGGGATTGGGTAATCCTGCAAGAGTCACTGTTACATAATACACCAGTTGCTGCCCAAGGATACGAGCGGTAACTGAATACTATAGCGGGAACTGTTAGCTTTGCTGCAGCCAAGGGTCACTTGCTATTTCCATTATAAACCTTGTTTTGTAGTTGGTTTATAACCCAGACAGTTTAATTCTCATCGGGCTGAAAACTGGCATTGAAATTAAAAGCCTAGAGGCACTTCCCCGTCCCCCCCGCCTGCAAAAAAAGAGACCAGGGAGATCATCTAGCCCAACTTCTTTTTTACAGGTAAGAAGAGAGGCACATGGAGAACTGAGACATACATAAAATCACACACTCACCAATAGGCAGAACCAGACCTAGGACACAGGTTTTTCTGCCTTTCTGATGAGAAAAAAGCAAACCAAAACCAAACCTAGATTAACCTATGTTAACTTAATTTCTTTTTAATGTAGGGAAGCCAGAGGAAACAGATATGTTGACTCTCATATTCATCAGGGATCCCTCTTCAGGAGTTAAAGAGACGTGCCCAGGGAAACACAGCTTATTCAGTGGCAGGACAGGAAAAAACGTAAGCCAATTTTGTGACTATTTTGTATTTTTACATCTTTTTTTCCTCCAGTCATATCAATTGTCGATCCAATTGACTCATTTAATAGCCCAAAAGAACTTATTGCTAAACCATTGATAAATGGGGCACTAGTTTACTACATTCCCATGGTCATAAAATTAATCATAAACTGAATTGGAAAAGAAAGAAGGGTTATAAAGCCAGGATTATGTTTCTATAAAACCACAGTTGGCTGGAAAGTGAGTTCAATCAGTCAATCCAACAATCATTTTATTTCCATAATATCGAAAGAAAATTATTGTGGTAGGTTGTTTTTCTTTGATAAATTCCAATAATTATTTTGTCAATATGAAAGTAAAATTTATGTAAATGGAGTAAATGACATTTCCTTGTACTGTGTAATTATATCTAGTCGGCTGGAGCTAGAAATTATATATACATCTTGATTTCATGCATAGCTGCCTGTCCTGAAATCCAGCCCAGGAAGAACATTCTACATCATTATACCATGGCTCAGCATTTAAAAGTGACCCACTCTGCCAGACCTGGAAGAGCACCCTATCACCTCAACAGAGTGGGACTTTTTATAAGTTCATGCCTTAGAATCAGCATTCAGATTTCAAAACTTAGTTCTATACCCAGCATACAGTTAGTACTCCCCCTCCTCTCTAGCTTCACGTCTTTGTTTATACATACCAAGATACCTGAAATTTTTTTGAATGTCTTTTTCCTCTTGTCGATGGTAGTTCCTCTGAGTACAGTAACCATGCATTGTTTCTTCTTCATATTTCCATTCCCTCTTTTATACGTCATTGTGCTTTACATCTGGCATATCCACAATCAAAAATTATATTATTTTTGATGTTATTTACTTGGAGATACACCTATGCAGAGTTTAAGATTATTGTGCTAACAGTCATCATCTCCTGTAGAAGAATCTGACGATATATTGAATTAAGCCCAATTTAAGAGGGGAGGAGGAAGAAAAAGGCTGAGAAGCCCTAGACTTTGACTTTTGATTACAAGTGAAAAATGAGTCAATCGATTAGAATTCCCAAAGTATAGTTTGATAAACAACCCAAACAAGAAACTTTGTCTCTTGTTTTTTATACATTTTTTCAATAATTTTGTTCTCATTTTCACCTTTATTTCCCAAATTAAGATGTCACATTGTGAATATATTTTATTTATTTTATTTATACTTTCTGTCTCTGGTCTTTATTATTCTTTAAGTTTATGACATCGACAGCCTGAAATTCCAATAAACTAGGAAAATCGTACTGAGGAAGTGGGTGGTAATTGGCAAAAGGAAAGCAGAATATGGAGAGAATTAGTCAAAGGCTGTTGTAATAATTTGGCTCAGTTAGAGCCTTCATTTGTTTTGCATTTCTTGTCCAATGTATTATAACATTATTGGAGATGACTTCATAGGTCAAGTGTCAGTAAGAAACCTCATATTTTTATTTAGCATGAAGAGATCCAAATTTGCCAGGAAGTCAATATTTATCAGGGTCACTTCACTTAATATTTTTATTTTCTCCATAACCTAATCCCCATTTCTGGAGTTGACAACTTTAGTCAGTGGTTTAGTTATTCTCATTTTGTTGGAAATGGTGTGTGCCACTAACCAAACTTCTTGTTGCTAGGAGTGCTTTTTTCACTGAATAGCATGTCTCTGTGGTTTAAAAGCACAGGTATTAGTGGACTTCTTAGCATTGCTGTCAGGTTTCAGTGGTGTTTGGGTTCCTATTTTAGGAGTTTGGGGCCATCCAGTAGAGCATTTATATTGTAGGAAGCACATGTCTTTATGAAAAATCCATGTGCAGACAGTCAAATTACATAATAATGAAAACCTAAATGCATTATAGGGAGCTTGACATGCAAATGAAATTTTCTGTGCTATTTAGTTTCAAAACCATTAAAAAAATAAAATTGATTTGAGATTAAGTGAAAACTGTGGAGAATCCTTATTGTAAATCTGAACTCAAGTCAACCCTTCAAGAAACTGGAAAAACTGACCTATCTTCTCAAACGACCATTATTCGTCTTTTGTGTATATCTATCCAAGCATTGCTTTTCTGTAATCACAGAAGTATCAGAGCATGCATGAAACTCTATTCTACACACATTTCCAGTCTGTTTGAAATTGCACTTTATAATTTCTAGGAACCTATGTGATTTCCACAACGCGGATAAATAATTGTACATAAAATGTGTCTTCTGGAAGAGAAAGAATCTGGTTATTACACAACTGTTCAATCAGTTACACAGAGATGAATATCCTCATATTTACATATTAGATGAATATATTTATCCCAATTTTCTGTCCAAATATTTAGAATTGTTCTATTGTACATTACATTCACTATATCTAATACTAACATATATATAGTTCAGTCTCCAAAACATATTCACATCCATCATTTAATATTCATCTCTTTGCCTTTTTGCTTCTCATTCTGGGAGAGTTTCCTTGATGTGAGAGGTCTTCTACCAGGACTATTCTTTTATTCAGCCTCTTCATGAATAATTTTATTTCCACAATCATGGTTTTAAAATATTTTATTTCTATAAGTATAGTTTTAAATTCCAAGTTCTCTGGCTTTTTTTTTTTCTTCTTCATAGCAGTATATTTTTGTTTAACGATACAATATTCTCTGGAATCTTGTTGATTACATTTCCCTTTCATGCAAATTCTCTTTTTTAGGGTATTGGTTTCTTTCTTTATTCTTATTTTTTTCCCAGTGCATGATGATCTGTAGTGGTCTGCTAATGTATGTGAATAGAAGAGAGAAGGAAAGGAAAAAGAAAGATAAGGAAATGGCCTGTCTATTTCTCCATTGACTAAGTTTATCATTCATCCCAGAATCTACATTGTGGTATTTTATACCACAGTGTGTTGGAAAGGGAAAGTTGTGACTCATACTTATAAGTGCAGTCTAAATGTAAAGCGGGTCAAATATAGGGGGTTAGAGAGAGGGTGAAGTGTTTGAAAGGGATCAAATATATGGTAGCTGAAGGAAACTTGGCTTTGGGTGGTAAACACACAATAGAATATACAGATGTGAAATTATAATGTATACCTGAAAATTATGTAATTGTATTAACCAATGTTATCCCAATAAACTTAATTTAAAAAAAAAACTCATTAAAAAATAAAGTAAAAGTTAATTTGACCTTCTTAATCTGTATACTTTGATTTGGCAATTCTGTTTCGAGAAATTTATGCTAAAGGAATAATCAATATTATATGTACAAAGAACTAGGTAAAAGAATATTCATCATAGTCCTAATGCAAAAATTAAAAGTACAATGTGTTCTTCTTGTTTTTGATGTTAATGAGGCACTTTTAATATTTTGCCTCAAAAGTTGATGTTTGTTGTAGGTTTTCTATTGAACTTATTGGTCAGATTATCAAAATTCTTTTATTCCTACTTTACTGAGTTTTTAAAATCATAAATACTTGTTGAATTTTAGCATTTTTTTCAGAGATGATATATAATGTCTCCCTTTCCCTCTCTTTTTCTGTTAATAAATTACATTTATAAATTTTTCTTAGATTTTTAACAATGTTGAATTTCTTGATCATAATATGATCATGGATTAAGATTCTCAAAATATTGGTAAGAATATTTTGCCAAAATATTGGTAAGAATATTTGCATATATGTTCATGACCTCTAAATTTTCCTTTTTAAGATTTGCTTGTTAGGTGTGGTAGGCAGATAATACCCAATTCTCCAAAAGATTTCTGTATCCTCATATCTGTAACCTATGAACATTCTATGTTACTTGTGAAAAGAGACTTTGTCAATGTGATTAATATTAAGAATTTTTAGATGGAAAGGTTTTGCTAGATTACTTAGATGGACCCAATCTAATCATATCAGTTTTAAAAAGAAGAGAACATTTCCCAACTGTGGAGAACCAAAGAGATGTAGAAAAAAGGAGAGAGATGGAGATGAAGAAAGGAGGCCATGAGCTGAGAAATATGAGCAGCCTATAAAACCAATTCTTCTTCAAACCCCAGAAAGGAACATTGCTCTGCCTACACCTTAATCTCACTCTGTTGAGATCTGTATCAGACTTCTGACCTCTTGAACTGGAAGATAATAAATATGTGTTGTTTTAAGCAAATAAATTTGTGGTAATTTGTTATAGCAGCAATAGAAAATTAATATATATGTTTGTTATTAAGGTCATATTTGGCTTATAAAATGAATGGGATTCGTTTCCCTTTATTTCCATTTTCTGGAAGAATCTGTATAAGACTGGAATGATATATTGAAAGGTTTAGTAAAACTTTATCTTTAAAATTGTCTGAGTATGCTACTGGCTTTGTGAAGTTTTTTGTTTTTGTTTTTGTTTTTAATATTAATTGAATTTCAAATTGTTGTAAGATTTGAAGGGGAAGAAAAAGTTTTCCTTAACTTCAAAGGGTCCCTGCCTGGATCTGAAGATTAAACTGACAATGTCAGATTAACAGGAGAAAAGTAAATAAATTTATTAATATGAGATTTACATGACGCAAGAGCTGTATAAAGAAATGAAGATTTGAAGAAATATTTAAACCTAAGTATTTCTATGCTAGCTTTGGTGAGAATGGAGTAAAGAAGTAGTTAAATGTAGTAAACTAGGAGAAATTTAGGAAGTCTTGTTTATTAGAATTCTCCTTGGTGTCCCTTTATCTTCAGAATAATGATACTCCTTTCCTCTAGGTATAAGGAGCACACTACTTATGTGAGGCTTTTATGTCCTGTTTCAGGGAAGAAGGTCAAGGAGAAGATCAGAGTGACCTTCCTGCTCTTGCCATTTTCTCAAACTCTTTTAGCTTAAAATACTCAATATGCCAAATGCCATGTTTTGGGGTAGTGTGTCTTGAATGCCATACATTATTCTGAATCTTGGTATAAAATTAATCTTATTATTATTATATTATTCTCTTGTAGTACTTATTACTTTGTTTCCAGGAATTTCAAATTTTCCTCTACCCAGATGTAAAAGTTCATAGTATTCTGATATTATCTTTTAAATCTCTGCTCTAGCTTATATTTTCCCTTCTATTACTAATTTTATTTATTTGGCTTGATCTCCTATTTATTTATTTATTTCTTAAACAATTCACCAGTACTTTGCTTATTTTGTACATTTTTTTTTAAATTTCTTTCCTTTTATGCATCTTTGGTTTTCCTTTGGGAGTAATTTCCTTTTATGCTGAAGAACATACCTTAGAAGTTTACTGAAATTCTGATGATGGTGAAAACTCTCAGTTCTTACTTATATAAACATATTTTTATCTTGCCTTTATTATTGAAAAAGAGTTTGGCTGGTTATAAAATTCTAGGTTGACAATTTCATCATTTCACTGTGTCCCAACTTATATTGTTGCTATTTAGACACGAACCATTCAATTTTTTTGTTGTTTTTGAGATTTATTCTCTAAAACAACTTTTATGAGCTTCTCTTTGTCTCTGGGGTTCTAAAGCTTTAGTGGAAGGTGCATAGTTATTGCTTCATTTTTATTTATCCCATTTGGTATACATTGTGCTTCCTCTGTCTCATTCTTACCTTTCAACATTTCTGGAAAATTCTTTGTCATTATCTTTTCAAAAGCTGGCTCTCCTACATAATCTCTATTCTCTTTGAAACTTTGATAAGGTCAAGCTTCTCTTATTCTATTTTCTCTATCTCTGAATCTCTCTTTAGTAATTTTAATTTTTTGTCTTTGTACTGTATTTTCAATATATTTTAATAAAGAAACTTTCAGTTTACTTATTGACTCTTCACCTGTGTTAATTTGATCGCCCCCTAAAATTTTAATTTATAGATTATATTTTCATTCTTAAGGTTGTATTTCGTGGAAATCTGCCTGCTAATTTAAAAAACATTTTACCTTTTATTTTAAAAATATTGTATACATATGTCTTACTTCTGATAATTCCAATATCTGCAGTCTTTGAGATTTATATCTATTATTCGCTGATTCTGTTGACTCTCACCAGTGACAGTTGGTTTCCTTTTGCTGTAATCTTTGATCAGAGATCATATTTTGACTGATATAAATAAATAAAAATCTTGAGGATTAACGCAACAGTGAGGTCCTGTTTCTACCCTATCGGCTGAGTAGAAATTTGTGAATGATAATACCCATTGCTAACACAGACATTTTTACGAGGGAAAAATTTGAATAGTTATTGCTTGTAAGAGTTGCCTATGTTAAATCACAAGGAGTCTTATAGACAAGATATGTAGTAATAGAAAGCTTAACAAATGTTCTTAGTGCATTTTTGATGCCACTAAATAATTTTACGCCCCTGCCACAGCAGTTATAGAAAAAAATCGTGAAGTCTTCAAGTGAGTTAATTATCACAAGACTGGCATATAACCTTAATCTCAAACAAAAAACATAATTAAAAATAAGTGAATACAGTACTTTATAAGAAACATTAACAAAAGTACTTTCTTATTCAAAAAAAAATTAACTGGGAATTACAAGTGAAAAGTCCTTAGACCAGAAATCAAATTTCACGATGAAAAGATATAGGCTAAGTGTAGACATATCTTAAATTTTATGGAAACAAGTATGCAACCATTTCCTACCTTGCTTTATCCGTTTGAGGAGATATAACAGTTATATGAAAGCTTTCTCTTTTCAAACAGTTATATCAACATAGAGCTTTGGATAGACCAAAATCCTTAGTAGTTCTTTTCATTAAGTTATAATTTAGTACTTGCTCAAAACCTGCTGAAATTGAATGCAATGCCTTGCTTACTGGCATGGAGCTCCTCTCTCCCTTAATGACCTGATTTACTCTTTTTCTGACGTTGGCCGCTTTACAGACAAGACTCCCTGTCCTCAAAAGAGACCAAAGGTCATGCACACTAGTCTCATTATGCTGGGTAACTCTGTTGGATACAGCAGCCCAGGTCAATGTCTTACCTATTCCTGTTGGGGGTTGGGGAGAAGCAAGCACCCAGATTCGGTGAATGGAATTTGGACAGGGTTCACAGTGGCAAAAGTGTGACCTTGTAGGTTGAGGGATTTGGGGAAATTTAATGTACTGCTGTTGCTTTTTCTACATCTGTATGTATTTCTTCATCTCAAATGTGCCAAGAGGATTCTCCCAACCCTGTAAAAGAGCTGCATGCAGAGAAATGTTAATAAGACACACCACCCTAGTGACACATTTGAGCTCAAGTTTCATTGAAAATGTCAGTAGGTTGAGGTCTCTAACAATGGGAAGCAGCCTCCTAGACCCTGAAGGACCCTTTAAGGTTTCAGACTCATTGCTATTTTGAAACCAGTTAAAAGCTTGCTATTGGGCTCTTGGCCAAGTTAAACACCTGACCCACAGAAGTTCTGTGACTCCATTTTTTGGGGTGGGTCAATTGGGACTCAATGACTACCATGGTGGTAAAGCCCCAATAAGCCTCATTTATCAGGTGAAAATGACATATTCAAGAGCATAGTCAGCCTGGCCCCAGCAGCATCTCAGCTTGATATGAAACATGGCAGCTGCGGGAAATTTCATCTCCCACTCTGTATCCTGAAGTGACACCGTAGGTTCAATGGGGCCCTCAATTCACAGAGGTTCTTCTATCTGCTTGTTCTGGTTCACTGACAGTGAACATCCATGTATGTTTTGACCTAAGTATTTCATGTTTTGACCTAAGTATTTCAACTACTAGTAATTTAGAGAACAAGCATATTATGTATGTAAAGTCATATTTGGAAAAACTGTTTGTTGCAACATTATTTTGGAAAGCAAATGACAAGGAACCACTAAGAATTTCTCATTTAGGAAACTGGACAGAGAAATTAATTGTTTCACACAAATAATGGCAAATTATCTCAAAACATGACAAACAATATTAAAAAGTTTTGTTTTTATGGATGGTGAGTATTTCCTCAGTGTTATATAAAGTGTGAATAAAAGCATGTTTTGGTACCTTTTGCACTTATTGACCTGTTACATACAATTTAACAAATAACGATGTGCTTGCTTAGCAAAGGCAACTTTAAGGCAAGACCCTTAGTCTCCTCCCTCAAACCCCCAACCCTCTGGTCTCACAAAAATATCACTCCTATGTTCTCCATACAAATTCTGGTTCAAGATTTATTATTATGTGAAAGTGAAAAGAGCTGAAAAATGTGAAATTTATCATTTTCATGTAAAAATAACATATATAAAGAAATTTGCATGGACTACCTCTGAAAGAAAACACAAGACCCAGTAATAGGGTTGCCTCTGAGAAGAGGACAGGGGAACCCTGAAAGTCTTTGGTGAAAATAAGACTTATTTTCATTGCTATATATAAATAATCATACTTAGGTTAAGAAGTATTACCTCGTCTACGGCCATGTTACCCTGAACAAGCCCGATCCCGTCTGATCTCAGAACCTAAGCAGGGTTGGGCCTGGTTAGTACTTGGATGGGAGACCACCTAGGAAGATCAGGTGTCTTAGGTCGTAAAAAATGAAAAAAATAAGGGATTGTAAGCTGTCAAGGTCCTTGTAATCTGTGAGGTCAACCAAAGTTTGCCTTGTCTAAAAGAAAAAGTATTATCTCTGGGTGCTGAAAATCCAAAAGACTATTTATTTACTGCCTGTTACTTATTTTGTATTATTGCTACAAGAACTTGAATTTATTCCAAGACAAAAATTGAAAATATTTCGAAAAGCATTATCCAGCAAGAATATGAGAGAAGAAATCCATATATTGGTAGCACAATCCTGAATATAAACCTGGATGCTGACATTAGAATAGGGAAGACATAAAAATGACACACAACAAGAAAGACAAATGACTGGCAAAGAAAATAAATCTAGATATAAAATTATCTATCAGAAAATTTCTCAGAATATACAACCAAATGGAAATTCAAAGACCAACACAATAATATCTTACTTTTATAATTTATTTTTTATGTCCTTTTAGATACAAGGATATGACCAAATCAAAGAAACAAACAGTATTGTAACAAGAAATTCTCAGTTCCATTCATTAAGTTTCAATAGCTGGATTTCTCCCAGAATCCTCTCTGGACTAGTCTCTGTCATTATCATACCATACAGACAGACAGATCTCTCTGGGGCTTTTGGCAGAGATTCTTTTATTCCCACGCACAGCACTTTGAAGGATTTGAGATGGAGAACACTGTGCAGTTGCCTTTGCACGTCTTCCAGACAGTGGAGAATGTGTTTGGGAGCAGCAGCTTGAAGTTCATCTTCTGGGGCCTGTGAAAATATCCGGGGTCTTTGTAGATTGGTGAACTGAAAGAAAAATAAAAATACTTTCAATCACTGGATTGGTATTATATACTACCAGTACTCTTCTAATGTTAATAGTAACCCATACAAACCAGTTTATAAAACTCCAAGCATGTAGGTAGACCATCTTTTAAGAAAACAGTACCTCTTAAAACAATTATTTTATTTCATCCTTCAGTTGTTGCTAATGGCAACAGAAAGAATGCAGTGAAGTGTCATAATAATCCTCCATTAAATCCCTAGTGTTTAAATTTTAATGCTATAATTCAAGAGCTGACAAAAGCCCATTGAGTGCATCTATGGGGTGGAAAACAGGCGGGCCCATTTTCTCAGGGGTGATGCTATAGCAACATGGAATGAATTTAGGGTCAGGGAACAAGCAGTCTTCATGCTTTGTTTGCATTTCCTGGCTAAAAGTGGAATCCAACATTATAAATTTTACCCAACTAAGTAGTTATTTTGAGCAGCAGGAGGATAGCTCCTTTTGTCTTGCTATTTACATTGAAGACAGAGAAGGTAGGAAAACCAGAATTGGAAGAAAGACGTGACGACAAATATATTATGACTCTCAAAGTGACCACTTTAGAAATCCCTAGAGCCCTCCTATGCTTGACACCCAGCCCCTCTCTCCTGAACAAATGATGCTTGAGAACATGCAAAACTATTACAATTCCCAAAATACCTTTTAAAAAGGAGACAAAGAAATCTGATCCATAGTCCCTGAATGTGATCCCTTTACAGTCATGCAAGACATGGCAAAGTAGGGCGTTGTTGGTTACGTCTAGCTCTTTATAATGATACTTTTGTTTTAGCGGACGGATTTTTTTCTACTAGAATAAGCAAATACACCTGAAACACAATTGCCCATTGTGCAGCAAAAGGCAAAAACAAACAAAAAAACTTCTATCTAATTCCCAGAAGTTTATGCTGCCAACTTTTCTTT
>NW_006494612.1:21377791-21396799 GCF_000325575.1 Pteropus alecto | reverse complement strand
GGCATCTGTGTTTTCACTTTTGATTTTAGCCTTGAACCTCAGCATAATTTAGTCAGTGTCCAATACGTAAAATGCTACGTTTGGGGTGGTTATCCAATAAGGTGTATTTAGTTACGGACTTCATTTCTATGCCTCACAATGTAAAAAATGAAGAATGTTAGCTTTTCAAGTTCTAAGCCATAGACAAACACATTTGTAAACCATGTAGCTCAAAGCCATTCCTTCTTTTCATCTTTTTCCAGGCCCTTACTGTCTCATCTCAACAATTAAAAATCCTTACCCCTCGCAACCTCTCATGACCTCTAGTACCTGCCTCTTGCAAATCATCCTAAATACAATGACAATATTAATCATCTTCTTAAAACAGTAACAAAATTTCTCCCCTATAAAATTAAATTCATACTCCTACAGTTTAACTCTGCTATTATAAGTAAGCCAAACTGTGTTAACTTGTTCCATTAATTTATCTTGCTTATACTTGCCTCATAGTATATTTAGTTACTGGACCTTGCCTAGAAGTTTTCCTATCATTACTCTGTTCATTCTTCAAGCTCAGTTTAAATGTCACCTTTTCTAGGAAGTCTTCCAGAATCACTTCATCTAGAGAAGATTCTCTCTCTCTGTCTCTCTCTCTCTCTTTCTTTCTATTCCTAAGCTCACAAGGCATGTATAGAATTGTCTTGGGAACTTATTTCTTTTAATAAACTATTTTCCCCTGAAGACAGGGACTATATTTTTAATTATTTTTCTTTCACTCATTTCACACTTGGAAAGAAATGGTTTTTGAAGAAAATATTCTCTAAGCCGCATTGCTTACTTGGTTTTGCTTAATAGGTACACCAAGTATAATATTATCTACAAAAAAAGCTAAGGAATAAAAAAATATTAATAAGTATTATGATCAGGAGTAAATACTTTAAGTGCAAGAATAATTTAGCATAAAAAGAAAAATAAAAGATACATTTGGTTATTCTATGTGAATAAATGACCCCAATATCTAAGTAGTTTACCATTATAATAATTAAATTTTTCTCATTACCCATCCAATGAACACTGGCAAAGAGATTCTGCTCATTATAGTCACTAAGGGATACAGGCTGAGGAAAGCACCTTCTCTACACATGTTTATAAAATCACTGAGGCAGAGAAAGGGAACCTGGCGAAGTACACCACACTGGCTTTGAGAATTTTTGTCCAGAAGTGATACACATCTGCGTAAATAAAGCAAGTTACACGGCCAGCCTGACTTCCAGAGAATGAATAAGTGCAATCTTACATGTTTTTGGAAATGGAGACATTTTGAAATGTTTAGAGAATACCACTAGTGACTACTGCCCCATATTTTTTCCAAGAGTTGGAGAAAAACAAAAGCAATACATTTAAAAAAATTACTTAAAAACAGAAAAATACTTAAAATTAGGAAGCTCCCTAAGGTTGATTGAAGATCTTTCAGTAAGGTTAGTAAACAGCTTCCCTCTGGTGAAATTTTAGATATTTTCTCCTTAAGATTAAAGACAAAAATGTTTATTATCATTGCTATTGATCAATGTACACTGCAAGTCATGGCCAAGACTCTGAGACGCAAAAAAGAAAATGAAATATAAAGTTGGAAGAGAAAAAGCTGCCATTTCAAAAGGTACAATATGAAGTGTTGAAACTGCTTACCTTTTGGTCTTTCTATCAGAATTATTAATAATTATGAGCAAATTTACCATAAATATTGCTTTAAAAATGAAAAGCAGAACATTAGTGAACTGTAGAATAACAGGAAATGAACTAATATTTGTGTAATTGGAGTCTTAGAAAGACAAGAGAGTATAAAGTAGAAAAATTATTTGAGGAAACATTGGTTGGAAATTTTCAAAACATTATAAAAAAATCCATCCATAAATTCAAGAATTTAAGCAAATACCAAGCAGGGTTATTATATTATATTAAACTGCTGAAAGACAAACTTAAATAGAACATATGGGAGCAAGAGGACAAATACACATTAAATACAGGGGTCAGCAATAAGAAGGCTGCCCTCTAATCAGAAACTGAAAATCAGAAGACAATGGAACAATATTTTTAAACTTATTAAAGAAAAATATAAAATCTGTCAAGCTAGTAAAGGATTGATCAGCAGATATGGACAAGAAATGCTAGAGGAAGTTCTTTTGGCTAAAGTTAAATCATATCAGATGAAAATCTGATTATACAACAAAAAAATAAAAGATGAAATACAGTGATAAATTTTATGAAAATAAATTATACAAATTAGAAGGGATAAACTCCTTTGGAGAAAAACAAATCAAACTGACAAAAATGAAAGAAAAAATTGAATAGTCCTGTTAAGTAAATAGAATTCGCAATTAAAAAGGTAGTCAAAATACAAACTTTCGTTTGTAAAATAAGTCATGGGGATGTACTGTACATGTATTACTGTTGTAAGTCATGTTCCCCAGAAAGTTAACTTCAAGTTGGAGCTTAGTATACAGAAAGTTTTGGGGGAATTGCTATCAAAACCAACACCTGCGTGGGATGGGAAGGAAGCAGAATTAGGCTAAGGGAGAAGTAACGAGAACTAAGGCAAGCCCAAGGGGAGCCCTAAAACTGGAATGGCCCTTTAGATATATACTGAGCTGGGGAAAGGGGACCAGGCCTTTGCACCCCACATCAACCAGTCTTGGGATGCATCTTGCCCTCTGGAGGAGGAGTAATCTGACTAATGTGGTTCTCTTCAGGGGATAGCAAACCCTAGAGAAGACTGACAGCTGAGAGCTCTCAGCCAGCAATACATGCAGCAGTTAAGAGAATTAGTCCTTCCTTCCTTCCTGGAAGAGAAGTCTGGGCAGTGTACCAGCACATCCACTATTGCCCACTCTTGCATGGCTTGGATCCCCTGGCTTCATCTAAGCCCTGAAAGTCATTTCTGCAGGACTCTGGTGGGTCTCTTCTTGGGTAAACTTGTTAGAGAAAAGTTAATGGGAAAAATTATAACTTTCACTGATGCAGGTGGGCTTGAAGCTCTAATTGTGGTGTCATCATCTCCTTCCTCCACAGTCTATCCTAGATTCTCTTCTCCCACAACTAGCCCTGTACTGGTCTTGGTAGCTTAGCTGGTGGGGTGACCTAAAGTCATTTCTCTGATTGTTTAAACCGCATCAAGCTCTACTCAGACTGTGTCTACTATATTTGTCCATTTACCATCAAAATTGGGCAAAGAGGTACTAAGAGATAACCAAGTACCAAACACATTCCTCCCTGTACCCACTGTGTCATAATAGCCTTACTTCTGATGATCAGATCAACTGCCTCTATTGCTGTGGTGCTCCACTATCCTTGCCTGTTGGTCCCTTGGCATGAGAAGTATGAAGTGCATAGGCATAAATCATAGCATATAAATATATGCTGGTGGGTGTTTCCTATATTAGGAACCAAGACCACTAAATACACAGAGATCAGAATTTTAGAAAAAGAAAACATAAACTCCCTATGGGTCATTTTACTTTCATCTCTTGGTTCTTGGCATCATGAATCCTAACTTATGGGGCACAGTGCCATATAATGGTCATTTATTTGGGTATATACTGCTTACTGGATCCCCTATCCTTGAACGGTATCATTTTCGAGCTTATGCTCATCTGCGTCATCTATAAGTTATTCTATTGCTCTTCAATGCCAGCTGCTTTTGTATCAGTGGATCTCACTATCGTGAGCCCACTGTTGCACTTCTTTTGCTATAAAGAGACTTTTTTAGTCTAGGGTTTCTGAAGCATATTGACATTTGAGGCAAGATAATTCTTTGTTGTGGGGAGCTGTGTTAAGTACATTGTTGGATTTTTAACAGCAGCCCTGAACTCTAGCCACTAGATGTCAGTAGCATCCTCCTAGTTGGGCAACCAAATTTGTCTCCAGACATTGCCATATGTCCCCTGGAGGGGAAATTGCCCCTGGTTAAGAACTATGCCCTTACTCTGATGTTATGTGAGATCTTATGGGGTTAGATTAAACTTTCTGCAATCCCATGGATAATGGTGCTGTCTGAGGTGCTTCTGACGAGAAAGGCAAATCCAGACCTAGAATAGGTGTAGATTCGAAAACTGTTAATCCAAAATGAATTGCTGCCTCTTCCAGGGTGGAAGGAGTCTAATACATTCTACTTGCCACCAGGTGGCTGGCTGGCTTCTTGAAGGGATAGGGCTATATTTGAAGATTAGTATTGACTTCTCTTGCCAACTGTTGGTCATTCAGCAGTAGCATAAGTTACACCAGCCCTAGTAAATGGGAGCTTATGTGGTTGGGTCTATGCATAGCCTCCATCCGTGACACCAGGGTTACTCTGTTCATTGTGCCCAGTATTCAAGCCCTGGGGTCTTTGATGACAGAGAGACGGTTGGTGCACCAGCTGACATTTTGTCTACTATGATAACTTGCTGGTTTAATGCCTATTGCAGGGCAGATGCTCTCTGGTGGCTATTAATATGCAATACAAAGATTTTCACACTTTGCGCTCACTCTCCTTAGTCCAAGCACATAACATGACCATAGACCTTCTTGTTCCTGATCTTCTCATTTTCTCCTTCCTAGCTATTAGCCACCCATGAATTTGCATAGAATTAAATCTTGAGCCATTCTCTTTCAACAAAGAGGATGGTCAGTTGTGCTGCCTGGAGCTCTGCTTATTGGAAAGATTTTCCCCCACCACTGTGTTTCAAGGCCGCTATGGAGAGCAAATGTAGTGAAGCCCCAATCCATTTTCAGCTTGCACACATATACTGAGCTGATGGTTCATAAATCAGCTTTGTTCTTTTCCTCCTCTGACAGCTGTTATAAGGCATCCGCAATACAGCATAAGTAAAAGTTGTTAAGAGGTCTTGCTTGGTACCACCAAACAAGAAATGGAAGTTTGGGCCTCAAGATTGTGCTGCTTAATTGGGCCTTTTGGTGCTGCTTGTGCCTGATCCTGGATACACCATTTTCATCTTAAGACTTGGTGGGTCTGGTAAAGTGTATAATTTGACCTCTTTGGTTCCTATTTCCTCTTTTCTAAAATGAGAAGTTAAATAAAATAAACCATAACTTCTCTTCTAATTCTAGAATTATAAGAAGAAGCATAATTTTGTATTTTGAATGATGATAGAATGTTGGCAGCTGTAACGACTATGGATCCATTACATAGTCTTATCTATGAAAACCACAAATGCCACTTTTTATGACCATCCTGACCAATTACATCATCATTACTATGAGAAAACCAATGTTGCTAAAGCCAATAAAAATCTGTGCCTACAATGGCAACATTGTTTTAAGCGTTCGACACTCAGTTTCTTGTACCAACTTGCACAAGCATCTACGCACTGAATTTATATTAAATGGTATATTTAGAATTATGGAATACAAGATTTCCATTGAAGAAACCTTAAAAATGAACTACTCAAGCTCACTAGCCTCATCTAGCCTAATCTGTCAGAGGAAAAAGTCAGGTACATTGGCCCTGCTTGGACCCTGGTGGTCTTGAATACTTCGGTGCACTTCAGTCAGGTCTGTAAGGACAGAGAAGACTCAAGAATGGATTCACTAACCAATCAGTGAGAGCCAATAAGCTAAGTCAGAGGTATTTTGAGTTGGGGGACTGTAAGGCATGAGGATTTCTGCTTAATTTATTTGCAATGGGAAAACTATTTTAAAATTAATTAAATGTATTATAAGAAAATATTGTAATTAAGCAGATTGTATTAGAGTTCTCTGGAGAAATAGAACCAATAGGATGTATATATATATATATATACAGAAAGATATTTATTTTTTTTTAAATGGATCATGTGATTATAGAGGCTGCCAAGTCCAAAATATGCAGTGTGGGCCGGCAGGCTCTAGATCCACAGCCCATGTTGCAGTTGCAGTCCAAGGGCCATCCGCTGCAGAATTCCCTCTTGCTTGGGGGAGCTGTCTTTTTTTATAGTCAAGCCTTCTGCTGATGGGATGAGGCCCGTCCACATTATGAAGGGCAATCTGCTTTACTCAAGTCCACTGATTTAAATGTTAATCTCATCTAAAAACACCCTCATGGAAACATGGAGAATAATGTTTGACCATATACTTGGGCACTGTGGCCCAGCCAAGTTGACACATAAAATTAATCATCATACAGATTATAAAATAAATTAGCTTTAGAAGTGTTTTCAAAACAAATTTTTTTCAAGCCACATTATAATTAGATATTGCAGTGTGTATCATTTAGGCAATTTTTGGAAGGTTGGCTAAAATTTTGAAAGCCTCAAGTGACAGCAAATTAATGAAGGACTGCAAAAGCACAGTGATAGTTACTTCATTTCCTGATTTTAAAAGATATAACTCCTATTGCTAAAAATTGGTCTGTGAATACATTTTTTTAATATTTGAACTTGTGCAATAAAGTTTGCTCGCCACTAACTCAGTATATTTCCTCACTTTTTTTTAAGGTGAGAAAACTGAAAAATCTATGATATGGTGAAGATTTTAATGTTAATCTATGTAACACTGATTTTTTTCTCTAAAGGTTTATTTAAATAAGGTGAAAAATGAACATATTGTTATTATTTAATTTATTTATTTAACCTAAGTATAATGGGACCTTTTAATACCATTGCTAATACAAGATGTGCATTGTATAGGGAAACTGTTCAACGTCCAGGCAATGCCAATACATGCATTACTCATATTCACCTCTTTCTGGTAACTTTTTGTAAGACATTTAGAACATGATTAAGGTTTAGCTCTCATTTTACTTGTTTTTGATATCTGATTAAAGAAAAAAACACAAGTGACAATATACACTTAAATACACTCTTAAAACTACTTAAAACTTCTTGAATGGTATCTAAGTTTTACCTACACATAATTGTCCTCAAAATTGTGCTGCTAGCAAATATTAGTAATTGGAAAATTATTGTAAAAATGATTTCAGCATGCTTATTTTCTACAAAAAATATGTAATTCTCTGCACAATGTTCAAAGTACTAGTTCTAGTTCAGCAAACATGATTTACCTACCATATATGTCTTTTCATTAACATTAAAAAATTATAGATAGAAGTAGTACATGTTTGTTGAAACAATATTCAAATAGTAGAGGAGCATATGCAATAAAAAGAGAAAACAGCAATTCCCTCGCCCTTAAAATCAGGAATTCATATTGATCTGCCTCTTCTTTCATACTTCCTTATATGCACTGTAAGCACTTTATAACTATATATTATTTTTTGATAAAACACTAGAACCGTACTATACATACTATTTTATAACCTGTTTTTTTCCTGGTCAAAAAAAGATGATGAATATTCATCCATGTCTATACATTCAGACAATAAGTTATTCTTTATAATAACTGTATAATATGCTATAGTGTGAATATAATATAATTTGTCTAATCATTCCACCATTGATTATTTCTAGGTATTCATTACCATAAATGGTGCTACAGTAAACATACTTGTCTATCCTTGCACACTTACATGATTGTTTCTTTAGACAGGATTTCTATGAAAGCCACAAATGAGTCAAAGGATATGAAAATTTTACATTTTGTTATTTACTACTTAATTTCTCACCAAATAATCTGTAGTAATACTCCCACCTACTATGTATGAGAGTGCCTCTTTCCCGACTAGTGTTGAAAAGTATACATCTTTTAATGTGGTTAGAATACAGAAAATATTGTTCCCAATTGAAACATTTTTAATGTTATATGACACCACAATACAATAGTAATTATTTTTAAAAATCCAAATTTTAAATAATTAATTATAATAATTCTCTTTTTATCATCCATGTTATTTTATTTCTATGTAGGATCAGTATGTACTCATCCCATTTTATCATATATAATATGAGCCTGTAAAACTCATACTTCCTAATAATCTGAATCTATATTGCCTGTCTTTAAAATTGTGTTTTTGTAATTTCACTCCAGCATTAAATTTAATGGCTGATTCCATACAACAGTCAATTAGTGAATCAAAAATCTCCCAATGCCAAGACAGTAGTAGGCTTATCGTGGTAATTGCAGAATCCACTAGAATTTTTTTTTTTAATAAAAAGCTTACCATATTACAGGTAGCTTCTGTAAGAAACTACTAGATATTATTCATTAGATTCTTGTTACATTAGAAGTTCATTTAATAGAAACATAGCAACACTGCAAATGTTTTGAAATATAGTCAAAATGTAACATTTACTATCAAGTGACATAATAGTAATAAACATGCTTTGTGAAAAAAGTATACGACAATAATTTATATAATCATAAATTATTCTGATTATATAATGATTGAATACAAATCCAGAATCTATCACTGCATCATCTCAGACTGCTAATGACTTTTACAAATGGCATTGAAAGAATTTCTCTAATATAGGATGGGAGAAGTAACTGACAGCAAGAAATTACATGACCTTAAATGGAAATTATCTTAACCCTAAACACCTCCAGGTAACATAATTTTCACTCTGAAACTTGAAAATAAATCCTTTAATTTTTGGATACACATTCACAGGCAGTCGTGAGGTCCCATGCACTCTTAACCCAGTTTCTCCCCAATGGTAACATCTTGTGAAACTTTAGTACAGTATCACAACCAGAATATTGATAGGGACACATTAAAGATGCAGCACACCTCCATTACTGCAAAGATCTCTCATAGCCCTTTAATAGCCACCCACTTCCTTCCTGTCCTATTTCTCCTCCCATCCATTGTTAACCCCTGACAAGTACTAATCTGTTCTCCATGTTTAGTTTTGTCATTTTGAGAATGTTATAAAAATGGAACCATATAGTATGTAATTTGGGGGATTGGCATTTTTAATGCAACATAATTCTTTGGAGGTTCATTCAAATTGTTGTGTGTATCCATAGTTCATTTCTCATTATCACACAGTTGTATCATACAAATATATCGGTATATTTAACCATTTATCCATTAAAGAGCATCCCGGTTCCCTTCCTGTTCTGAGAGATTTGTGTTTTACATTTAGGTTTATGATCTATTTTGAGTTAATTTTATGAAGAGTGGTAAGGTCTATATCTAGATTCATTTTTTGCATGTGGATATGTAGCTGTTCCAGCACATTTGTTGAAAACGCCATAAATGCTCCATTGTATTGCCTTTATTCTTCTGTCAAAGATCAGTTGACTTATTTATGTGTGTCTACTTCCAGGCCCTCTATTCTCTTCAATGGATCTACTTGTCTATTCTTTTGTTAATACCACACTGTCTCGATTACTGTATCTTTACAGTAAACCTTGAAGTTGAGTAGTGTCAATCCTCTGACTTGCTCTTCTCTTTCAGTACTGTGTTGGCTTTTCTGCTTTTTTTTTTTTTGCCTTTCCATATGAACTTTAGAATCACTTTGTTGATATCCACAAAATAACTTGCAGAGATTTTAATTAGGATTGCACTGAATGTATAGATCAAGTTGGGAAAACTGACATCTTGACAATATTGAGTCTTCTTGTCTGTGAACATGGACTATCTCTCCATTTATTTAGTTCTTTTTAAAAATTTC
This sequence comes from Pteropus alecto, assembly GCF_000325575.1. Lineage (NCBI taxonomy): Eukaryota > Metazoa > Chordata > Mammalia > Chiroptera > Pteropodidae > Pteropus > Pteropus alecto. Next base: position 21,387,272 of record NW_006494612.1, on the reverse strand, counting down.
TTTCATCAGAGCTTTGTCATTTTCCTCACATAGCTCTTGTACATAATTTGTTAAATTATTAACTAAGTATTTTACTTTTTGGGGTATTATGATCTGTATGGATCTTATTTCCTTTTCTTGCCATATTGCATTGACTAGAACTTCCAACGCTATTTGAATAGAGCAGTGAGACTGGAAATCCTTGGCTTGTTCCTGATCTTAAGTGGAAGTATTCAGTCTTTCATCATTAAATATATCTTTGCTGTAAGGTTTTTTTTGGTTTTGTTTTTTTGTAGATGCTCTTTAACAAGCTGAGGAGACTCCTCAGTTCCTAATTTTCTGAAAATTTTTATCACAAATGGCTACTGAATTTTTGTCAAATGCATTTTCTGTATCAATCAATACCATCGTGTGATTGTTTGATTTAGCCTGTTAATATGACAAGTTACATTACTGATTCTTAAATAGTAAACTGACCTTACATCCCTGAAACAAACCCTGCTTTGTCATGATATGTAATTCTATATATATGTTACTGAATTCTATTAGCTTATATTTTGTTAAGAATATTTACTTTTATATTCATGAGTGTTATTAGTCTGTACTTTTTCTTTTTGTACTATTTTTGTCTTGTTTTGATATCAAGGTAATATTAGCTTTATTAGGCTAATTGGTAAATTTTTTCTCCTAGTCTATTTTCTTGAAACTATTGTAATTAGTGTTAACTGTTCATTAAGTATTTGTATAATTAGTTTTAAAATTATAAATGTAAATTTTAAATAATTTTAGGCATATTCCGATTCTAATTATCTATTTCATGTTGGGTGAGTTTTGGTAGCTTGTGCTTTTTGAAGATATGGTCCATTAATTCTAAATTATCAAACTTAAGTGTGTAGATTACTGATTTGAGTCATTTCCTCATTTCTAACATAAACATGTAGTGTTATAAATTTCCCCCTCAGAGTTGCATCAAGTATGTGCCATAAATTTTGATATGTTGTATTTTAATTTTTACTCAATTCAATGTATTTTTTATTTGCCTTGAGACTTCCTCTTTGACCCATGGTTTCAAATGTGTTGTTTAGTTTCCAAGTGGTTGGAGGTTTTCCTGTTATCTTTTTGCTATTTGTATCTAGTTTGATTCCAGTGTGGTCAGACACCACACTTGGTGTAATTTCAATTATTTTAAATTTGTTGTAGTTTGTTTTATTTCCCAGAATATAATCTATTTCAGTGCACATTCCATGTGTCATCCAGAAAAATGTGTATTCTGCTGTCGATAATAGTGTATGCTGTAAATGTCAATTCAAGCCTGTGGGTTGATGATGTTGCTGAGTTCTATATACCCTTGTGATTTTCTGTCTAGTTGTTCCATCAATTGCTGAGAGAGGGGTGCTGAAATCTTTAACTATAGCTGTGGACTAATTTATTTCTCTATTCAGTTCTATCGGTTTTTGCTTCACGTGTTTCACGCATTTGTTGCTCTTATTTTTTGGTGCATACACATTTAGGATTGCTATGTCCTCTTGGTGGATTAAACTTTTAACATTATGCAATGTCCCTCTATATCTCTGGTAATTTTATTTGCTTCAGTTTTTCTTCTTCTGACCCCACTCTGGCAGGTTGAGTGTGGGCATCACCTTATTACTATTAGATGTAAGTTTGTGGTTTCCTTCTCAGCATCTGTTGACTGGTGAAAAGAGATAGAGCTCCTCATTATTGCTTGGTGTGGGAGAAAAATTCAGGATCCCCACTAGGTATCCTCTGATACCACCCTGGCTGGTAGACACAGTAGTGAATCCTACTGCTTCCCATGAGACACCACAGGGCTAGGAATGAACACTTTACTGCTGGCTGGTATTAAAAGTTTTGACACTCCACTAGGCTTCCTCTGACAATATCTTGGTGTTAGAAGGCACTCCTTATAGCCTGGTGAGAGTGGAAGTCTAGACTTCTCTGTCAGCCTTTGCTGTACAGGTGGGAGTGAGACCATGCATGGTTTTCCTGTGATATTTAGCTGAAATAGAGCAGTTACTATCTAAAATTTTCTGCCTTGCTAGACTGCCCCATTCTTGGTCCTTTAGCTGAGAAGAACAGACTTTTGTTGGCGCTTTTTTGGTCTATATACATTTGTGTTTCTGGGTTGACAGTTTCTTTAGCTCCAAGTCTGGGATTTATGAGGCAAAAAGAAAATACAGGGAACTCACTACTTTGTTATTTTTTGGGTCCTGAGGTCTTCAGTCAGTCTACCTTCTTCTTTCACTTTCACAGTCTTCTTATGCTTGTTTTGCATACAATGATTAAGATTTTCACTTGTCCACAGCAGGAGGAATAAGAAAAAGCATGTTTATTCTTTATTCTCTCAAGTGGGAGTCCCCTCTTACTGACATTTTTTATTTTAAAGAGATCAGCTCCACTGACTTCATTTCTTGAATATAAAATTATACATGCACACACATATATGTGTGTGTGTATATATATATACACACATACATACATACATATATATGTATGTATATATGTACATACATACATACATATATATGTATGTATGTATGTATGTGACCTATTTATTCATGTACGAAAGCGGAAAATGAAATCAGAATATATATGTATGTCTACACATATACATATGGATACACACACACACATATATACACACACACACACACACACCCATTTGGATAAAAAGGATGTAAATTGTCTTAATTACAATCAAGTTTAGTCTGTTGTCTTTGGAAGCATTCTAGTGGGTCAGTGATGGACAAGCTCTCTACACCCATACATATATAACATAATAATATGGCAAATTCAGCCAATATATGAGATGCACATTATCATTTAACTCTTTAGGAAATGATTTTCAGGAGAAAATAAAAGAAAAACAGAACATATTTCATTTGTGAAATTTATAAGGGACTGAATGGTGAATGGGGAGAACCCAGCACTTAAGACCAACCACAACAACAGCCTTTGGGAAGGGGCTTTCTGCCCCCAAAATCCTCTAGCTTGTTCACCTGGGAAACACAAAAGTTCCATTTTGGTGTGACAATACTTTAAAATACATATATTGAATACCTTTATATAAACTTGGACCAATTTTAATAGCAAGAATATGTCTTCATTAATATCAGAAAGCAACCCTGAGCACAAGAAGAAACAAACTAAAAATCCTAGACTATTTCCACATTTTTTTCTGTTAAAAGTATTTCCTAATTCTACAATTGTTCTATTATAGCAGAGTACAGAATTTTAAGAAATATATCTGGGAGAATACTTGAAATTGAAAGAATTCTGTTTGTTTTAAATTTTGAAAGAGCAGTTACTATTTATTAAAAGAAAATAGCTTGATTCTTCAAGATATCTAAATGACTTTGTAACAAGCTGCAAAACTGAAACAATTTTGACAAATAAATTGTTGTTTGATTTGATTCTGAGTCTCAATTGTTAAATTGAACTGGGCCTGTACATTCAATATTGTGCTTTGAAATGACAATGTGGCCCTGATAAAAGGGAGGGATGAAGGAAAGAAAGTAGAGACTAAGGAAGGAGAGAACAAAAGGAAAGTGGCAGAAAGGCAGAAGGGAAGGAAAGGGAAGGGTCAAATATTTCAAATTAGAAACTTGCAGGGAAAGGCCATTATTTTACTTTGGAGATGTACGCTTCCTAATGGATTGAGTGGTAAGCCCATAACCTAAGCTGGATCAATCAGTTAATTATATATAATAGAAATATGAAATAGAAATATGAAAAACTTTAATTAGATACAATAAAGCAACAATATTTTTGCACCTAAAATTTTGTTCATTAGCCTCATTCAACAGACATTTATGGTCTATAATCATCTTGAAAAAACTCATATGAACCTCTAGACCGAGTGATGTCAATGGCCTTTCAAAGTTCCCACCGGCATTAACCTGAAAATGCCCACGTTTCCCTATGACGACTAAGATTATAGTTCCATACAGATTCCAATATCCATAAGGATGTTTATTGCTTAAAAATTTACTTTATTCAACCAGAGTGGTCAAGACAAATGTCCTCTTAAAACAGTTAAGGTAACTGGTCTGCCTTAAATGGCACAGGATGGAATTCCACAGACAAACCACTGTCAGAACTCTCCACTGGATCATTTAAACAGGTAGGCCGTTCATGAGACTTGTGTACAATTTGCGCTATGTTGCAGGGGAATGTTTGTGGTCTCCTGTATACTATTTTATAATATTTTTCAAAAAACTACTAAGAAATTATATCTACAGAAGGTATTACTTGAAGGTACCAGAAGGAATCATGATGCCTTTGATTAGAGGGAAAAATATTTCTTTTGAAAGAGATTAAGGAATAGAATAACATGCAACTTCTAATGGATTAAAGGCACATTCTACAGTTTAGAACCAGAGTTTACATTACAATGAAAAATTCTGGACATTTTCATGGTTTTATTTTAGAACTAAGTAGACTGAACATGGTGATGTAAAAAGTTGGGTTGGAAGAAAATGTACTCAGTTATCTGGTAAATAATTTCACATAAGGTATTTGCTATGATGAATTAATGCCAACCACAGCCTGAGGATTTAAAGCAATATACAACAGTTAGAGAAATGTGCCTCTGCATGAGAAAACTTAACACAGAGAAACTCATAAAAGCAATGGTTCCAAATTGATCTTTGTTTTCATTGTCCTATCAGTACCAAATCAAGCAGAGCAATCACCTAACCTGTGCTAGATCCAGCCATTTTTGAATCATCAAGGCAAATGTTTCTATCTGAAATATCACTTCAAAGCGAAATATGTGACTTGTAACATCTATCAATACAAATACATTTCTAAAAAGCTATCCAGTTCCCTATATAACATAATGGGAAGAGAAAAGAAATAAATTTTCTAAGAATCATAAGAATAAGGCATGAAATGAGATACAATCTCCAGATAATAGTATTTTTTGGACCATAAAATTCCAGCATGAAGCCCTCATTACTAGATGATAAAAAATAGTATCAGAACTCAGATCCCTGAAAACTTGTTTTGCTTAGTACACTGTCCCTTCAAACTAAATATATAAATCAATAATACAGAAATACAATCATAAAAATGCCCAGTTTAGAAAAGTGGCAAAGTTTTATTAAAAATACCATAGTCTCTAAACAAAAAAGATAATGACTATTAACAGTTTGCTGGTATGTTTTTCCTGATTTACTTTTCTATTCTAGCTTTAAAAGAAATCATAGTTGTACTAATGTAGCATCTATAATTTTAGAACCTTCTTTTCCATTTAATTTTATAATAAACACATACCACAGTTTCAAAATTTTTGTAAATATGCCTGGGTGGTGTTTCATTGAATTGGATGTTCCATAGTTTAGAAAATGGTTTCTATTTTTAGTCTAATTTTTAGTGAAGTCCCTCCAGGCTTAAATATTTCGCACTGATGCTGGAAAATAAAATCATTTTGCTTTGCATCTCTTGTGACTTTAGGAGTGCAGTGTTAATTCTAGTTAAACTCAATCTTTCTCAAGAAGAATCTTAAGAAGAAAACCTCAATGGCAAAGTGTGAACAAGTAAAAGAATTTCCAATAATGGGAAAAGAGTAAGTCCTATGATGCTGCAATTCTCAGAGCCAAGGAATAAGCTTTGGATATTTTGGGATTGGTTTGTCCAAATATCGGATTTGAGGAAGTCTTCAGGTTCACATTTTTCCTGGATTAGCCTGTCTTTGACTCTTTATCCTTATATAGAAATGGCTGGACTGGTCACATTTTAAAAAGAAATGGAGAAAAGATTTTTCGGGCCAAATCAAATTTTATGTTTCTCCTAAATTATTTTCAGATGCAAGAAAAAGCAAACCACACAGAAGAACTGCACACTGCAATGAAGTTGGAATGCAAGTCTTCATCAGAAGGGAGGGAACAAATTTTGGATAATTCAACCACAAAATATGTGAACCACAAACAAGTGTAAATAACAGGTAGACACAACACATACACGTACACACACACACACACACACACACACACACAGATCTGCCCTTTCCCGAGGAATTTTCATTAATGTAGTTTTTTAAAAAAGCTTATTAACATCCCAGTAAAAGTATATAAAAATTTCATGTCTCTTTCTATGTTTAAATGCTTGACTTTACAAATAATGTGAATAGTTGGAAAAAAAAAACAAACAAAAAAGCCAAAAAAGTATAAAAAATAAAACCCATGGAAGTAAGTTTTTAATGATCAGGCCATACATAGCCAATTACAGTTGAAAATGAATTACTATTCTTCAAATCTTCCTCTAGGACCCAGTCCCCAAATTGTTCCCTAAAATATAGGAGTTTTTAGAATGAATTGCTTTTTTCCCCTTTATCATATAGGTTCATTTGTGCAGAGGACAGAAAATGTCTACTGAATAAAGCAAATTTAGGAATAAAGACACCCATTAGGTTGTCTTTCTCTTGGATGCAAACAACTCAAAGCTAGGCAATTAAAGCACACTGCTTTAATATTAAATTGTAGTCTCTCTGACAGTTGCCATAAATTAAAAAAAAAATCTAGTTATGCAAAAATTATAGATTTTAATATTTTGACTTTTTAATTTTCTCAGATAATTAGCATTTTCATTGGGCTATGCAATCTCTTTTAGACACCTTTATAGTAAAATTAGAAATTTAACATGATTTCCAAGTTCCTTGAGGAACTAGTAATGCCATATATTTCTGTAGTTTTCAGAGGCTATAAGATTAGATGATTGGCTCCATTCATTTCTTCTTTATTCTTTCATTGCCTTTTGTGTGTCAGGTACTAGGTTAGGTTTAAGGATTTCTACAAGCATAACATAGCACATATCTTTGAAGAGTGTTCATTTGTTTAGTTGTAAACAGATTATTAAGAAGATGATTAAGGACTTTTTCTTTTTTTGAAAATATGGTGGTATAGTTGTCCAGAAAAACTCTTCCAGAAAATAATACCTACAAATACTGAATAAATTTTTGTAAAAGAATACATATTTTTTAAATTACTTACCTTAGCTAATAAGAAAGTCAAGAATATCTTGAAGGGCAGATGGCAAGAAGATGTGACTAGAGAGAAGTAGACAAGTTCCAAAGTCACCGTTTGTCCGGAGGGTGTCTGCCACACCTTGTGGGCCAGAGCTGCACAGGCAGAGCAGAGACAAAGCCTGGAATCTGTTTAAGAGGAGATATAAGAGCAAAGAGACAACATTAAACCAAAGCTCCCAAAAGGTGACATCTTAGTAGATGAACTAGGAAAGAACATTCTCACAAGAAGATTAAAGCCAATACAAGCAACTATAGATGACAATCGCCAAAATTCAAACTCAAAATATTGCAGATTTTGGAAAGACACATACAGACTGTGAAATAAATATCAGCCATGGGTTTAAAGAAAAGCAAGACAATATCAAGATTATGAAGATGGACAAGAGATTTTTCAAAAATCACTAGACAGCTTTTAAAAAATGAACCAAATGATAAATTTGGAGATAAAGGCATTACCTAGAATATAGTAGAGGGACAAAGAGATTAAACATATGAAAGATAGTTAAGCAAAACAGATGGTAGAGAAGGTAACTGAAGTTTCAGAAAGAGGGAGGGAAGGAGAGAGAGAGAGGAAGACAGAGATAGAGACAGAGACAGAGACAGAGACAGAAAGAATGAGAATAGGGGGGAAAAAGCCCTCCTAGACACACTGCGATGAAACAGCATAACATCAAAGACAAAAAAGAATATCTTAAAAGAGAGACAAGATAAAATAACTTCAAACAAATGAAAATTAAACTGAAGCAGATGTCTCAACAACAACGTTGAAATCCAGAATAATGTTTTCAAAACTCTGAAGGAAAATAAATGTCAACCTACAATTTTAGAGTCAGTAAAACTATCTTTTGAGAAGGAGGATGAGATAAAAACAACTTTGTGTTCCCTGGAAAAAAACATTTAAAATACAGAATACTGAAATTTGAAACATAATCCAAATTATAAAAATAATCTTTTACTTTAGTTTCTGTTCTATAATTTACAACAAATGTTCCTATTTTTTCCTCATTCGAGCCATATTAATGTGGTAATGCTGTTGCCCCAAATAAGTTTTTTTCCAAAATTGTAAAAGCAAGTTTTATTAATTAACTTTTAAAATGACAAAAATAATATGTAATCAATCCAGCTGACCTAAAACATGGAAAAGTATACAGAGGAGGAAGAAACCAAAATCACCCGATATCTCATTTCTCAAAGGTAACCACTGTTACTATTTCGTTCCAAAATCTTCCTATAATTTTCCATACATATGTCTTTTTATAGTGTACTTTTCCCTTAAAAATATATCATAATCATATTATTATTCCAATCATTTTTTCCTATCATAATTTTTTTATGTGTAGATAGCCTTTCATTCTATAAATGTTGCTTAATCATTAAAGCACTTACTACTTAGCTACTGTGATAGTCTGGATTATAGTACAGCAAATATTTATATCCCCTTCCCCGCCCCCCTCCCCCCCCACACACACATTGTACGTGACTTTTTAATTCTACTCATGTTGAGTTTGGCCATGGAACTTATTTTGGCCAATGAAAGTTAATAAATTTTATACAAGAAGAGATGTTCATTTGCTTGCCCAAATTAGTTCTACTCTAATGTTTTGATGACTCATCACAGGTCGCTGCTGTTCTTTCAGCTTAGGCCTCCAAATAAGCACACATGGAATGAATCTGAACTTATACTGGACCTTGGAGCCAAGTCCCACCACGTCCCAGTCAAGTCTAGTCTAAATCAGTCAATCTCAGTTGATTTGCAGACACATGGGCATTAGAATAAATGCTTGTTGTTGCAAATCACTGTGTTTGGAGATAGTTTGTTACATGTATTCTTGTGACAACAGGTGATAAATACAATCGGAATTGGACACCGAAGTCATTTTCCAGTTTTGCATTTACAAATAGTGCTTGATTAAACATGTCACTATAGCTTTTAAAGAAAGTATCTTATTCCTTTCTTACAGAGGAAGAATCTGAGGTGTGGTTTAAGTATGTCACCCAATGGCACACAGCTATTAAGTGGTAAAACCATAATTTGCATCTGGGTCTGTCTGATGCCAAAGCCCATGTTCTTCATAACATACTAAATTTCCTGTCACTGAAATATGTTTTCTCTCTTGGGTAAATACATATGAAAATAAGCTTGGTGTTTTATAATAGCACAGAATAGCTTTGACTGGCAATGTAAGTATTAACTGCTTTTTTGTCTCATTTTTATTTAAAATCAAATACTGCATTGAATTCTTCTTATATGAAACACTAAACTCTTTATATCTATTGTTTAAGGAAACTTTAGCTTGATAGAATGTTTTTCCTTAAAGCAGACATGAAATCAGACCATAATGTGTAACAGAAATTATAGGTTCAATATGAGAATGAACACCTTGCTAAAATTTTCATTTCTTGGTTCCCTTTTTAAAATAGGCATGTTTTTCATAAACCGACATCACTGTCAGTTTA
>NW_006494612.1:21366877-21377682 GCF_000325575.1 Pteropus alecto | reverse complement strand
GTACTTTCATACTTTTTATTAGAGTCAGTAATGTTCACATTATTCGTGTGAGACAGCATCATAAGGGAGTAACATATACCCTGGGAACTAACAGGCATAGAAATTAGTAGCTGTCAGAGGAACCCCATGTCCTGCTTATGTTTGATAAGTTAAACGTGTCTGATTTTGGAATGGTCTTGTTATGTAAAATTTCCCAGGAAAGAGAGACCAGAGGATGAGGCTGACAATTCTATCGTTACATTAGTAGTTTATTAAGGGAACTTACATAGAAAGCGCGCGCCTGGATGGAGTAAGATGATACTGGCATCCTCTGTGCCAGGGGGCAGGAGCTATGGGGTTATATAGGACAGTGGAGGATGAATAGGAGTACTGGGAGATGATCCACCCCAAATAAGGAGAAAATAGATACTATGCTTGCCCGCCTATTATGCTTGACGGGGGTGGGACAACAGCCTGTTCCAGGAACCAGTATGCTATGGGGCATAGGAGAGGATTCTATCAGATAGTCTCTGAGGGGATTTAGGGGACACAATCTCTGTTCTGCCCTGGGTCTAGCTGACAGATCTGACAGTGCTCAGGCAGCAGTCACATCATTGAATAGCCTTTCCTCCACAGGTCTATTCAGAACTAAGGGTATGTCGTAAATCAACAGAATTCCATTCATTTCTCTATGTTCAGCAGAACTTGACATCATGTAGCTCAAAATAAAATGAATTTAGTTGGAATAATTTCAGTAAGTCAAAAAACACTATCCTTATGAGCTCTCTGTACAGAAGATACAAATCTTTTTTGATGGTGAGGTCTATATATATTATTGTCAAAGGGAGGGATTATGGCACTGGAGATCAATTTGCAAATACAATCATTTCTGTACATGACCCTTACATTACCTGACTCTCTCTATATACATATAGTATTTTGATTAGTTGTGTTCTGTCTCACAAAGAGAGGCCAACTTAACTAATTGAAAAATACAGATCAGCTTTGTCTTTCACAGGCAAAATCACCTTCAATAAAAACAGCTTACTTTCAAAACTTAACTTATATTTAAGTGCACACCCCATATCTTTGAGCATGATGATGACGTAAGATGGAATGAAATGTAAAATGAAAAAGGTGAAAACAAAGTTCTGAAAGCTAGCAAGGATGGAGTGATTCTCAATTTGGATCTTTCAGATAAACTTAATTATATCTTTTTCAATAGTATTAAAGTACAGAGAAGTAGTGATACTGGGTTGGGGCAGCACTGGAAATTCAGAATAAAGGTATGATGTTAGGTGATAAATCCAGTTTAGAGAACATCTAGAATCCCAAGAGAATTATGAGTTAATACAGGGAAAGTAGGTTGGGTGTCCATGATGGATGATTTTATACATATACGTGTATGATTATATGTATGTGTGTATATATACATCTATATCTATATATCTACTGAGCTGAAAGTGTATCTTTCCATATAACACTTAAAACACAATCATGAAGGCTTATGCTTATGCAACAAAAATTTTCTGAATTTATTTTTTTTCCAGAGCAAGGTTATGCTTTGCCTCATGCATGCCAATGCTATGACAGAGCATTAATTGGCACCAGTGAAATGGGGCATCGGTATCTTTGCCTTCAGGCTCCTCACACAAACATTCTCCATTAAAGAGTTCATTTCATGAGCATCTCCTGCCATATTAACCTTATTTGCTCTAATATATTAGGGACATGTGGGGCCAATGTGGGGTTTGCAGACATATCCAACTCCTCCCCGAGAAAGCTCAGGCGAAGGGTGTAAGCCTGGGTCATGATCAACTATTTCTCAAGCCCTAGGAACTGCTTAAAAACCATAATTTACTCACTGAGCATCCAAGACCATAGATGTCTGTGGCATTTCCCTTCACCCCAGGGATTCTCAGATCTTCTTGGTCCACAAATTGTTTGTCCATAAAATGATGTCATAATGAAAGCATTGATGAAGCACTGTCAGCTGATGCTCACAAAGACAGAATAAAATCACAGCACTGTCAAACGCCTCCCTGCGTTCCCAGAATCGTATTTGGATAGTGTCTATTAGCCAGATGTGAACTTAAATCTATTGTAGTCAGCTAACTTTGGGATGACTCTACTCCCACATTGCTGACTATAATTATTTCCTGCTGTAGGAATACTACTCACTACATGTGAATCTTTCTTTGATTTTTCTGTATTGGCTGCTGTGTCAGGTTATGAAATAGTATTTTTTCCAAAGTATGAAATCTACGAGATCTATATCAGCATAAGGTATTAATTAACATTCCCCCAAACCCTTGCTCTTCTAACATTTATCTAGAGAGAGACTTCTTTTTCAGTGTTTATAAAATGGTATTTAAGGTCTCAGTTATAAGCCAAAGCAGCTCATTCCCATGGACAATCTAATTTAGCTAAAACCACATGACTAACCACATCCTACTCCATTTAGCACATAAGTGGAGGGCAAGAAAGCAACAATAAGCACATGGTGCTCACCCCCGAAGTCCTCCCATCTTTTCTGAATACTCCCCATTCCCCCTTACTCAACCATCAAGTAGTATGCGGGTGTATAACAGAGTTTTTTTCTTCAGCTGTCTTGGTGGCTCAAGAAGAACACTTTTTTCTTGTCAATAAATTTACATTAATTATGGTAAACTGCCTTTTGAAACTTTAGCGTTTTACCTAAAAAAATCATTAAAATTTCACTTCAGTGAAATTTGATACATCTTTCATTACATATCTAGGTCAAAGTGAAACATGATGCTGTCTACATTTTTGATGGCCAGTGGCTAAATAAGCCATTTCAGGCTGAAACTGAATTCTTCTGTTCTATTTCAAACTCCAAAACAGTAGCTCATAAACTTCCCAGTGACACACTGAGCAACAACAATTACGTGCTCGATATACTCTCATGGGCATATGTGGATTTTCACATAATCCACAAACTTTCTTTTGTCGAGTGCTTTGGTGATCTAGAATCTCCATAGTTGTTAACGGTCTATCAGTAGCAGTCTCTCTCACTTGGTTGTCAGAGGCTGCTGGTGATGTGCAACTTCTGGGCAGCTTGTACAACTCTATTCTCTCCCACAAAGCATGTCAGAATGCAAGCGAGTGAGAGAGACACTACTACGAAAATAAATTTTAAAGCATTCTAATTTATATTATAAAAATTAACTCATTCACAAACTCAGTGTTCTAAGACTCTTTTGAACCAAACTATGTTATGGCAGTTGATTCACACAAGTCAGTGCCAGGACAGGAAGTTGAAAAGTGCAGTTCTGAAAGAGGTCACCGACCTGTTCTTGAGCAGCGTGTGGACTCAGGTGTTGTTGTGCTGGGCTAGCAGTTGAAATTCTGGTTGCTAAAAGGTTCGGGCACTGTTGTAAAAGTATTGGTCTCATGGCCACACTCCACTGTCTCCAAGAAAATCTTTGTGTGGGATAGAAAAGAAGTCAGGAGATACAAGAGATATAATAGAATTCCACTCATGTCCGAGAATGACATAATATAGCTACAAGTTTGTTCGAAACAGCAAAGACTGAGGGCAACTGGAATAGTGATTCAGCTTGTTGTAAAAAGTACCACGCAGGGCTTCTCGGCTAGTTTCTCTTAAGCCTGGCATCACAACTGTTGGTGGGAGATCTATTAGTTGTAGAAATAAATAGGTCATCAACAAGGAAGGTAAGAAATGGTGATGATCCTATAGGCTTTGGAAATCCTGAGATTCTTTCGGCCTGAACTTAACTTTGGCTTGTGATATTTTGTTTGTGAGATTTTCATTATGGCTTGAGCATGAAGAATGGTGAAGGTGGGAGGAAGAAGGAAAGAAGTGTGGGTAAAGAGAGAGACAGAGCAGCCAAGTGAAAGAGGGATAGAGAAGAGAAAAGAAGAACTCGGAGAGTGGGGAAAAAAAGTTACCCCTTATCGTAAATGTTTTCTAAGCACTTGAATGGAAGTCTTGTGTTGAATACTCATGGAGTCTTCTGAAATCGATGTTTTGTTTAGATGAGGAAACTCAGAAGAACCGTCTGGCCCAAAGCCACCAGCTTCTAAGTGGGAACACAAACCTAGTTTCTCTGCTGCAGGAGCCCTGTGTTCCTAACCTAGGCCCCCCAAGTCCTTGGCTTCCTGGGCCTTTGGAAGGTTTATCCTCTGAGGATAGAGTGTGTGTAGATGAGTGAGGGAGAGCTGTTGTTTAAATAGGACCCTTTGGCTCTGGAGAGATCAGGGGTGAGGTTCAGAGGAGAGAAAGCTGGGGACTGACTCCAGCCTGCTTTTTGGGGGAGGGGGATAAATGATGGTGATTGTGTTTCTTTTCACTTTCTTCCAGGTTGTCCTGAAAGTTGACTAAGAAAGAAGACAGACTCAGGAAAACACTATGTAGGAAAAAAAGATCTGCATTTGGCTGTACTTTCCTTGTGCCATGGCCCTTAGGAACCAAAGCGATTTAATATGGGAACAGAAGGGTACAGAGTTCTCACACTTTGAGAATTCTTGATTTAATGGATCAATCTCATTTTTTGGGCACTTTGAATGATTTGGGTAAATATATATGTGTTCATTTGTATTCAGACTACAATTGGACTCCAGTAACAACACAACAGTAAAGCCCAAGTAGGAAGACAACTTTTTAGGTAGAGGATTTCTCGATTTCTCTCTCTCTCTCTCTCTCTCTCTCTCTCTCTCTCTCTCTCTGTCTGTCTCTCTCTCCCTCTCTCTCACCAATCTTCCTCTCTCTGTGTTTCTCCCTTTCTCCTTCCCTCCTTGCTCTCTTTCCTTTCAGAATATGAGGATCCTATACCTACTTCTCTCTCTCCCTTACACCCATTTCTCTTTCTCAACAACTTCACATCTAAAGATTCATTACATTTGTGATTTTTAATGAATTAGTACCATTGTGGAATTAAATGATGTAAAGTGGAGCTTTCATGCTACTTCTTTCTCTGCTTCAGATTCCTGTGAAAAAGCTGATCAATGAATAAAAATGCATTGGATCCCAGTTCCTCTCATTCAATCATGTTAATAAGTATGAAGAAACTTTTCCACACCATTTATGACACTACAGAGTAGATTCTCAATTAAGTATTTACTCTGAGCAGCTACAACAAAACTTCTGTCTAAACTGCACAATCACTGGGATCTTGAAGTACATGCAGTGGGTTTAGTAATCTTGGCAATGAAACCTTTGAAAAAGATAAATACATGGATGGTATTTTTACTAATTGTTGAAACATCACAAATAGAGTCCTGATTCTATCTTACACTTATAGCTACTAATAAATACTCCAGAAAATATTATAGTATCTATAAAATTCCTGATATAGACACTGAATAGATATATCCACTTGCTTTAACTCTTAGACAAATAATCAAAATAATCTAAACCTGGGTTTATTAAACCTTAATGATCATGAGTCATTAGGAAAATTTGTTTAAAATGCTGATCTTGATCCAGTTGGTCTGAATAAGCCAAAGACTGCATTTCTACCAAGTTCTCTTGGTAGAGGTGCTGTTGCTGCTTAGGGACCCATGCTTTGAGTGGGAAGGCTCTAGAGGAAGAATGATCTGCACTGCAGAGGTTATCCTTAGAACGCATTCTCAAGGATTTTTAATGGCATGCTCCTTCATGGTGGCCTTGTCTCAACATATGAAACAGATGCCAATGGCCTTTTATGTTAGTTTAAATTTTATAATTTCAATATAGAGCCAGACAACCTAAATTTATTGAAGAAACTAGTCTACTATTAAAACCCAGCTCATTATAGCCGCACGTACTTTTTGTGCGTTTTCTGGAGTCTATTTATGGAATCTGATGACAAATAACTTAAAAAAAAAATATACGCACAGTAGCTCCTCATCCCACTTGAATGAGAACACGTTGAAAATAGCGATCTAAAGATGTAGTAATCTAGACTTAATATCAATCTTTTCAAGACTCAATTAAAACAAACAAAAGAAAAACCTTTTTCTGTTTTTAAACCCAAAAGTCTGATAAGCAGTGGAACTATATCTTGGTGTCATCTTCATAAAACACATCCCACATCCCAAGATGCTTTCATGAAACCATCCAAATAACTGCTACCATTTCTTCTTTCTATTGTTGCGTTAACACACGCACTGACACAACACAGAGCCATGCACACACATGTATGCAGTTGTGCACATACACATGCCTGCACACTGTCCAGAGGTATTTGCTATACAAACATCTCAGTATCATTGCTTTTTTTTTTATCTTGGATTCAGAGAGACAACATTTTTCAGACTTTTCAATAATATGCTGATAGTGAATTAGGTTTTTATATGATCTATGGATTATGTTCTTCCAGAAACTGCCAATTTTACTCTAATATAACTCTAGTATGCTGAGAAAGTTATTCCAACTAGAATGTGCTGAAGGGATGAATGTGGCTTCCATGCAGGGCATATTTCAGCTTTTTTGAAATAGCATTCTTGTAGAGATTAGAGGATAATCTGGCAGCCAGACCCAGCCAATTAAAACAGTAATTGAAATGGTGAAAAATGTTTTCCTTGGCAAACATAGGTTATTTTGCTTCATTTTGGGTTTCCTTGAATAACAAAAAATAGGGTCAAGCAAAAGACTCCTAATTTATTTTTTTGGTTATCTTTTCTCATCAAACTAAAAAGGGCAGCTGTGGAGCCTAAATAAAAAACTGCAAACTCTGGTATGGGGTGGTATAAAGGCATGAGAAAACATAAAATCATTCTTAAGCTAACATAAGTAAATCTCCTGTCAGCATAGAATATGTGGGAATTTCTGTTTTTGTGTGGAAATGGTAAAATGAAGAGCGGAATTCAATAAAATACAGAAGAGGCATTCTTATAAAATGCAGGTTTAATTTTCTCCAGATTAATAGGTACTTACAAATTGAAACATTAATTTAAAATCTCTGAGATGAAGAAAAAATCAATTCGTGTGCCATAATTCTCTTTCACTGAAGTCAGTTGTATACTTTTAAATGTTTAATCCTCATCTCTGGGGTAAGAGAGTATCTTATTTGCAGCATTTGCCAATTTCTATGGTGTAAACACTTCTATCATGGCTAATTTCAATCTACCAACCTGATGTTCCTGAACATAAAGTTGGGAGGAGCCAAGCACAATCAACTTTTACAAGCCACTCTAAGCTGCGGACCATAGTTTTACAAAAGGAGACAGACTTGAAAATGCAATCTGGGTTGATATCAGGTAGAGAATGCTGATAGAAGAAAATAGCAAAGATCATCATCTCACAAATTAATCTAAGTTTTGCTAAATGAAATTATAAATCTTGAGAAAACCTAAATCATAGAATTGACTTAAAAAAAACAAACACTTTTCTAAGACAATCCATGTTTCTATCCTTTAAAACCTTACTTTTAGGGGCAATCCTCTATGAACGGCCTCTAAAGAGGTATGAAATTAGTTGCCGTATGCATTTTATCATTCTCTTGGAATTAATACAATTTCAAAATACTGTATACTAGTGAGTCTAATCTTACACACTGAAATCATATGGAGAGCTTCCATAAAGTACTAAGTAACCCCATGATCCTACCCAGGACCAACTAAATCAGAATGTTTTGGGCGGGCACAGCATGACATTTTTGTAAAGCTCCCCAAGTATTTAATTTGCAACCAGGGTTGAAATTATACTATATATTTATTTGTCTATGTTCCATCCTATTAAATTATGAACTGTGGCTGGACTGATTACATAATTTCTTTTTTTCTCTATTTCTCCACCCCCCACCTCCGCCCCGGCCCCATAGCACTGGCAAATGTCATCAATAAAAGAAAAAACACTTTTGATTAAGTTTTGAATAGACTATCAATATGACATCTATTCTTTGGACTATAGATTGAACTCATATTTATTCACATTTTCTCATTTTTAGGTTTCAAACCAAGCTCAGAAATTTTTGAGAGGGATCACACTCACTGGTGGCATGTGCTAATTAGTAATGATTTTCAATTATCCCAGGCAACACATGCAGAATAAATACACCTTTTACTTAGAAATGGACACTAATTATAAATTTGATTTATTGAATGATTAACTCATGGGATTTATCCACATACATACCAATATAAATATTAGTATGCAAAGAAAAGAATAAATGTTCCCTCCTTTTAAAAAATGTAAAAATATGTTAAAAATATGGATGAGATTTTCTTTCCTGGAAGGACAGACTATATTACGTGATACCATAATCTTATATGATTAATTTATTAACACAATTCTTACTCTGAGAAAAAAATAATAAATTATTCAAAATAATTCTGGTCTATGTTCCAAATACACAGTCATCATCATTAGTGGCTGCATTGATCAAATTTCTATCTATGAATCCTGGAAAGCTGCACTCCATGTGTAGAAATCTATGCCACCCCCAGGCATTGCAACAGAGCCAAGAACAGCAAGAAGCACAACAAATAGCAGCTGTGGCTCTTCACATGTGTGGTACCGCTTAGGCTAATGCTCAGGATATCATATCATTTGTCCAAAAGGTGCAGTTGCACCAGCTGGAAGTCTGTTGAAAGTGGCAAAAAACACAGAAGATAGAAACTGGCACCAATCCTTCCCTCTCCCCACACTCACTCAGCCCCTGCAGCACTACCAGGGGTAATGTTCACAGACAGCCATGGCCAGCATTTGGGCAAAACATGTACTTTAATTCAGCCAGAGAGAAGGTGTCATCACTTGATCCTGTCACTGGTAGGTCTTCTGTGTAGGTACACCTGAAGTGAAGTGTATTAGTTCACTACTGCTTCATAACCAACCAACTCCAAACTCAAGGTCTTTTAATAGCAATGACTTATTATTGCTAACACCTATGTGGGCAGGATGGGGTTCAGATGATCTAAGTTGGGCTTTGTCGGATGGCTTTCTTTCTCCCTGCAATTCTGTAGATTGACCGAGGCAACTCTGGACTATGTGTATTCATTTTGGGGCCCCGGCTGAAGGGGCAAGAGAAGCCTGGAAGGACACTCTTCTCACAACATTGCAGAAGGGCAAGCGTGCAAGTGGAAACAAAAGGATTTCTGTTTCTAGATTGAGAACTTGCAAGTCGTCACTTCCATTTGTATGTTATTAACCAAAACAAGTTACGTGACCAAGTCCAAATTCAAGGAGGGAAGAACCATGCTCTGCCCATGAAGAGACTGTGGCAAAGGTGTAGATAGATACTGGGATGAATAAAGAATAAAGCCCGACAAATCAGCCTATCACATGAACCTGTCGGTTTTTCTGGAAAAGAATAATGATAATGATGATATGATAATGATATTAGCAGCTATCTTTTATTATGCATTTACAATTGCCTTCTCTCTCTATATATAGATATACACACACATCCATATATACATACACACACACACACACACACACACACACACACATATATAAAATCTCAATAAATTCTCACAACATTACTATGAAATGAGTACTACTATATTCTCATTTTACAGTCTAGGTAACATTGGTAAGGAAAAGAATTATAAGCAAATAATGGGCAATTATTAATTTAAAATAACAATAGTTGCTAATTTTCTTAAACTATTACGTGGATTATGTATGGTAGCTTTGAGATTTCCCACCTTGATATCTCCTGTTTTGGGAGCAGGTATAGACAATCTGAACTGTCATGTCATGGTTATTAAGGAACAGCGAGGACATATTGTGCTCAACACTGGGATTGGATTTACCTACAGAATGTGCACATGAGTAGAACTTAGTGGCAATGACCTCAAAGCAAAGTAGCAAATACTCTTAGCTCAAAAGCTAAAAAAAATTTAAAAAATAAAAATAAAAATAAAATAAAATGAGCTTAAATATCTGAATGAAATTCTGATGAGAAATTCTCTATGCTTTCCCTCTTTTTAAAAAAGTTTCTTTTAGGTTTGAGGCTTATGGGAATCTATACATCGAGGGACCTTGTGGGGGTTGATAACGGTAATCCTTGGCCCATTTACACGTCAGAGCACACTGGAAAAGATTAATTCCACAGAAAGCAGTGACATAGAAGTCATCGTTGTTTCTCTGGAAGAGGGGACTGGAACAGAAAGACAGCAGACATCAGATTTCACACAGCAGCTGGGAAGTCACCGGCAAATAGCTTGCCTTAGTGCTGCCAGATGCCGCTGAGACCGGGAGCGATGGATGGTTTCTTGTGATTCTGGCAACTTCCTGAGTTCCCCAAAGATCACAGAGGTTTGCTCTGGCCCTCACTTCTCCAGTAGGGTTTTTTTCAGTGCGTACTTCTCTATGCTAAATCTTCTCCTGGTTGAAGTAACTAGTTGACTCTCTAGTTGATTAAACCTGACTGTTTGAGGTGATGAGTGTTGAATGCTTGTAAATATACATAAATCTAAACAATTATGGTAAATTTGTTCAAAACAGAAAATGATTATGTCCAAAATACTCTCAGAAGTTAAAAATCTATAAACAAAAAACAAATATCTTAATAATGATAATCTAGATTGTAAAATACAATAACAATAATCTAGATTGTAACAAAGATGAGGATATTAGCTAGGCAGAAGAACTGTGAAGTAATAAAAGAAAAAGTACATGCTTTATCTTGTAATAGAGAGATTACTGTTAAATTTATTTCCAAAATGTACATTAAAGAATATTTTTGAAAAACTTAATAATAACCATTAATAGATTTAAAACTTAGATGTATAAGTCTCAATTCACTTAATAATATCAATCAAGTGTAACACATTTGGAAAGCAAAACTCCTTCATTCTCTCTCCCATTTATTTAGCAATTATTTATTGACAACGTAGTATATAGATGCTAGGGA
>NW_006494612.1:21357393-21366863 GCF_000325575.1 Pteropus alecto | reverse complement strand
GGAAAGACAGTGAACAAAACAGACAAATCTCAAATCTCATGAAGCTTAGTTCTATTGCTGGGACAATAAAGATGTAAAATAAACACATTATACAATAGTTTAAAAGAAGATATTTACTACGAAAAGTGGATGGAGAATTCTAGGCTATAAGTTTGCAATTTTAAATTGGGTGGTCAAGGTAAGCCTTATTGAGCATGTGATATTTGAGTCAAGATTTAAAATAGGCAAGCAGTGAGCCATACAGATAATGAAGATGAGATTTTTCCAGGCGTTGGAAACTGTTTTTGCAAAGAACCGGAGGCAGAAATGTGCCTGGCATGCTCTAGGAAGAACAGGAGGTTACTTGGTACAGAGTTTCTCTGGGGTAGGGGAGGGGAGGAGGAAATAACTAATTGAAGAGTTAAACCAAAGTTATCTAAATTGGAACAGAAGAAAATACAAGTGATTCCAGTAATTTGGCCTTTAAAAAATTATATTGTTTTAATTTAGTTAGCTAATTAATCAGCTGGGTAGGTGGCTAATTTTAAGGAGACAATATATATATACATGGTAAATTTTCAAATTTTCAGTAGTACTAAAAAGTATACATTGAGGAGTAAGCTGCTTTGCCCTTATCAGGGTTCCCAGCTCCCCACCCCAGAGGAAATAATGTTACCAGTTCTTCTACTTATCTCTCTAGAGACATTCTATGACTTTCTATTATACTCCCCCAACTGAGGTAATTTGGAAAAGTTAGAGTATGTGTTTGAGAGAGCTAGACAAAAAAAAATGTGCTTTCATAGATGCACTTTCTGTAATTGCACTGTAGTTATGGGTCCCCAAAGGAGATGGCAGCCCAAGTCATGTGTATGTCAGATGGGTGGAGTAGGGCCTATCTTGTGAAGTCACCAATTCACTTCAAGAAGTTACCTGTGTGTGGCCATGAATTATTCTGAGAACTATTTCTGCTCTCACATCCAGAGGAAGATTCCATGACTGTCATTTCTTGTCTGTCATTTTTTCCCCCAGGACAAGGAGTTATTTCACTTAGTACTTGAAAACAGGTGTAAGCAAGTAAAAAAACAAAGCCGTAGGCAAAAAATAAAAAAAAAATTAAAAATAAATGAAATTAAATAATAATAAAATGAAAAATAAATGGAAAATTTCTGTGCTTCGCAAATGGGTATGGGAAGGGCACAAAAGGTTCTTTGTTTGATGAAAGTTAGAAGGTTCAGGGCAACCCAAGATTTTCCTCTAAGTGCAGCCAAACTATGTGTAATATATACTTCAGGCTTTTAGATATTTCCCTTGCAAGTAAACAAACAGCAAGCCATAAAAATCTCCTGTATGTCTTTGATATTACAGACGATCCATTATTTTATCATGAGCCTCACAGTCTAATTCTGCTCAGCAAGACGTACTATGTAATTTTCTAATAGTGTCAGAAAAAGTGTCATATGATCACAGTCTCTACTCCTCTAATCTTAGTAGAATAAAGAAAAAGATGCTTTATTCTTCAGAAAGACTCTTATGACCCTAGCATTGCTACCACTCAATAATCTAACTTTCTTTACAATTACTGGTTTGCATAAGGGTTCCTTGTCTAGGTAATGCCAGGAAGATGCTAAATCATCATCATCATCATCATCATCATCATCATCATCATCATCTTCATCATTGACATCAACATCATCAGAGGGTAAAAGTGAGAATACTATCAACTAATTTAACTTAAGGGTTTTTTTTTTTTGAAGTCAGTGGCAATATGTCTCAAACTTCTCAATGTCGCTAGCATGTAAGTTCTGTGAGATAATGGCTACTTTCATAGTGCTTAGACCTGTGCTAGCACTTATGTGGTAGTTAATTTTATGTATCAACTTGGCTAGGCCATGGGACCCAGATATTTGGTCACATATTATTCTATATGTTTCTGTGAGGGCATTTTAAAAACGAGATTAACGTTTAAATCATCAGACTTTGAGTAAAGCAAATTACCATCCATAATGTGGAAAATACCATCCATAATGTGGGTGGGACTCATTCAAACAATCGAAGGCCTCAGTAGAAAAAGACCGATCTCCCAAACAAAAACTAATTCTGCCAGCAGACTGCCTTTAAACTGAAACTGTGACTCTTCCCTGAGTCTCTAGTCTGCCACGCTACCGGGTAAATTTTAAACTTGCCAAGCTTCCACAATCATGTGAACCAATTACTTAAAATCTCAATCTCTCTCTCTGTCTCTCTCTCTGTCTGTTTCTGTTCCTCTCTCTCTCTCTCTCTCTCTCTCTCTCTCTCTCTCTCTCTCTCTCTCTCACGCACACACACCTCTCTCTCTCTCTCTCTCACACGCACACACACACACACACACACACACCCAGTTAGTTCTGTTCTGTTTCTCTGGAGAACTCTGACAACTACAATTTAGTAGGTACAGAGTAGTTACAAATAGCAATTGTTGAATGAATAACCACTAATTCATGAGCAATATAAATATTTTTCTTCAATGGATGTGTTATGCAGGTGTTAACTGTTCAGACTCTTGTTACTATTTTCTTGATGACCAAGGTAGGTGGTATCCAGCTTTCTATATTGGGAAAAGAAAGCAGTGATAGCTTTATTTAAAATTCCATCAACCTGCCACTATGTTCTTGATCCCACTCCACAGTGAAATCGCCAGGGCTTAACTACTTTCCAAAATCCAACCTCTAGAAAGAGTTTGTCCCCAGAAAGAAGGCTTTCGCCCCCCAAAACTCCATTTTCTAGAAAACAGTGGTTGCATATCACTAAAATTTCTCTGAACTGCTAGACATAAACAGCCAATTACAGCTGCCAGTAATCACTCTTCATCAAGGGAACATTAGAAATAGAATGCATAGCTCAGGACTTATCTGTGTCTTTCTAAATCAACTTCAACGCACAACATAAAAAAGAATAAAAGTGCTGATGTACTGAAATGCATTTTGTTGTTGTATCTGAAAAGAACAACAACGAAAGCAAGGCCACAATGGTCTCTTAACTGGGCTACATTAAAATTGGTTTTCTAAGAGGCCATCTCTAGATTTAAAATTTGTTTAGTTGTGTACTGGTATATCCATTCTTCTCATTCCCCCAACTTTTTTTTCAACCCCAAAAATGACCTAAGCTATGTAACCCTCTTTTACATTTTACCCGTTGCTTGCCTCCTCTGACACATGTAAACCACCATAGAATTTGACTACTAGCCTTCTTGTTTTGTCCTCTAAAATTTTTGTTTACTCTGATGCTCATGTATTCTACAAGAACCTTCTGGATCTAGCAAACCTTCATTTCAAGACACTTATATCTCTGACTCATTCTGAAGAATCAAACTGTTTAATGGCAGTGAAGACCTTTGAGAAAGAAGTAAATAAAAGTATTAAGGATGTTTAAGATATAAGTGATTTAAATAAAGCCCCCTAAAGCAAGCTAAAACTATAATTCGGTAATGGTCTTTTTGGCTCCCTCTTTTATTCTCACCTTAATCTTCACAGCTATTGTCCAATCTGGACTTTTTCTCCAGCATAATCAATCTAGACCATTTATGTTTACTATCAAAAGGTAACTCTCCTTTGTCTCATGCTGAGATCGAGGATATAAAGGTAATGTATCTATAGGTGCTGATGGGTTAATACTTGGACACTGCCAGAGGCTAAATGGCCCAGTTTTCTGGAGTTGATGTCCTAAACAATGGAGTCTATTAATTGTAATTTTAGTGACCAACTGATCAGCAGAAGTATTTGGGATAAGAATGGCTTTTGGAGACTCTTAAATTAAACCAACTAAGAAACTGCCTACTCACACTGCATGGAGAGTCCACTAAAATTGTGATTTTGTTAGATGTTCAATGAAGAATCTAAAAAAGATGCAAATAGGAAAGAGGAGAGATGTTGTAATATTAATATCAGCTTTGGGTGAGAATTTTGTTATTAAATATAATTATTTTACTTCTCATGTATTAAAAATGCTGGCTTCTAAAGTAATTCCTAGGAAATGAATCTGTGAGGCATGATTTCTGACCTACAGTAGGGTTGAGGAAGCTTCCGTGAAGAAAACAGGAATAACTCCTAGATTCCTATGTGAAATGGAGAGATTACCTTCCAAGATGAAAAAGAAAGAAAGGGAGGGAGGGAAGGAAGAAAAGAGGGAGAGAGGAAGAGAGGGAGGGAAGGAGGGAGGGAGAGAAGGGAAGACAAGAGAAGGGAGAGAATCGGAGGAGAGATTAATTTGGGCTTCTATTTTTATGAGCACTGCATAATGCCCTTCTTAAAGGATATCAGGTTTTTAAAGCACAAAAAAAAAAGGAAAGGAAGAAAGGAAAGAAGGAAAAAGGAAAAAAAAGGAAGAAGGAAGGAAGGAAGGAAGGAAGGAAGGAAGGAAGGAAGGAAGGAAAAAAAGAAGGAAGGAAGGAAAGAAAAAAGGAAGGAAGAAAGGGAGAAGAAAAGAGAAATAAAGAATTTATAACTTAGAAATTAAAGTTGTTGAATGTCCTCTAAGATCAGGCAGCATTATCCATTTAAAGGATTATAAGGAAAGAATTAGGTCCAATTTTGCATTTGCAGAGATGAAATAGAACTTTTTTAGGAGAAGTTAATAAACTTAAGATTAGATATCAAAGAAATTCCTGAATTTGAGGAGAAGAAATATATGAAACAGATTTGTTTGGGAAGTTTCTGTGTAAGCCTCTGATGTTGGGCTAAGTGAAGGAAAAAAATGTTGGATCTTGAATTAAATTTTTTAATTTTTTCAGTGAGTAGAAATGAACTCATTAAAATAGCATTTCCTCTTTTGTACTTTGCCTAAACTATCCATCTAAATTGTACTATTTAGTATACCAATTCCCAGGGGTTCTCATATTATTGTCTCGGTACTGCTCATGAAATAAACAAAATTCTTATAAAATAAAGCTACATCTTAAATAGATTTATACAATTAGTAAAAATATGATGTAGTAAAGTACACAGCACAAGAAGCTAAGGAGGTCTGTGTTAGGCCCAGGTCTTTTGCTGGCTATGACAGTCACCTCTGTGCCTACATTTTCTCTTTAGTGAAATAAGAGAATGAATAACTCCTCAGTTATCTTCCAACCAGGAGCATCTGACTTTGTTATGTAAAAGTAGCCTGGTCATGAGTAACAATCTTAGTAGCAGTGAGTCACTTTTCAACAAATTTGAGAATCTTGTGTTTTGAAGAAAACCTTGGAAATCACATAAACTTGTCCCCCATCTCCAGTAGGAATCACATCTTAATCATTCAAATATGCTCTTCCAGGCTAATCTTAAAGATTCTCCCCAGGAGGCAAATTTCACAACTTATCCTATATCTTTTTTTGCCATAAGTTCTTCCTTATATCAGGCCCGAGTCTCCCAACTAGATTTTCAACTTATTTTCATTTATTCTATCCTTAGCACAGAGGATAGACCATTCAAGTGCTATCTCTTATTAATCTGAACTATGGTAAATTTGTTTGTACTAGAGTTTCTATGGTCTTACATTGCATTCCAGTGAAATGATAGAGGCTGATCTTCTGATGGAATGTTCCCTTTCAGGTCTAAAATGACTGGAAGATAAAGGCTAACAGGCTGGCAGGAATACTGAGCAGCTCTTGATAGTGGACACAAGGAAGGGCATTGTTTCTCTCAATGACCAGTCTCCTAGCCGGCTAGGGCACAGCAGCTCTTGAAACAGTACTTTCTGAAACCCCAAATTTGGAAGTATTAAACAAATTCTTCTAAAGTGAAATATGTGCTCAGGGAATTGTGTTAAAAAATAGGGTAAAATGGGAATCTTTCCAGTAGTATTAGTGCTTAATAGAGATAGGGAAAAATAATGAAAGGGAGCCTAATAATATTGTCTAGTCCTACTTCCTGCTTTCTAAAAGGTGAGCTCTTATGATGCCCATTTTACAGACAAGGCAGAACAAAAGTACTGAGAAACAGATAATGTTAACAATATCAGCGGTTTAAGAGGGAACTATATAGGATTTTGAAAATAAAATAAAAGCTGGTTTACTTTGCTGACACTCAAAAAGTAACCAGAAAGAACTCTCGTTCATTTTCCATCTCCTCTTTAGTTGTGCGGGTGTCCTGCAAGGCCTGGAAGAGGAAGAAGTAGTATTCCCTGAGGATGGGCTTCCCCAGCCTCCTCCAGCACAGTCCAGGTTTGTGAATCAATGCTGGGGGTGGGAGTGGGGGGAAGGGCAGGCTGGGCATGGCTTTCCCTTTACCCACGCAGGCCGTGATTAAGAAGGCAACCGTCTGTCAACAGAGGATCTCAGCTGTATTTCCAGCCCAGCTTCCTCCCAACTGACTCATTCGGTGATGCCACAATCTAATGTTTATGACTTAACAGTTGATCACCATGGAAGCTGCACAAACCTTGGACTGTTGAGGAGCAAAACCAAAGTGGAGATTCTGGACAGTTTAGAAAAAGAAAAAAAGAAGACCCTTATTCACTGAGACCACATGTTAAGACCGAACACCCCGTTCCTCCTGTGGGCACTTCCACTGGTTGCTAAAACTAAGATTTGGATGACTTCGTTGCCTATTGGAGAACCCAAATAAGGATTTAGGGTGACCAAGTACAAACAAATATCATGGCATTTAGAAATGGAGAGCAAAACGTAGAAGGGAAAATGTGTATGTAGCAATTTAATGAGGTTTGGATTACAAATTCTGTTTCCTTACCTTTTTGCCAGCATGTGGCAAGGGTTTTAAAAGAGAAAGAAAACGTGCTAAATGCCAGGAAAAGACTAAGATCCCTCAACATCAACCTTGCAAACAGTCCTGGTATATTCACAAACTGGGAATGTCAGAATAAACTTTTTGGTTACTGCATGCCCCCCATGAAAATCAAAGCTAAAATAAAAAAGAAAGCCAAAGGAACAAAACAACCGCTTTTTAGTAAAGATCATCGTATCAAACGCTGTGAGCATCAGGAGGCCTTGGCACAAGGTCCTAACTAGATGAGGACTGTGGCATGGTCAAGGTGAAGTCTGACTTCCTGGCCTGGCCTCCCCAGACTAATAATCAAAAAGAGCTGCCTTCTCCAGCCCTAAACAGCCCTGTATGAATAGTGTCTCCCAGTAGTGGTTGCGGTTCCAAGTAATGTGAGAGTCTTTTTATAACTGTTGAGGTTTAATTTAAAAGGAAGCTCAGAATCAGCGGTAAAGGGAGGGGAATGTTGTGAACTACAGACCATCTGAAATGGGGAAAATCATAAATACCAGAGTGTCTGATTATTTGAGCTTCTCTTGAAGTCGAATAATGAACCTTCTTCATGTTCTGCTTTCCTGGACTTGGCTCCCTCTGACAAATTCGCAGGCATCAGGGTCTGTCTGGAATTCATTCCAAGTTGGAGGGATATTTTTTCCCCTGACATTTTGCAGCTGAGACAGCCCCGAGCAGGAAGCTGAGGAGCGTAACATTACCAAATATGTCCTTTCTCCTGCCTTATATTTTATTTCCACAGGAAAAGAAGGCAGACGCTGGCCAATGAGAGCTGGCCAATGGGAATGCGGCAACAGCACACGGCCTCTACTGGCAGTGGGGAAATTGATCGAATGCCATTTTTCACACAAAAAAAGAAACTATTCTAGATACCACCGGTTGAAATTTGTGCTATGCTGGAGGAAGAAGTCTGGCAGTTTCCTTCAATTTGCCCAGCTTTTTCAGGGAAATTGGTCTCATTTTCTCAAGGAGGCATTAAGAAAGCAGGCAGTGTGGCATAATAGAGAGAATACTGGAATGGGGGTTGGGAGGGAGCTGGCTTCTGTCACTAACATGCCTGCGCATTTGACCAGATCGTTCCACCTCCCAGGGCTTCAGATTCTTTATTTGTAAAATGAAGGTTTGGATGTGACCATCTCCCAGATCCTTCCCAGGTTCCCAAGACTCAAGTCTCTACAATTGTTTGATCACATGCCTCAGTCACTAAAATAAATTTGAATATCTATCCAGATATGTATGTGTATGTATACATATAGACAGATGCCCTGCTTTATAACTATATTATAAACTTTCAAAATACATAAAATATAAATTAAAAAGGATATAAGATATATAATTTCTAATTATTTTTCTCTCCAAACCTCATTAGTTTATCTTAAACACTCCCAAGGGCTAATACCTCTTTGGAGATCACTACTCTACATTTCTGCTTTTCTTTATGGGTGTTAAGACATTAGTCTTCAAATATCATTTCTACAGGGGCTAAAAATACATAAGTCAGTTAAGTGGCTGCAGATTGACTACCTTTTGCTTGCATATTCAATATGTATGAAAACTTTTTTTTTAACATACAATTTCCCTGGTTAATCTTGTTATACTACTTTTAAAAGAGAATAGTTACAGAGAAGTTTCTTTATTGAGGAAAATAACAGTGTGTTTGTTGTAAATGGCAATTGACAATCTTGAGTCAGGGGAAAAGACAGCAGTAGAGATTGGGGTAATCTGGAGCATATATATATTGACCAAAGACAGAAGCAGCTTTTCATCTCAAGTGGGCTGTCATCATACAGGAATGGAGACCTAGTGCCGCCAAATGTGATTTTTTAAAGAGAATCGAGAGACCCTTTCAATGTGAAATTAAATTAATTTCTCAAATTAATGTTGCTCAAAAATTTTAGAGCCAACTATATGGTAAGATGGGCTACATCCAGCTAATGGGCAGGCCCTTTGGCAATCTCTGACCTAATATTCAGCAGATTTAGCTCTGTAATTTTTTTGTGATAATACTGGCACTTTGTGGTCAGACATCTAAGCTCTGGGTGAGATGTACATCTAAGACAGAAAAACATGATATGTTATTTCATTAAGATAATGTTATTTTCTCACCAAGTTTTCAAAAGGGGCCAATTCTTGAATCCTCTTAAGGCTTACTCAAAAGACCAGTGATCTAGGTTGTTTAGTCAAAAAGATAAGGAAAATAATTACATTGCTCTTGATATATCTGTTACTTTGGCATACGGAAATCTCATGGAAAAATGTATTATTTTAAAGAAATTTTGATGTTTTACTAAATCAGAGATTGGCAAACTTTTTCATAGATATATTTAGGCTTTGTGGGCCATATGGTCTCTGCTGCAACTACTCAACTCTGTGTGGCTGCACAAAAGCAGCTGTTGACAGTAGAAGAATGAGCCTGGCTGAGTTCCAATAAATCTTTATTCACCCAAATAGGCTGCAAGCCTGTGGGCTGTAGTTTGTCAACTCCTGTATTGAATCATAAGCCCTTCTAAGGTGTAACCTGTGTTGGACCCAACACTGTATCTTCAGTCCACACAATCCTGGCACAGAGGCAGCACTCCATGAACATCTGCTAAAATAAATTGAAGGTGTGGAATGTAGTAGTTTATGTCAATAATAATTAACCTCCCATTTGGGTGATTGAAAACCCATAGTAGGGTTTATGGGTTGTGCTCACCCTGAGGCTTACATCAGCATATGAATTCCCTCAGGGAGTGCATGAGTCATCCA
>NW_006494612.1:21320530-21357357 GCF_000325575.1 Pteropus alecto | reverse complement strand
GCTAATGAGACAACCTCGGGGACTGACTGCTTAGACTGAAGGGCCATAGAGTGAGAAGAACCACAGACTTTTAATTTCATACACAGGCTTTTTCCAAATCTTTCCTCAACTCTTCTTTTAAAGATCATTTTCACTCTGAGAATTCTACAGTGGGATTTTAATTAAAGGGATTTTTTAAATTAAAAATAAAAAAGAAAAGAAATTAAAAAAACCAATAACAAAGCAGAGCGGATGACATTCTCTCTTACACAGACGATGGCATCATGGAAATGAGTAGTCTGGTTTACAGACATTTAAGGGAGGGTGTCTATAATTATCTACCAATGATGTCAACTTCTGCCAATTTTTTTCTCAAAATTCAATTAATTTTAAAGCAGATTTAAAACATCTTGGGTGTTACGAGTCAAACTAATGCTATTAAGTCCATCAGAAACTAGGCTTCATTGCTTTAGTGACTTACTGTGTTTATCACAACACTTTTAGGAAAAAAAAAAATCTATATTTGAAGCCAAATGTTATATTTTCTCTTTACATTTAGATATCATCATTTGAGTGGTTTATCCTATTTCTGAAATATGTTGGGAATAAACACAGAATTTTTAGCAGTGATAATCTCAAAGTTATGTTTTTTTTAATTAATTTTTGTTATGGCGACATTGGTTAACGAAATCCAGTAAATTTCAGCTGTACATTTTAACAGTAAGGCATATATATATTTACATTGTGTGTTCATCTCTCATCGTTATATTTCTTTCTGTCACCACATATTTGACCCCTTTTACCCCATTTACCTTTCACCTCTCTCCTCCCCTCTACCCTCTGGTAACCACTAGTCCTTTGTCCATGTCCATGAGTCTCTGTTTGTTTGTTGCTTTTAGGTTTATATCCCACATATAAGTGATATCGTGTGATTTTTGACTTTTTCTATCTGGCTTATTTCGCTTAGCATGATTATCTCGAGGTCCATCTATGTTGCCGCAAAAGGCAATATTTCATCTCTTCTAATAATGAATAATATTCCATTGTATATGTGTACCACAGCTTCTTTATCCAATCATCTATCGTAGGACACTTCGGTTGCTTCCACGTCCTGGCCACTGTGAATAATGCTGCTATGAACATCAGTGTGCAAATATCTTTTCGGATATGGGTTTTCAAGTCTTTGAGGTAAATACCCAGTAGAGGGATTGCTGAATCATATTGTAGATTAATTCTTAGTGTTTTGAGGAACCTCCATACTGTCTTCCATAGTGGCTGTACCAATTTGCAGTCCCAGCAGCAGTGTATAAAAGAATCCTCAAAGTTACGGTTTTAAGGGCAAGGTTTATTGAGCTTGGTTTCAAAGAGCTATTCAATATTCCTTAACTTTACTTCAGAAGAAAAGTCATAAGTCTCTGTCCAAAGACTACTTAAGAAATAATTGAAAATAAAATCAACCAATGGGACAATTCCAAATAGTTCTGGACTTGTAGGAAAAGGGAGAGTAGAGGTACTCATCCTGCAGCCTGGAATCTCAGGTAAGTCTTTTGTTAGTGAAGACACATTCTCTTGGATGACTCATTCAAAGATTTGATCTTTTCATTAGTAAAATGGAAAAAAAAAAAAAAAAGGAGCAGCAGGCATATTATCCATCCTAGCTGTTGAACTGTCCCTCAAGGTGGGGTCCCATCTCTATAATTTGTTCTTGAGGACAAGCCACTATATTCTCTCTACTCTGGGCAACTTGCCTTAATAAATGGCTCTCAGTAATATAGAAAAAGTTTTCCTGGGCACTACTTCATTTCCTAATGTAGACTTAACATTTTTTGTTACTTCCCTCCTCTCTCAGTATCTTAGGTTGTTTACAGAGATAAATTCATTATAAACATGTATATTATATATATTTGTGTATGGTGTGTGTATACATGCAAACAGACTAATTTGACATCCTATTTTATTATCCCCACACACAATTCATAAAGTAATATATCTAGAGTCCTGTTAAATGAAGGGTGAAGTTATGACAAAGTGCTGTGGATAGTAAGGAGTGACCTTTGAAAAGTGAGGATTTCCCTAAATCTTTCTCTACACAGGACCAGAATTTATTCTGCACATGTTCTGTATTGCAACTTTTGGCTTGAAAATTTCAGTGACAACACTTTGTAAGAGGCAGAACACAAAAATGACTGATTTTTCCAGGAAAAGAAAATCTTCTTTAGAAAGGAAACCATGTCACCATAGCCTAAGGCATTAAGAATATTTTCTGAGTGAATAGTAAAATATTTTCAAGTGAAGAGGACATCACTTCCTTTCTTTGTTGAAATGTCAGTTCTAGTAAGCTAGGTCACCTAACTCTGGTCACCTGGATAGTGCTGGGTCAAGCGTGGTCAGACAGGCATGGAAGTAAGGACTGCAGGGCTCAAGTTAAGAATGAAATTGGAGACCAACATACCATATATCTTAATATTTAAGTTAAAAAACAAGCTAAATATATGTTTTATTTTCTTACCTTGACATACATAATTGTCATAATGACAAAATTGGAAATATTTACCAATGTATGGTTTTATATATCTGAAAGTTGGCAAATTATGAAAGAAAAGTGATTACTTTTTTATTAAGCATGTCTGGGTGTTCTGTTGATGGTCCAATGATATTTGGATGACTAATAAAATAGGTATAGAAATTTAAGAGTAATATGAACTTTTTTAATATTGCAAAATGTTCCGTAGTTACCATATGCAACTGTTGTGAATACCACATTAGCTTGTATCTCTGGAACCATAAATTAGAACATGAAGAATAGCCAGAAAAATGGTTGCTCAGCACTATTGGGAAACAATACATTGCTATGAAGGAATGAATATGCATTCACATTACCTGAGAGGTGGGATTTGATAAATTACTTAATATATTTTCTCCTAAGGGCTTCTGCTGTTCCAATCCTGCCTCCACTTCAAAGCAGTTTCTCTTAACAGCCACAATGACCCAGATACAATCACTTTTTCTAGGACACAGGGCACAAGACAGACACAAACATTTCTCTGAAGCCCGAACAGGTTAGTCACAAGCACAGATGTTTAGGGTTACAGCACTGTGCTGTGTCAGTGCTGAGTACTGGATCCATAGTAAGGGAACCCAGCTTCTTTACTAAATTTTATTATCTTGTGTTTGGGATATGCAGGGCTTCAAGTGCAGAGTCAAGGGCAGGGCTCCTTTTACTTGCATGTAAAACGAGTACTAGATTTAGGTTATTTCTCAAGTGCTTTCATAGATGTGCAGAATCCAAAAAGGTCGAAGGTATGAGAGAGCTATCACAGAAAGATACTATTTTGAGGTTCCTTGGCAGACTAGCATTTGGCAATTCTATGTACTACATTGTATTATCAAGGTGGCCATTGCCATGCAGGTATAGAGTTGTAGATTCACTTCTAGCAAAAGGGCTTTGGTAATTTTTTTTCTCTCGTGGACATGGTCAGGTCTTTTCCAAGAGAATTCAGGTTTTCTCCAGTGCTTTGTTTTCTTATAATTATTCTCAATCCAACTTGTTGACAAAACCTTGATCTTAAATTGTATTTTCTTGTTTTCATGCCACTATATCTTTTTACATCTCCCTCCCCACCCCACCTCCCCCCAAAAAAAGGAAAAAAAAATTTGTCACTATTGGTTTAATTTCAGTTTAATTACAACCATTTTCAATTTCTGATCCATCAAAAGTCTGGTCTTTCCTAAGCATGCATTTCCTACTCCAGTTTCATAACACTACAGGCTCTGAACAATGGCTACCTGTTCCCTCCTGTTAGATTTCCTAAAACAAGCTTTAGAGAGCTGCCATGTATTTATCTTTCATAACACTCTAACAAGCACTCCTCCGTGACTCACACACACAGAAAGCCAAAAGCCCTGAATGGTTGTTTATTCTCACCAGCTAGATGACCGTGCACGTGGCTCTCAGCATGGGTGAGAATTAGGAAACCTTGAAAAGGTGCGTCATGTAGATTTAAGTGCAAACAAAGCTGCATCAACTTGCTCTTTGCTGGATCCTTTGAGAAAGTCCAGAGTTAACCATGAAACTCAGCTCAGCTTGCCATCTTCGCTTTTCCCCATTTATGCTCAAAATGGGAGAGGAAAGATCAGATCTGGTGGCCAGAGAAACACAAATACAGTGGGAGTTTGTCATTTTCAAGAGCTTACAACACAGTATTCAGCCCTTAGAACTGACCCTCTGTGGCTGTATAGCACATGGCTCTTTATGGCCTGATTAGATCAACTTGTTATTTACTTTAGAGAAGTAAAGATGGACTATCTTTTATCTCACTCATGAATTCTATGTGAGCTCTAAGAATTGTACAGCTCCCCCTTCATCTGGTTGATTTCTGTCCAATTTTGTGGAGTTTTATCCTATGCATACACAGTTAGTATTCAACAACAGACTCAAGGGAACCCAATCAGAAATGTGGAGGTTTTTCTCTGCATAGCATTCTTACTGGTGATCTGCGCCGAAAATTCCAGCTATATACTACTTAAAATCCAGTCTCTACGTCCTCAACTCAGTAAAATTGAAGTGCTCTCTTTGGATTCCTGCTCTGTGGATCATGATCAGATAAGTGCCTTCAGGTAGAATATAAGGACATTTGCTGGGTTCACTTCATTTGTTTCTGTGTATATTACAATTCTGGCTGCCAATTTCTGTTGATATCTGTTTTATCCAGTTTTCTAGTTGTTTATGGCAGGAGGATGTCTACTACCAGGTACTCCAATCATAAATTATGGCTTAATAAGATTAAAACTGAGACAAAGACAACAAATCCATTCTTTCTTTTTCTAGACTTCACCTTCCATGCTGGAAGCAGGAAGTAGACACTCAGCCCTGGGGAAAATATGTGTCTTAATCTTAAGAAGAGTCACAATGAAGAGGAACACTCTTTTTCTGTCCCAGGATATTTTCTTGAGGTTGAGAAACTGCTGAAGTCAACTCACAAATAGTCTACAGGAGAGGTACATAAGTCAAGGCCAACCACAGGAAAAGCTGAAATGCCTAGGTCCTTCCTGAGCATATCGAGACAGTGAATTGACCATCCATGAAGTGCCATAACTTTAGACTTACTATTATGTGACGTAGTACATTCCTTAGAGTTAGAGGTAGTTGAGTCAGGGTTTTCCATTACTTACAGCCAAAAGCATTGATAGTATCACAAGAAAGATACTATCTTTCTTGTGAGGTGACTTTGGAGCACTTAACTAAAAAGAGTAGAGAAAGGACAATTATGAAGATATGAAGAGACAGTGAGGAGTCCACTTTGGAACATATTGAGTTTGAGTTAAAAATCATCCAGTGGGATGTCCAAAAGGCAACCTGCATAGGTGACCTGAAGATGAGAAATGTCATAGAGATTTGGAGGTTATCAGTATATGGTCCTTGAAGCTATAGTTATGGAGAATATTGCTCAGGAGAATAAGCAAGGGTTGAGAGCACCAATATTATTCAGGTGAATAATGAAAAAGAACCAACAAATAAGAGCCTAAGATGACATAGTTAGAGAAGAGAAGAAGATCAAAGGGAAACTGGTGTCACAGTTGTCACTTTTTTTTTTTTTATTGGAGATATCCATCAACTCTTAAGGTATACTGGTATACTGATCTTAAAGTATACTGGTATATTGCCTTCACTGTAGAGAGTAACCTAATTTTATCTTATCCTTTCCTCTCAGATATTGGAAGACAGTTAGGATAGGATCTGAGATAAATCATGAAGCCTGGCCTATGAAAAGCATCAGGAGCACACACTGGATGAAAACGAAAAAACCCATGGAAACAGAGATAGATCTCAAAGACTTAATGCAGCCTAGTCATGTTCATTCTTGTTAACTTTGGTTTTGCAATATCGTTGTTAATCTTTTTTTTTTTTCAAAGTAATTTATAAAAGAATACAAAAGTCATGAAGATTATAGTTTCTTTATAATTTTTAAAAATAGAAACCAATATAATTTACCAATAGTACTAATAATTCTTAATGAACTTCTCTGAATTTGACAAATTCATGCAATAAATCAAAAGATCAATAATTTTCTTCTAGGTAACAACCCCCTCGTTAATAGACTCTAAAACTTGCAAATACTAAGGAAATGTAATCTGAGATTCTTAGATCAAAGTATTTCTTTGATCATCAATCATAAAATAAAATAAGCTTTGACATGTAGAAGCAACCAATCAAATTAAAGCCTAGGTAACTCAATATTTATTAATTACTCTAAAATACACATGTAAAGGTAAGTGACATTAGAAATAAATATATTGGAACATGTAAATTGAGGGCCTTTTTTTTTTTTTTAGAAACAAAGATTATATATAAGGTTGTAAAGATTTAATGAGAAAATGTGCATAATGTATTTGCCCCAGGGCCTAGCACGTGGGAACACTCGAATGAGAACTATCACTACTATGACATCACTATTCTGGCTAGGCCAATCCCATTATTATAAACATTATGAGATTTTTTTGGTTTGTTTTTCACTTAAGACTGGTGTGGCCTAATTATTTGTCTATAAAGACAGGTCATATCGTAGTCTACTGAAGTTTAGGAAGTGGTAGATGAGGTTTATCAAAAAGTCTTCCCTCAGTAGTCCCAGTATCTAGAGTAAGTCAAGAAATGTTGAGGTTAAGGACAGAAGAAGCACTCTTTTAGGATGTTACAAATACTGTTGCTAAGGGATTCCCAGGTGCTCAGCTTCTGCCAAACCACTGTGCGCATCCCATGCCCTCTGGAGGTAGGAGGAACCCAGAAAGTGCTAGAGCAAGCCAACTCTGCATGACAGCTCATCAACCAATCTCATCTAGCTGTTTCATAACAGAGTGTGAAATAACTTGCCTTCTCTCCAGGCTAATTATTATTCCCTCTTTTGGCCCCTTTGTCCCTTTAACTCTATAGCTCTTTCTTTATCCTGTCTAATCTCAATTCTAAACAAGATGTTCTTTTTCTGATAAAAGCCTGGAAATACTGAAATAGCTTCAGGATATACATCAGTTTGGGTCACAAGAATCTTGTAATATTGCAATACCTCATTTTAATTTTCAGAGTTTTTCAGAAAAAGTTAAAAATATAAAGTCACACCAAAAGATAACTTTAGGCATCAGTTCTCAAAATGTGGTTTCCAGACCCCTAAGCTTCCGGAGACCCTGTGAAGGGGGTCTGCAATGTAAAAATTATGTCCATTACATTATTGGTGGGACTTGCTTTTTACACTGTGTTGACATACTCATGTTGCAAAAGCAACAGGTTTAAAACCTCTTGTGCTTTAGCATAACTCAAGGGCAGTGGCCTCAAACTATATCTGTAGTGATTGTATCCTCACTCATGCACTTGTAGTTTTACTTACAAATGGTTTTAATAAAACGGTGAAAGTATTAATGATGTTAAATCTCAGTCTCTAAGTATATCTATATATATTTTTAATACTATGTGTAATACAATGGAAGTAGACATGAAGCACTTCTGCTAAAATATGATGGTTGTTTTGAAGAAAAGCACTTTGTGATTTTTCTGAGTTAGAGCTGAACTGCTTTTTTTATGGAACATGATTTTCATTTAAAAAATTACTGAGACAAACTATAGTTATTCGCTATATAGTTAAAAATTTGGGTATTTGTCAGCCATTTCCTCAAAAATAAATTGAAGTGATTCTATTACTTCAGGGAAAAGAACTGACAGGTTTTGATACATGATAAAATTAGAGTAAAAGTGAAAATTGGGACTTTAAACTTAACTATGTCACTTTGAGTGTGACAGCTTCCTCGTACATTAATACTTCTGATGAACTTAGTGTTGATAAATGTGAAATGCATATTTTAATATATAACGATATCTATTATATATCTATTAATATATAACAATATCTATTTTATATATATAAAATGAGATGTGTCAACATTTGTAAGGTCTGCATAACTCAGTAAACTTAATATGTCCCAAAGGATATATGTGTGATTCTGCAAAATAAAAGATACAGTCAAAATACAGGATGGACCAGTAGATTTTAGAGTATGAAAGTTCATTGATATGGTTTAAGGTTCTACACAGTAACTAACTTTTAAGAAATTACCACTTGTTGATTTTTCATATAGCATTGGAAAAGAATATTCACAACTATCTGAAAAGGCTATTAAAATACCCCTCCTTTTTACAACTACATATTTTTGTGAGAACAGATTTTCTGCATAGACTCTTTTATAATCTTGCTTGTTTTTTGTTTTTCATTTTTTGGTTTGTTTGTTGTAAATGCAAACATTTTACTCCAAGGACAAAACAATAACAGACAAAATATCTATCTTAGAAAGAAAATTTAAAAATCCATCAACAAGTTCAAACTCAAGTTAAAGAACTTAGTGACTGGATCTGTGAAAACTCTAGCAATGTGAGCGCTGGGTAGAAAATTCAAGCAGCCAATACTTTCAGATGTTTCTAGATTGAGAACCCAGGAGGCTGGTCAAGGCAACATCAAATGATGAATACAGAAACTGATCAAGCATGTTAATAAGTTGAATTTTTACTATAAAAAATAATGAGTACTTTTTTTTAATTTGTGAATTTAGTTATAACAAGATACTGATGAACAAAAACAAAAAGGTAAACCATATAATTATATGTTATATTCAGAAAGAAGCTATAACATATAATTAAAAAAATACATATGTATAAATACATATATATAAGTGTAAAACGATGTCACCCTTCTTACTAAATTTGTAGTTTGGGAAATATATTTTTCATAAAGATATGTTATTTGTGTGTAATAGATTTGTGGTTGTTATTTTAAATGAATCAATTGAGAACATTTTTTTCATTTCTTAGTTTTAATGTCTAATATCAATAGATATAATAGCAATAGATATAACCCACATAAACAAAAGCTCTTTGGGGTTCTCAATTACTTTTAAGATTGTAAAGGGCTATCGAGGCCAAAAATTTAAACTCATGAAGGCTAATAAACATGGTTGGCAACAGGCTGTAAAATAGCTTAATTTGAACAAAATGAATGAATTTGAACAAAATGAAGGTAGAAGCCTGAAGAGGTACTGTTGAAAAATCGAAAAGGTCCTCACAATTAAGCAAAATCCGTAGAAAATGCCTCATCCTCTCATCCTTTTGGTAATACCCCCTTCACTCCTTATGTGAAGAAGGACATTAGTATGGTGCCATTTCTAAGCACAGAGAGCATAGATAGCTATAAACAACTTTCCGCCCTTTCAGGGAAGTCAAAGAATTTGCCAGAGCTCTCAGCTGTTTACATGGGGAGAACTAACTCTCTCTCTTGCAAGCAAAAAATTTTGATTTTGCCAGTACTGCCTGTAAGGTGGGGGAGTAGAAGCTACATGTGAAATTATACAAGAAGTATTCTTTTCAAAGCTTCAGGACCAAGAGTAGAGTGGGGAGGCAACAGACCAAGAGGGTAATATTTAGAGCACAGAGATGTAAAATATACTCTCGAAATGCAGTGATACTGTGTAGTGTTCTATATCATTAAATTATAACTGCCTGGAGAAAAAATGTAAATGTGTCATTTACAACAGTTACCAAAATGAGTGAAGGTGACCCTTTTATTTTCATTCTATTTACATTGTGTATATAAATAGTATTTCTTAGAGAAATTTTCAGAAATTATAGAAATCTCTCAAACCAGATGGCCAATATTACTGTCACCATTTCAATTTCATATATTTAAATGTTAAGCAGAATGTTTGCGTGAATCTGTAATAAATCTAAGAAAACAATTCAAGATTGAAGATCAGTCCAATTTATATTCTATTTGGCTCATTTTTCAGCTCATGCACATTAACAGGTATGATGTGACTATGAATTTACTGAAGCACAAGTTGAAACCTGGGATTCGCGTTGTAATTGTGTGAACTAACGGGCTCACCAAAACTTGTGCCTACTGAAACTCAGAGCTCCTTCTTTTTAAGCATATCAAGTATTTGATGTACCTACTTTCAAACTTCTGCAAAGATATTCCTAGCTTATGAATGGTGTGCTTCCCATGCAAGTAAAAATAACAGTAAGATTGCTTTCTTCAGAATAATGGTAACCCATCATAATAATCTAGAAGCCCAAAATATCAAAAATCTGATGAGATCATATATTTGGTCATCTCCTGTTAGGCACCATCACTGTAAAGGTGACCTTAGTAGTCTCTCATTTGTCTCTTAGTTTTCCCACAGGGCTTATTTTTCAAAAGTGCTCGTGTTATGCTTTGTTTTAGACTATTTTGCTTTTGGTTTTTAACACCCATTTCCATGCTTATTTTCTATGGGTTCTAAGGTTCCAGTGCTTTTTGGATTATTTGACAGTTAAGTAGAATATTACATTTTAGAATCCAAGGGAATAAAATTCTTACTCTTTTGAAGAATGATTAAGAACAAAGAAACAAATTTCCAGATCATTTAAATATATATGCTTTTAGAGGCATTAGGTTCCCCTAGATAAAGTATTCTTGTTTTTATTCATATTAATTTCTGAAAGAGATTAAAATATCTCAAAAATCTTTCCAAGAATGTTATCCTTTACATTCAACTTAAATGTTCATTGCCAACTACAAAGCTCACAAAGTTTATTTCATAAAAATAAGCTCTGAATGAATAAACATGTATCAAAGCAATTATGTATTATTTAGCCCTTTAGCCTACATATGGGTTTTTTTTCTTCCCTGCTTTGGCTCAGTTTTCTATATTAAAAACAATGAAATGTGAAAAGAAAATAGAGAGCTTCAATTGGTGGACTGTTATGATTCTATCCAAATGATTCACTGATGAGCAGTCTTGATTTATCTTTTATTTCTAGTCTAATATCCCCCACAAATCTTTGACATTAGCACAACTTCTTTCTATAAATTATTCTTCATGAAACCTTCTTTATCAGATCATGTTGAGTCTCCTGGAGCTCTAAGAGCTGCTGTGTCTACTAGCAAAAATCCTTTTCACCAGCTGAATAACCTGGGGCAGGAAGACATGAGTACGTGATACATGGCAACATGTTTATCTGTGAGCTCTTGGCTTCAACATCTTGGGGAATTTTGACATGAGAAAATACTTCAAAGTTGTGTTGCCCTCTGGAAGGGGTCCAGTTCTAGTTGTTTTCAAAGTATAAAAATGTTTCCCATCTGTTAAACAATTACTGAGCACTCTCCATATTCCATCCAGGCTTTTGGCTAGACTCCAGGGAAACAAATATGAATAACATAAACAAAGTCCCTGATCTCAATAAGTTCATAGTCTAGTAGACAAATACACACTGAAGATAATTCGACATAGGTTATGAATATTATGCATTCACTCACATGGAGAACCCCCGATGCAGGCACTGTATTAATGATGATAGCAGAAGGGAACTCAGAGGAAAGGCCCTTAGTCCAACTGGAGGGCTCAGCAGTGATTTCCTGGAAGAAATCATATTTGAATTGCTGACACACAGCTGAAGAGATGGGCAAGGGCATTCTGGGTAATAAAGAACAGAATCAAAAGCAGAGTAGTGTGAAATGTCATGGACAATACAGGAATCTATGCTATTTGCTATTTCTAGAACATTAAATGCTAGGGTTAGGGAAATGATCAATTAGATTGGAGTTCTGTGAAGGGAAAAAAGATGGGCTAGACATTATCAAAAAGTATCCATCTTCTCATGGGCCACTTGACTAGGAGGAACTTAGAAAGGCTGAAGCCATTTTCTCAGCAAAGAATTATAAACTCATTAGGTTAACATAGCTATTGTACTGAATTTGGGTAAGAGCTTCTGATCATGTGGTATAGACAGAAAAAAGAGGTTAGATTTATAACACAGAAATAAACAGGAAGGTTAACTTGACTGAAGAACTGAATTTTTTTCAGACACACAACACACATACACACTAACTCTAGGATAGCACTTATTTGTATTAGCTAAAAAATATTTACTTAATACACAGTGTGTCTAAAGCCACTGCCCAGGTCATGATTACCGTGAAAGTGAGTAAAAACAGTCTAACCAGTTTCAATCAGATTCCTGGTTACTTTAGTGCCATATACTCTTCCTAGCTTCTAGAATTTCTAAGACTGGAGACACCTTACTATATGCTTCTGTAGGGAGATTAAGGAAGAGACGGTATTGTCTCTATATCACCCATTTTTTTCTGATTCCTTTCTAGCTGTCCTTCAAAGGGCTAGAAGAAAATCTCTTCTGTGATGTGAATTGCATACGAACTATTCACAGTTGACCACATCCGCTGGGCAAGACTCACCAATCCCAAGGAATGTACAAACTCAGGTTCCAAAACACAGGCTGACTGATCATTCTGGCTGTCTAAATTGGGAACTAATTAAATGTTTTAACTGGAAGTCTCTCTTCACTGCAGCAGAACAGAGTCATTTTGAAGCAAACCTCAATGAAACACTTCTTTGGGAAAATCCAGTTAAACTACAAGAAACAACTGCTTCTGGTTGG
Organism: Pteropus alecto; assembly: GCF_000325575.1. Lineage (NCBI taxonomy): Eukaryota > Metazoa > Chordata > Mammalia > Chiroptera > Pteropodidae > Pteropus > Pteropus alecto. The sequence continues at coordinate 21,344,909 of NW_006494612.1, read as the reverse complement.
CAGAACAATCTATTCCTATTTGATACTCCCACCCCAATGCATACACACAGGGTCAACATCACTTATGCTGAGAAGTGTAACCACAGAGAAAAGATGACATTATATCTTAGAGATGTCAAAGTCATCAGAAACAGTTTGTTCTTACCTATGTAGGATTTCAATCCAGTCCACTGGGACTGATGAAAGATTATATAAATTATTTACGTAAAGGAGCTTTTAGAGGAGCACTTAAACACATTGGGTACTGTTTGAATGCATAAGAGGAGGTTAAGTTATTCATGTCATTTCCATTAGTAATTAGATGTTGGTTGAAGAATTCTCCTGTTTGGCAATCCCTTAAAGAGGTATAATAATGAGGCAACTGAGCTCTAATTCTCTCCAAGAATTTATAGCCCAGGCTTCTTGAGAGGTGCAGCTGGAATTATTAGATTACCCTATGTGGATATAAGAAGAGAGTCAGACCATAAACCCTGAAGGCCAAAAAGAGCAAGTTGCCAAGTGTCTTGAGGTAAAAAAAAACTCCACTTGGACTTATAGCCTAAGCTTCTTTAGAAAATCAGAATTCTTTAGCACCATAGTCTCGTGTTATTATGGGGTATCATCCCACTCAGTTGTTTTGGATACAAAAATTAGTCTTAAACATGAAAACAGCTGCAATGAATACACAAATAAGGCTTCAAGTTGTTCAGCAGCTGCTCCTGGGCAAGAACTGTCTAGATTGAAGATTGCCATCAACGTTGAGTGACTTGAATACTTAATGAGTCAAATATTGTGCAAGTTGATGGTGCGCGGATATGAAAAAATCATAAAATAAGGCAGACACATAAAAGGGTAACTTCGATACAGTAAGGTTAAGTTCCAAGACAGAGATAAATGTAGTGATATAGAAGCCACCCTAAAGGTAGGGGCTCAGGGAAGAAATTCTGAAAGGAAATCTAGCCTAAACTAAATTTTGCACAATGAGTAGGAGTTGGTCAAATTAAGAAGAAATGGGATGGGTATTCCAGGTAGAGGGAGCAGAATAACCAAAATAATGTGCATTGTTTTACTGTAATCAGTTTGATGTTACTGCACTACACATGGAGAAATGAAGGTTAGTAGGTAATGAGAAGAGAGAAATCAGTAAAGACAAATATCCATATTTACTGAGGTAAAAAAAAAGGAACTCCCTTGAAAATCAGAAAAGACTAATTTTAAATATGGTCAAAATATTTTAACAGGCACTTAATAAAACTGAACATCTGAATATCCAAGAAACTTGTGAATATTTGATTGTCTCATTGGTAATCATGGAAACCAAACAAATTTTTATGATAAAGAACTTGGACTTTCCCTCTAGGTAATCATAAGCCATTGAATAATTCCGACAGGAAAAAAAAGAACAAACAATTGAAATAGATCCACAGAGGATCCAGATATTGATACAGTAGTTTATATTGAAATATAATGGGCTGAGAATAGCCCTAATATTCTTGGAAAAGAAAATAAAGTTGAAGGACTTACTTTACCAGATTTTAAGACTAGTGTAAAGCAACAGTAATAAGGACAAAGTGTTATAATAGACAAATAGACCAATGGAACAGACTAGAGTCCAAAAATGAACATACATATACAGATACTATAGTTTTGATTAAGGTGACCCTGCCAAGCAGAGGGCAATGTACCATCTCTCAGTAAATGGTGCTGGGTCATCTGGATATACACATAAAAAAAAAAAACTCACTCTTATCTCGCATCACAAAGATCAATTCTAGGTATATTGTAGAGAAAAATGTGAAAGGAAAAACATTAAAGCTTCTAGAAGAAAACAAAATATTTTTATTATTTTGGGGCAGGCAAAGTTTTCTTAAACAAGATTCATAAACCACTAGTCTTAAAGGAAACAATTGATAAATCGGATTACATTAAAATCAGAAATTTTTGTTTATCAGAGGCTATTAAGAGAATGAAAGGGCAGACATATATGTGATCTGCATCCATATCAATATCTATCCATCTCACCAAAAACATATTCAGAATATACAAAGAACTCTTACAAATTAGAAAAAATGATGGTGAGCCCAATTTTTAAAACAGACACATTCCAAAAATGGATATCTGAATACTCAAGAAACATATGAATATTTGATTAGTAATCAAGGAAATTACAAAGTAGAACCACAGTGAGAGCATTAGACATCCACCAGACAAAACAAAAAGATTGACTATAGCAAACATAGGCAAGATTATAGAACTGGTGCTCTCAAACACTGATGGCAGGAGTACAAATTGGTGCAATCACTTTAGAGGACTCTTTGGTAATAATCACCAAAAATGGACAGAAGTGTGCTCTGTAACCTAATAATTTCACTACTAGGCATTTATTCGATCAATATAAATGTATAATATTGTCACCAAAATAAACATTCAGGGCATCATTATTTGTAATAGTCCCAGACTAGAAATTGCTCAAATGCCTACTAACAGTAGAATGGATAAACAAATCATGATATATTCATATAACAGACTACCATACAATAATAAGAATGAATATTCCATAATTATATGCAAGCGTATGGATGAATTTCGCAAATATAATGTTAGAGGAATGAAGTTATACCAATAAAAAAAAGTATATTCCATATGATATCATTTTCACAAACTATAAAAGTATGTTGTTAGAAATCAGAATAGTAATTAGCCTTAGGGGAAGTAGTGACTGGAAGGTGACACAAAGAGGAGCTTTTCAGGGTGTTGATAATATTCTGCTTTTTATGTGAATGGTGGTTATACAGATATATTCAGTTGATGAAAACTACCTGTGCATTTATGATATGTGTACCAGTCTGTATGTTCTGTTTATTTTAACGTCAACATAAAAGCTAAAAAGCATCTGGAAGTGTCAGGCAGGTAAAGCAAATGAAAGAATCAAGTCGAGTGTCAGAGTACTGACTACACTTCTTGCTATGGTTTGTTCTTAATATCATATATTAATAAAAATTATATGAAAACAAAAATATACCCTTCAAGTGAATTGGTTAAGGATATAACATTACTATTTAGAACTAAGAAAAAAGTAGAAAACTGGCAGAAAATAAATGGCAGAAGACGTGACCTGCTAAAAAGAATACTGCTGGGCTCAACTAGGCTTTAATCAGTGAGCTCCCACTTATAGTTGTAGGATATCAGCCCACTGCATTTTTCTGAAGGAAATTTCTGAGCTTCGAAGAACCACCTTTGGGAACTATGTACAGAACAAACTCAAACCTTCACATGCAGGATTTTCTCCCGATTATTTGCAATCTGTTTCAAAACTCTGAATATATGTTAGTTTATACCCAAATGATTTTGTTTTCTAGCTGAACTTCCATCTTCAGAATTATCTGTATATTCTATAGGCAAAGTTACCACTATACCTTTGACCTCTTGCAGTAATACTGTAGCCCAGAATTCCAAAATACTACATATTTCAGCCTGTTTTGGTCAGTTTTATTCTTTTTAAAATTTATTTATTTTAATTGTTTAAATTAAATTTATTGGGGTGACATTGGTTAATAAAATTATATAGGTTTCAAGTGTATAATTCAATAATATGCTATATGTATATTTGATTGTGTGTTTACCACCCAAAGTTAAATTTCCTTCCATCATTCATATTCTTCTTTTTAAAAAAAAAAAAAATTAGGTTTTTGTTTACTGCTATCCTTTCAGGGGCTCTGTCAACTTTCTTCAAATTAGCTTCTCCATCATGGATTGTTACTTTCAAGGTCAGTCTACTGCTGCTATTGCTTTTCAGCAGTTTCCAGTGTGGCTGAATCTTTGTATGATGCTTCATATAACCACAAATAGTTTCTTCACTTTTCTCGTTCTTGCATGCCTTCCTTCAGAGTGTGACAGCTGCTTAGAGTTAGCTTACATCCTACTTATTATTCTAAAAGACACTAGAACTAAGCTAAAGTAGATACAATCAAGGACAATGCACTTTTTGCAGCCCAAGGTTGAGAGTGGAATTTTTTTAATGTATCATGCATAAGTAATTTTGACAGAGCCCTTGAATAAAGCCTTTTTGAAGTTTAATAAATCAAGCACTTGCATGGGAACCCTCTTAGTTGGTCTTTTCTTCTCAGTGGTTACTTGAGATGAAACATTTAAGAAGCTAAAGAACACGTCAATACGTAATCCCATGATTAACTGAATATTTGGTTCTCTGGTTACTGTCAAGAGGGTGACACTAAGAAGGGAAGGAAATTAACTAGTGCCAAGGCAGCTGGACTTGGAATGGGCTATGTGGAGCTACCAAGGGAGCCCCATCAGGAGCTCTGAAGGCCAAAGAGGAGAAAGTTAAGTGTCTCATTCATTGACAGAAGAAAGCACCAAGACTTGATTGCTTGGGGAAGAGTGTTCAGCAGATTGCAAACACCTCTTGAAATGGCAAGACCACACAAAGTACCTGAAGCAGGATACTAGGCTTGTTTAAAGAGTGTGTCTGTGTGTCCTTGGCGCTCCCCGCTCCAAGGCTGGCATTGTGTCTGTGCTATTGTCCACTTCACTAAAACCAGAACTGAAAGAGCTGAGGTAAGCCATTGACCCAAGTGTTTCCTCGGCTCCTGAGGAATGTTTACTGAGGTGTGGTGTTTTTCAAAGCCTTTAATAATAAGTACACTATGTCCTCCGTACCTTTATTTTTCTAAATGTGTGGGGAGGATACACCGTTTTTGCTTTTTGCCACCATTCAAAAACATTCTTGTCGTTGTGAATTTCATGACATCCTCTGAGGGTGGACAGCAGGACCAGATCTTTGCACTACAATATTACATTCAGGTTTTCCAAATAAGAGAAACCTGACTCTTTGGACATCTCAAAACTAAGGCCCATCGAAGGTATAAAATTTTTTGAAAAAGGCAAAGGGAGTAATATTCATGTTTGCCTTTAGGACTCTAAGACAGAAACAGAAAAATTGTTTTATTTAATATCCTCTTCATATCATTTCAATCCATCCTGATATTAATGACAATAATTTAATCAGGCCACAAAACACTGTGTCAATAAATAAGCTTTTAGGTTTAATGATTTAAATATGTGTTTTCTTAACACAAGCACTGAAACTTTACTATTTTTACATGATGCATCACCCTCTTTGACACAGATGTTTCTTCCTTGCAGAACAACTAGCCTGGTATGAGGCTTTTACTGTCTGCTGAATAAAACAACATGGAGTCAAAATGGGTCAAAGACCTAGATGTAAGACTGGACACAATAAATTGAATAGAAGAAAACATAAATTGTAAACTCATGGACCTTGAATTTAGAGAGAATTTTATGAATTTGACCTCAAAGGCAAGGAAAGTAAAAGCAAGAACAAAACAACAACAGCAAAAAAACAAACCAACTAATGCGCCTATGTCAAACTAAAAAGCTTCTGTGTAGCGAAAGAAACCATCAACAAGAAAAAGAGGCAACCAACTGAATGGAAGAAGATAATTGCAAACAATATCTCCGATAAGGAGCTAATATCCAAAATATGCAAAGAACTTACATAACTCAACAGTAAAAAAAAACAAAACAAAGAATTTAATTAAAAAATGGGCAGAGGACCTGAACGGACACTTCTCCCAAGAAGACATACAAATGGCAAACAGACATATGAAAAGATGCTCAACTTCATTAGCTATTAGGGAAATGCAAACCAAAACCACAATGAGATACCACCTCACACCTAGAATGGCTCTCATCAATGGGACAAGTAATAAGTGTTGGAGAGGTTGTGGGGGAAAAGAAACCCTTACTAGAATTACCATATGACCCAGAAATCCCTCTTCTGGGTATTTATCCCCCAAATTTGAAAACATTTATTCATAAGGATATATGCACCCCCATGTTCACTGAAGCATTATTCACGGTGGCCAAGACATGGAAACAACCGAAGTGCCCTTCAATAGATGATTGGATAAAGAAGATGTGGTATATATTTACAATGGAATATTACTCAGCCATAAGAAGAGATGAAATACTGCCATTTGCAACAACATGGATGGATCTTGAAACTATCATGCTAAGCAAAATAAGTCAGATAGAAAAAGTTGAGAACTATATGATTTCACTTATATGAGGAATATAAATCTGAAAGCAACAAGTGAACAAGACAAACAGAGACTCATGGACACGGAAACAATTTAGTAGTTACCAGAGAGAAGTTGGGTCGAGGGAGGTAGATAAGGGTAGATGGGGTCAAATATATGGTGATGGGAGAAAATATAACTTTAGGTGGCGAACACACAATACAATATACAGATGATGTATTATAGAATTATACCCTTAAAACCTATATAATTTTATTAACCAATGTCACTCCAATAAATTTAATTAAAAAAAATATGGAAGTACGTGTCACCCAGATGACAACAAGTAGAATATGAGACAAAGTAGAGAAGAAAAAGCACTGCAATTTTGTATCTGTCAGTTGAAAGATGGAGGTTTTCCAAGAACCAAGGGAGAGAAGTTTCTCAACTTACCTAAGAACAGTTTGCAGACTCTGCTAATCTTGAAAGATATGAGAAATTCTGAACCCTGTGAATTAGGGGTGCCCATGTTTAAGAAGGACTAATTTGCATCTCAATTTTGAGATTTCTTTTCAGAGCACCCCATAGTTACATTCATGCATCATTTAAAAGCAGGGCAGCATGGTGCACTGTGATTTAAATGTAAAAATTACTGTCTCGAGAAACATGAAGGGGAAGTTTGCCCACACACACTGTCTCTGCAGGAACTACTACAGTCAAGGGGTTGAAAGTGTCATCCTCCAGAGAAATATCTTTTTAAAAACCAAAAGCGGAGCCCTAATTTTTGAAAGGGACAATCCAGCAGGTGCTCTGGACATCATGTTTCAGAGAATGAGCATTGAATAGCAAGTTATAAAAATTGCCTTCAAACAGGACTGTAACTTTAGATCTCAAATACCAAAATGTGAAAATAAAGATGAGAATCATATATAAAGAAATAATTTTTCAAAAATTGGAGATTTAGGATATAGAAAATTCAGAAAGTTAGCTTGTTGTAAAAGAAAACACATTTATTAAAAAGGCAAACATTCTAAATGGTTCTATTTTTAAAAAGAATTTTAAAATATACTCCTCTATTAAATTAGTATTATCAAGGACATTTTATCCATTAGTCATTAGAGCCCAGTGCCAATGGGCTGTGAGATTTTTAAAGATCTACAAAAATGATTGAAACCTGAAAAAAAAAATATTGGCTCCAAACTACAAAATGAAAGTTGCAAAATGGAAATGAATAATTAAATGTCTACCAAAAAAATAACATTACATCAAGTAGTCAATTGGAACTCTACTCTTGTAATTGCAGTATAAATTATATTTAATGTGGAATATGGGTGGATTTTAATTTATTTGAGATATTATACAGTCAGGGCAGCCAAAAATAAGATCACAAGGCCCTCAAAACAGCACTGAATAACATCAATATGATCAAAATGGCCATCTGTTTTCTTAAAAACATTGGAGATTAAACAGGAGAAAATAGGAGAATTGGGAAGTACCAAAACAGTAGGCCTTGGAGAGAATAATGCCGCCCTCCCAAGAACAGGCAAGATCTGCTGAAAGCCTCATCTCGGTTTCCCTGAATTAAGGCACTGCTGTATAGTAGTGTCTAGTTTTTGTTTTGTTTGTTTTTAAAGAGCAAGTTTTCCTTAGAAAAGATAAATAGGCCATTTATACCTCATTGTATATCCTATTCAGAGAAGTTAAAAAATCAATTTGATGCTATTCCCTCAAGGGTTATATCTAGTGAGTGTGTGGGATGGTAGGGGTGTGGGGTGTTTTAAAGATGAAGGAAGACCTGGTTCTGGACAAGGCAGGCTAGGCTGAGATGTGTAAGGTAAGAACTGTTTGGGATACAGTACACTGGATGGAGCAGTTTAGTTTGGGACTAATCCTGCATTTTGATAATCCCACCTGATCTTTCCTACTAAAGAAAAATGATCTGCTTCTTAGTATCCTTTAATCACCCAAGAAATACAGTAGTAACACATCAGCAGATACCCTAGGAATATAATCTACATTCATCAGACATAATGGAAAAATATTTTCCTTATTTCTTAAATACTGCATCTTAAAAACTTTTTTGATCTCTCTCTCCTTCTCTTTCTTTCTCCCTTCCTCCCTCCCTTCTTCCTACCTTCCTTCCTCTTTCTCTCTCTCTTCACCCCTACACACACACAAACTCACAAATACAGAAATTATGTCAAAAATTATTTGATGTTAATTGCTGGATCAGGAGCTATAAAGCTAAGCTGGAGAAACTAGACAAAAGGTATTTCAGCTCACAAATTAGAATCTTGTGATCTGAGAAGTTATATTTTCTGTAATGTTAAATCATACAGACTATTATGGAATAAATAAGTTTTAGGTTTTTATTATTCATTATTTATGAAATGACTTCTGGACGTCTCTAACTGAGAAAGACAAAAATAAAATCAGTCCAGGAGGTAAATTAGAACTAAGGGGCCATGCCTACACAGCAAGGTGGGGGATGCAGGGAAGGAAATTACTCAATTAATTTAACACAATTAATTTTGATTTCCCAATAACTCCTTGTGTTTGGCTTTTTTTTTTTTCTTTTTTTTTTACATAACTGTCCTTAATTTGGAACTGTTCTGTTGATCTGAAGAAAACTCAGGGTGGCGGTTCAGAGGCAATTTAATTTTATTTTCTATTTTTGCCTATTTAAAAAGCTGATTACTTAGATACTCTTTCCTATCATCCTAAAGTTTTCAAAAGCAGCTCTTTAAACTTTATTTAAAATAAATAAGACCTATCATTTCTCTTGGCTAGATGAAGCCTTATGATTTTCACTGAGAAAATATTGTTTTCTTCGTATATGATTTTTAAAAATTTAATTTTAAAAGGAATAAATACCTACCTGCTAAAAACTTCAGTGGGTATAGAAGGGGAAAATAAAGGTAAAAGTTCCCCTATCCCAGTTTCTTCATTCTTTCTCATCCCATCCCTTGTATGTACACAATTTGTTCCTGTGTTTTACACAATTAATCTCCATTGTTAAAGCGACAACAGAGACTTCTGCGATACAGCCATATCCCGGACAAATAAGAACGATTTTCTCCCACATCCCGTATTTTTCCTCTGAGTTGTTTTCTCAGGATGCTGAAGTACATCCTACAATAGGTGGTATTGTTCTGTATAAAATGCAACCATATCTTTTGACTTAGCAATTGAGAATCTATCCCACAGGAATACCTACATCTGTGCAAAAGACATGTGGAAAATAATGTGGCATTGTTTGAAACACTGAAAATTTGGAAGCAGCCTTATGTCCTATCAATAGAGACAAGTTCCTTAAGCAGTCATTAAAAGGATGGAATAAATTTATATGTGCTGATATGAAAATATATTTTGTTTGATGACAAAAGCAAAGAAAAACATGATTTATTAAATGACAAAAGCAAATTACTGAGTATGTATTGCCTGATTATACACAACACATATAACACATATGTAAAATTAACCTATTATTGTTATTATCAAACTTTGCTATGCATTTACAAGTATAGGTAATATATTTGTACTTTATATATGAAATGAATGCCAGAGAATGACTTAAATGTGGCTAATCCTAGTACTAAAAAGGCTTGTTATCTATATTTCACCATTTTGAAGAATCTGAAAGAATGGCTCTCTTTTATCCTCTAGGAGTTATGAGGGCAGAGAATCTTGTCCCTTTCATTCACTGCTGATCTCTGCATCTGGAACATGGTGGACTCTCAACAAAAATGTGTTGAATGAAGGAACAAATCTTCCTGCTCCTTATCAAGAACACCCCATTTGATAAATGATTGATAGACTAGGCTGGAAGTAGAGAGGGACAAGAAACAGGGCACTACTTATAAAAGAGAAATTCTATAAAAGAAATTTTTATAAAAAGAAATCTATAAAAAGAAGTCTATAAAAAGAGATAGGAGGGGTCAGAATGGTGAAGAGATGGAAGAGCCATCCTACAGGGAGAGGAAGAGAAGGAGGAGGGGAAACCTTAACTTAAGACTATTTAGGGGAGGAAAGCAGAGAGCTGGTCTGCACCACCCCTTCCCAAAGAGGAGACTTACTGTTAATGGGCTCTGTGTTCATGCTCTTCCAAATATTAAGCACAGCACAAAGGGGATGCAGTAGTATTAGCAACTAGATTCAGAAAGACAACTTTGGCATTGCAGAACAATTTCATATTGGGGGGTGGGGTGGGAAGTAGCCAAGAGAACCATGGTTTATATTTGTCTGAATATGGTCTTTGGTCCCAGTTTGGTGAACACAAATTATACACTCTCCTTCCTCTTTTAATGCTAGATGACTTTCTTTAGTTTTTGAATAAAGAACTTATATTTGTGTTATAATTAGAGAATTTAAAGCTTAAATTGGTTTAATTAAAATACATTTAAAGTAGCAGACACAGATATAAATGAAAGTCACCATATGTATTTCTGCTTTCTCTGATGGTTATTTATTTAAAGTTTAATCTGTTATTATGAATAGTTTAAACTGTTTATCCTTCATAAAGCACTTTAGTTCCTTGTAGGCCACTTTCTCCTTATGACTAATTAAACTGATTTTATACAATACAAATCTGTATGTGTGTGATCTCTTGGAATTCTTTAGGGTCACTTATTTTACAGTTATTTATTTTAATTCTTTTTTAAATCAAGACTTTTTATCCTTGATAAGATCATAGGTACAGTGCCTATATGTAACGCCAAATAATCTCACAAAGATACACAGTATCAAAGAGAACAGCTTATACTTTATAAAGGCTAGATGCATTTAAGTTATATTTAACTATTAAGATATATAAAAACTAAAGAAATAATATATTAGACTTGGAAATGCAATCCTCTGTGCCTAAACTGACTATCCATTCCATTTGTTATGGACAGTCCCTACTTACTCCCACTGTCCTGGTATAACTATTAATAGGGTCCCCCTTCAAATCTGTCCAGGTTTGAGAATAAGTTACATGGTTATCCTATATTAAGAAAAAAATGGTCAGCCTTATGTCAAATTTCCATCTTTACTCTCTTCTACTCCATATCATATTTCCAATACCAAAATTATAGGATATTGCTTGGATAATAATTGAAAGATAATGTTATCTAAACTTCTCCCAGGATGAGGAAGAACACCCATTAAGTCGGACTACAATAAGGTCCCAGCTGTGACATGGCAAACATTCAGAAAAAATATTTTAGGTTGTGCTTTTGTAGGAAGAGAATCGCTTGCTATTCTGCCGCCTTACTGAAATGAGACAGCCTGTGCTTCTTCCTGTCCCTACCTCCTCAAATTCCCCTGATTAGTACAAACAGCATTATAACAAGGAAACTTCTGGCCTACTCCCTGCAAACCATAATGAATAAACTAAAATTCCAATGCAGTGAAACAATTTGGGCCTTTTCTTGATAGAGCTTTTAACCTGCACAACAAAATCAGTTCAATACCTTGATAAACTTACAGCCTAAACAACTTCTGAGCTTTTCATTCTATTTCTTGTTCTATCATTAAATGCTCACTTATCTGATATTCTTAAAAAGTCCTTGACATTCCCAGGATTTTTTTTCTACTTTCTAGATCCAATCTTTTATTTGGATGCTAATTTAACTGTCACACTTTAATTAGGTTAAAGGCAAGAAAGAAGTTAGCAAAGTTGGAATGTACCATAAAAATGGTATCTCTTCATTTAAAAAAAATGGTGGCAGTAATAATGAAGGTAGTTTTTGCTTTCTGCTTTTTGTTTTATTTGTTTTTAAGCCATGGCCATTACTATGGCTCAGAACTGATATAGTGTGCTGGAAAGCAAACTCTTGCTTTTCATATTCATTCAGTGAGCAGTTGACACTCTTCTACAAATATTTAAATCTAAACACTGAATTAAAATGTTATGTTAATACCCTTGTAGAATATTTATTTTGGCATTTTAGATTCCAATCACGAATAGTTAAAAAAAATCAGTTACTCCTACTTTATTTCCCTTTCCAAATATGTTTTGCATTTTATTTGATCATAAGTGTATTCATATATAATTCTAACTTCAAATAGATCAAATTTTACCTCTGCCCACGTTCTTATTGGCTTTTAGAAGCATCTTGCTTTTGCAGTCTGTGTAGGGTCATCTTGGAAATTTCCTCTTCTACAGGAGTCTGGCTGCTGGTCATCTCTGTCTGAGCTTCTCCCCCACATGCCTCTGGTCTCTTCCCTACATTTATGCCAAACTCACAGGTTAATATGACCTTTTGATATCCCTCCTCAAAGCTGCAATGACAAGGTGCTCAAATATGATATAGCTGGAGTAAAGACACATTGTTTTAATGAGAGGTCTTCTCAGATTAGCTTCACATACATTCACATACTATTTAATCACACCAAAAAAAGCTGGCCACAGTGAGGGAGAGATATTGGCAGCATAGGAGCAACAGTCATAACTCAGTTATTATGTGGATCCACCCTCGCATCCAGATCCAGAGACAGAATTCTCAGGCTTCTGTCTTCATTCTGGTCTTGCTAGCTTTTTTTTTCATCAATTTGAGATAGATTCTTAATCCATGACTACATCCCCAAACCCTACTCTGGACTGATTTTAAGTCTAAAAGCTGCCCCCAGCCACCTCCTCAAATTCAAAACCCTCACACTCAAAATGAGTTTTCCATTTCAACCTGATATTATAGACCTCTGATCTCCATTCATATTTAAGAGTTACACTAATGAAAAGAATATTTCTTGTTTCTAGAACTCTCATTCACCAACAATCTCTAGCTTAATCTACTTAAACCATTCATGACTGCTGCAACTCTCAAACTTGCTGTTATATAGTATTCTCCAATGGTAATCGCCAGTGTTATCCTAAAATACAAATATGGGAAAAAAATTTTAAACGTACCAATTTTCATTATTAAATTTTCTGCTTATGGCAGTTCCCCATAAATGATAATCAAACTGCTTGCTTTGGTAGATAAGGTTCCTTAAAATCTTATTTCAAACAAAGTTCCCAACTTCATCTCTAAACATGAGCATTTTACAACCATCTCTAGGTGCCCATACACTCCAAACCCTAATTAAGCAGGACACGATTCTCCCAACTTACCATGCATTTCAATATCTTCATGCCATTACTCATTCTCTTTCATTTGTCTGGGAACTCTACTCATCTTTTGCTGAGTAAACTCTATTCATCTTCTATAGACCAAATTAATTGTCATCTCCTCTAGAAGTCTTTCCTCAGACCATCCAGAAGGTAAAAAACCAATTATATACCACTTACTACAGTGTCTTAGTTATTAATGTTCTCACGATTTCTCTAGCTGTTGTTACTGGAGCAAAAAATATCATGATTATAAGAGGTATCTCTACTTGCTAAACTAGAAAGAACATGACTTAGAATACTGGCATTTAAGCCTGTGCAGATCATTTGTGCTTCAGCTATGATGTGAGCCTTTCATTAGGCCTATTCTGGAAAACCAAGATCCCAGACAGAGCAGACCCATAATGGAAGGAGGAATTGTTGGAACTATCTGGGATCCTTAAGGGAACTAGCCTTCGTTTGAAATCCTAGTACCTACAGAATTATATTCAAAAGCCTTCTTCTACTTTCATCAAGAAGATTGACTTTAGTAATGGCAGAGCCCCTAGCCCCTCTTCCTATGAGATCCACAGCGATGCTATGAGATCAACAACTCTACAGTTTTTGAAGGATTATCTATCTGGCCATACTCTGAGGAGTTGTTTCAAATCTTCTATACAGGAATTCATTCATTTCATAAATAGATCATTGACCAACTGCTAGGTATTAATGAAGACAGATCCTTGCCCTCATGGAGTTTTAATTTTATGCAGAAGGAAAATGGTAACCAACCAATTATTTTTAAATTTCCATTATCATAAGTGCAGCAAAAAGAGAAGTACAGGCAACTGTAACTTTGTACATAACAGATTCCATTTGATCCCATTTGAAAATCAGAGAAAGCTTCCTTGAGGAAGTTCACATTTATTTAATAATTGACTCTTTTTATGTTGAATCCTTGATTTTGGCCTGTATCTTCATGCTTGATATTTCTTCTAAGTTTTCCCTCATAAGGCACAGAGGGAAATAATTCAGACTCTTTCTCAGTTGTAAAGATTAGGCATAACTTGCGGTTTGTTTCCTTATTTCCTCACCTCCTAGTCCATGATAAATTGTATCTTCCCTCTTTCAAAGTTTATGTTATATTTTTACAACTCTAATTCCATATTAATAAATAAATTAGAAAAATTAGTTAATTATAAAACATCTTTATATGGGAAGATACAAGGATAGGGAAGATGTACGGATATTCACATTCTGTATTTTGTACTGTTGTTCAGCTAGTAGTTTTAGAAAGAAAATGTCATTCTACCAACCTAATGAAATACCTAGCGTTAGGTTTGGTATAAAACCTACTTTTTTCTTGAGTGTTTAAAGGGTATTCTCTACCAACATTATTTTCATAACCAATTCAGAGGTTATAATGTGAGAGGATTCTGTAACCCAAATCAAGCAGTTTAGAAAAGAAAGTTGTGGCAAGTGAGGTGGTGGTTGGTTGGCTGGTATAGAAGACACATTCACTCTAACATAGCTACAATACTTAAACCACACAAAAGCTTAACTTTTTGAAAGTCCATCATGGTGAAAGCCAACTCATTTCAGAGCAAACAATGGCTTCTCCCATCCTATGTCCTGGCAAGCTTTTTACATTCCAATTCACTTTGTTGGGGATAAAGAGAATCATGGCCAAATTTACCTTCTGAGTATAAGAGAGTAGGAATATTTACCCTCTGATTATAAGGATGTGAAATACATGTCCAGTTCTTCTTAAACATTTTATTTTACTTTAATTATTTTCTATAAATTTATTAGGAAGATAATCTTGATTTTCCTAGTTTAAGTTTTCATATAAAAGTATTTCTTTAAAATAAAAGCCTTTTGGCTGACTGGCCATAACTATTAGTTTAGCTTCTAAACTAATATCCCTTAAACAGATTTTTAGGACTTCATCAGGTTGCTCAGTAAAAATGGCTTTTCTCTTTAACAGTCCTGATTAAGTTTACTCTGTTCCTTTAATGCGTTATTTTTCAATTACAGTTGAGATACAATATTATATTCATTTTAGGTGTACAACATAGTGATTAGACATTTATATATTTATATAATATCGAAGTGATCACTCCAATAAATCTAGTATCCATCTGACAGAATACATAGTTATTACAATATTTTCAACTATATCCCCTATGCTGTACTTCACATTCCTATGACTGTTTTTATAATCTGCAATTTGTACATCTTAATCCCTTTACCTTTTCCTACTCATCCCCCTAATCCCCCTCCCATCTGGCAACCATCAACATGTCCTGATTAAGTTTACTCAGTTCTTTTACAGCTCAGTTCCCAACCTTTTTGGTACCAAGGACCGGTGCTCCTATGAGAATCTAATGCCTGATGATTTGAGGCAGTGATGCTAGAGCTGGGGAGAGGCTGCAAATACAGATGAAGCTTTGTTCACTGGCCAACCACTCACCTCCTACTGTGCAGCCCAGTTCCTAACAGGCCGTGGACTGGTACCAGTCTGCGGCCCAGGGGTTGGGGACTCCTGCTGTAATACATTGTCTAGCTTCAAATTGGAATAATCCTAAACCAAAGAAAAGTAGACTCACTGTTAATAAAAAATAAAGAAGTGATCTTTTTCAAAGGAGTTTTCTATGCCCTTAAGACAATCTGGAAAATCCTTTGCAGTTGTTCTATCTAAACTCCATGAAGAGACTGTTCACTTCTAGACTGTGAAATCTACCCTGCCTGACTTAAGGCCAGCCAATGACTAACTCAAAATTTGATTGTTGGGCTAGTAACATGGCTTCCAAGGAAGTATGACTTAAAAGCTCTTTGCATAACTATGAGAGGCAACCATGTGTCTTTTCCATGTAAAATTGGACTTCATTCCATTGAGAAGAAAAATCATGACAGCAATCATAATTCATAGCTTTGATTTCACCCACCAACATCCTCTTATTTTTTTCAGAGCTCTAGGATTTTCAAATGGACACTGTTCTACCCAAAACAACACTATCTTAAATTTTTTCTCAGCCCTAAAGAAAACCTGTTTTATTTATGTGTTTAAACTGTTCTTACTTTTTATTCACATTGAGACCTTGGATCCCTATATAAGTTCTGTAAATCTGATTAATTGTATACCAGAATGCTATGACTTCATTCTAGGAATAACTAAACATAAGGAACAAAGGACTGAAAAGTTTGTTTTGTATGCCATCATATCAATTAGGTATAAAAATCTATAGGTAATTTGGAGATTATTCTTGGGGCAGGAGGGGTTAAAAATCAGACATTGTATTAGTTTCTTATCATTGTATAAGAAAACATTCTAAACCTTAGTGGCTTAAAACAACAAGGACTTGTTTTTCATAATTCTGAGTGTTGGCTTGATGGTTTTTCTTCTGGTTTCATCTGTGTCTGCACTCAACTAGAGGGTTATCTGGAATCATCTCAGGCTAAACCATGTGTCTTCATAATGGGGTTCTAATAGGGCTGGTCCCAATGCACAATTGTATATTAAGACTCTGTTTATATCACACTTGCTGATGCCCTATTAAATAAAGCAAGTCACATGTCCAAGCCAAGAGTCAGGTGAAAGGGACTACTTAAAGGCATGGATACTGAGAAGCATCATTCATTATGGCCATTATTTTAAACATCTACCACAAATGATGGTAATGTGAGAGTATATCTTATTCTCACACTAAGATAGACCCTTAAAGAATAATGACTTTTATTCCAAACTTAGCACAATTACACACATGGAAAGAACATAACTAATCAATGAGTTGTCACTATGAGAACCAGGATTACTGATTAAAGGATTATTGATGTAGAATTTACTAGATAAAAAATATATGGGTTCTAAGATTAAAGTGTACACCAGGTAAAATGTAAGAGCAATAGAGATAAATTCACATCTAGATACATTAGAAGAAAGCTACATATAGTGCATCGAGAATATAAATTTTTTTTTAAAAAAAAGGAAAAAGAACAAATCTTATTAGTAATAACAGATTACATGACACAGTGAAGTAATATCATCCAGGTACTGAGATAACTTCCAATTAGAATTCTATATTTAATTAAACTATCATTCAAAAATAAGGGCTTTCTAAAAATTTTAGACCAAAAAAGCTTGAGAAATTGCTACTTTCGAAATGACAGGTAAAATTCTATGTAATGGTTAATAAGAATGATAGGAGATTGGGTGTCGTGTGAATAATTAAAACATAATAAGATCCATATTATGCATAAGAGAAGTATAGACATTTTGAATAATCTTGAACTTTGTTAGAATAATGTATGCTCTTAAATAATCAGCATAAAACGTAATGGGTATCCACTAAATGAAGAGAAATCTATAGCTTTATAATCGGCAAAGAAAATAAAGGCAAATTTCCTAAAAGTTTTAATCAAACAAAATACAGAAGAGGAAAAATAAACAAATAAAATGTTGAAAAATAAAATCATACTAAGATGTTATAAATCAGTAAACATAATAAATGATATTGAACTGCAATATTAAAAAAGAAATTATTAAATTGTTTTTTTGAAATCTAGCTAACTCTGTTTAAGAAACACACCAAAAACAAAGAACACAGAATTTGACAATAAAGGGATACAAAAATATAAAACAGGCAAATGAAGATAAAAAGCTAAATTAGCAATATTAATGAAAGGCACATTAGAATTTAAAGTAAAAATTAATTAAAAAATCACATTACTACAATAATTAATATGTGAATAAAGACATATATAAGAAAAAACTTCAGAAATACAAGGAAAAATGAACAAATTCATAATTAATGGGAAACTTTAACATATTTCTAACAGAACATGGAAAAATTGAGCAAGTAAAAGCAGTAAAAGTTAATACTGGTAAGGATATTCTAAGCGATATAATTAATAATACTGATCAAGTGAGCTCCTGGACCCAATAAATAGAAAATATGCATTTCTTTCAAGGACAAAAGAGACAACTGAAAAATCTGACCATGTATTAAGTGACAAGGACATCTCAATAAATATTAAAGAATCTATACTATATATTGCATGTTCTCTGGCCAATTATATAAGAAATCAACATTAAAAATATATTTTTAAACTATATAGAAATTTTAAAAATACACTCTTTACTTAATGAGTTAAAGTGGAACTTACAAATCAATATTATAAAATATATAGAACTGAATGACAGTTGTATTACATATCAAACTTGTGAGACATATCTAAGTGATTTTCAAGGAACATTTGTTTATAGCTCTCAATTTTATTAGGAAACTGTAAAGATTAAGAATAAAAGAGTTAAACATTTTAAACATTTGACTGAAAAAGCTAGGCTATACATAATAGAAAATATCAAAATAAAATAGAATACAGAGCAGAAATTGATTAAATGGGCTTCTCTTATAGCTTAGAATATCCATGTGAGTAAGTCACGGCCACTGAACTATCATTAAAAAAAGTATGTCTTTATAAAATGTAGCCTTTGCTTCCTCTTTCCCATAGTCCTTCAAACTGGCTAGAATGCACATGAAAAATTTGGAATTACAGAGGCCACCTTTAACCATAATAAATGAGGGACACACAAAGCACAGGAAAAAGCAGAAGAAATCTGGGTCCATGATTCTGTGGCAATTTTTTCCAGTCCTGTACCACCTATCTGAACTCACATAAAAAAGAAAGAAACGTCCACCTGATCAAAGCTACTGTATGCCCCTCATAGAAAAACTTAATCCTACAAAAAAAAGGTGATAATTTATCTTAGAATGCAAAGCAATGTAATATACCCCTTAAATAATAAATATAGGATATTCCCAATAAGTGACAAAAATTAATTCAATACTCTTTTAGTGATAATTTATCTTAGAATGCAAAGCAATGTAATGTACCCCTTAAATAATATAGGATATTCCCAATAAGTGATAAAAATTAATTCAATACTCTTTCATATAGAAAACAAGAATAGAAAAGAATCATACTTAACCAGATAAAGGATTTCTATCAAGACCTCCAGCAAATCTCATACAAGGACACCTTCCACTATCTCTTTTATTGAACAATACATTGGGTATGCTAGCCAATTCAATAACACAAGAAACACAAGAAAAGTAAATAAAATGTCTTAGGTCATAAAGATAAAAACAAAACTTTATTTGTAAAAGGCATGACTATCTACATAAAAAATCCAAGAAAATCTACAAACTATTAGACTTTGAAATAAGTCTCTTGGGCTATGAGAGAAACCTGAGAGTTTTCTGGGACAAAATATAGTTAAATTTTCATATAGATAGAACCTCTTGATGTTTGGTGCAGTTAACTGTAACTGGATTTTTAAATGGATAACTAAGTTTAGCTACTTTACAAATCAAACTGACTAATCATATTTATATTGATATATGCTATATGACGATCTAGACTGCCATGACAAAATACCATAGACTGGGTGGCTTAAACAATGATTAATTATCTCACAGTTCTGGAGACTGGAAAATCCAAAATCAAGGTCCAGTAGGGTTCAGTTTTTGATGAGAGCTGTTTATGGCTTGTAGTTGGATGCCATCTCCCTGTGTCCTCACAGGGTGGGGAGAGAAAGAGAGCAAGCTCTTTGGTGTCTCTTCTTATAAAAGCACTAATCTCATCCTCATGGATGAGGATAATTAAACCTAGTTATCTCCCAAAGGCCCCAACTTCAAATACCATCATACTGGGGATTAGGGTTTCAACATATGGATTTGGGGAAGGGAACATACAATGCAAGACCATAGCAATAAGTCTTCACACTTGCATATTATAAAAATTTTCTTATATAATACAAGGGATAAGGGAGAAAAATGTTTATCTGAAAATCTTTCCTGTGATAAAGGTATGTTTATGCTTTTTCCATTTTTACTATTTTTATATACAAAATAATTTCTTCCTGAATAGTATTTATCTTCCTGAATAGTATTTTTACTATTTTTATATACAAAATAATTTCTTCTCTGAATCATTTGGATGCTGATGGGACCCACCCGCCATCAGCAGGAGTCTAAACAGGATGGACAGAAATCCCAAGAAAATAATCAAGATAGAAAAAATATGTCATCATCAGCTTCTGAATAAGAAATTGGCTCACAGTCACACAAAAAGCCATAGACTAAATAGAAATTTCCCGTCCTAAAAATGAAATGTATACAGAAATCTTGGTTAGTATATCCAGTACAACCCACACATAATATCATTATTTGCAAACCTATTCTGAGTTTTCTTTGTAGGAACAAGCTTCCTTCATTAAGATATTACTGCTGGGTGAATGGGCAAGATCTTCAGAGGTTCAATGTGACACCTAGCAGCAACATTGCATAGTGTGAATAATTTAAAAAGCTATCTACTTAGCTCAGTCACAAGATGCTTATTTAGCTAAAAGAATCAGGAATTTTCTAACTCGATTGGTTAGCAGGAGATATCCTAAAACACTCTTAGCAGTCTGAAGTCTGAAGATGTAAGAAAAATCTAGATGTTCTGAGGAAATTTGTATGTGTGTTTCTGTACAATTCTTTATATGTCTGTGTATATAGAGAATGAAATATGATATCCTTCTTTTATAAATTGTCCCTACTCACTTTTATCTTCTAGCAGTTATAATCTATTTATAACCTCAAATTCTCTTATGAATAAGGGCAAAAAGAAGACTCGGCAAACTCAATGTCTACAAATAAAAACACTTGCAATTGGCCCATAACAGTAATTGAATCTGAAAAGGTAGGATACATTTCAAGTGCCATGTCTCCACAAGTCATTACTGTGTTAAATTAACGTATTTCAAGGTAAAGGATGTCTCTTTATCATTGTGTGATTTAACATCTAGACTCTGGTTTCTGCCAGTAACTCAGTGAACGATAAGTAACGTATACCCTTTCCGTTCAGTTTATATATCTATAAGAAGAGAAGAAGAATGATAGAAAAATGAAAAGAAGTTGCAGAATCAGAAGTCAGAAGAATTGGGTTGAAGTTCAAAATGACTTACCTCTGGGGGCGAACACCTTTAGGGTAAGTACACTCTAAACAATTTCCACGGTTTTGGCCCTGCACTATGACTGCCGTTAGGAGACAACTACGGAGGAAAGAAGTTCAAAAACTCTATCAAAAAAGCACACCATATATATTTTCCCCAGTTATCTGAGTGCCTCATATTACACATTACTATAGTTTCACTTTAATATTTTACTTTAGGCATTTTATTATCAATTTGTTGGTACTGCTTTTCTGAGAAATAGTTTCAATAGAATATGATACTCTTGAGTGTGAGTTTAGTTACATATGGACATTATTATTTTTTCCTGTGATTTAAACTACACATGCCTTTAAATTAACAATGCCAGCTCTTCAACTAGAAGGTTCTGTAAGAGAATTATAGAATTCCAGAGCTAGAAAGGAACTGTAGACAATGAGACAATATATTCCAGTAATATTGTTTACATAAATCTAACAGCCAGGATAAGGCAGATTCCTGTTGCTGGGCTCTTAGCCCAGCACTAGGTCTATCACGGAAGACAATAGTCTTTCTCACATGAGTCACTGATGCTTGCCAGTTGCTGACAGCCAACTTCGTTCTGATCTTTTTTCAAAAACAACATAGGATAGTTTGTCTTCCAAGATTTTTCATTAAAAAAAAAAAAAAAAGGACCTAACCAAACAAAACCAATCAAATCCTGATAAGCTTAGCATACAACCAGTAAAGTAATCTACTTAGCATTTTTATGATACAATAAAAAATATCACTTTCATTTCAAGTAGTAGAACTTGGTGGTCAGAAGCATATATTCTGGAGTCATTAAGATCTGTAGCTTTGCCACTTATTAGTTGCATGATTTTTTCAGCCTTAATTTTCAACTTTAATAATGGAAATAATAATAATAGTTACTCCTCTAAAGTTGAGAAAATCATGTGAGAAATCAATGTGCATACTCATGTCAGTGGCTAATGTAATACTTGTGCCATTATCATAATTTCCTCAAATATATTTATCCCTTTATACATTTTAATACTATTAATTAAAATAAACCTATGCAGGTTAATATTTAAAGTCACTATAATCCTATCTTTAATTTTTATGTGTTTTATTTGAGCCACTAAAAATCTGCTAACATAAAACCCAGAATAATCGAAAAAGGTTGATCTAGATTTTATTTTCTCTTTCATTCTGAAGATGTTTGCTATGTTTGGGTACTGAAAAGAAGAGCATAGGAACAACTCAGACTAAAGTCTCAAATTCACAACACAAACTGATCTAGACTCAATAACTGTTTTCTAATGTAGGGTTGATGGCTTAGCAGTGCTGAATTAGAAGAAAGTTTCTCCCTGCTCTTGTGCCATGGCATGAAAACAAAATATAGATAACAAGCACTGCCCTCCATACTGACATGCTTCTGGGCTGCTGAGAGCCACACAGACATGTCTTTATGTCTGCAGGAGAGCACAAAACACCAATTTAAAGAAACACTCTTATAGAGAGAAAGGATATTTCTCATATGCAATTTCAGATAGGAAATTAGCTTTAGCTATGAAGGCAGTTTAGAAAAAAGAGTTTCTATTAAACAGACCAACTCTCATAGCATTAAATGCCTAAATCACTTAAAGAGAATATCTTGATGCTTTTAAAGAATTAAAGCCAAAAATATATAGAAGACTGTCTCCTCTGATAAGCCATGTTTCTTAACTGCCTAAACTTGTATCTTCGTCTATTTATCGTGGTACCAACACCATCCTCCCTTTATTTGGAATGGTTAACTAAATTTAAATGGTTAAGTTTTCCTAAAAATACAGTTACTTTATTCTCCCTGGGGGTAACCAAACCAGATGAGCCTTAGT
This sequence comes from Pteropus alecto, assembly GCF_000325575.1. Lineage (NCBI taxonomy): Eukaryota > Metazoa > Chordata > Mammalia > Chiroptera > Pteropodidae > Pteropus > Pteropus alecto. The sequence goes on along the minus strand of NW_006494612.1, from coordinate 21,321,944 downwards.
ACTTGTAATATCAAGAGGCCGTGGTTTATATTGTGGCTACCACACAGTTACAGGGGTCACACGCTCCATGGGTCTAGGGACTGTCAATGTTCCAACACCTTATAGGCACACTGTCCATTTGTAAATCTTACTAACGATTTGCATTTCCCAATGAAGGGCAAGGAGACTAGAAGCCATGAGAAGTGATTCCAGTTCTGCTGTAACTGGCTAGGCTATTAGGTTATTTTAATTTTTGTGTCCTGTTTTCATCTAAGGAACTTGAACTAAGGGCTTTTAGTGTCCTGCACAGGTCAAACATTTTATGATTCTGCATGGTTTATCAGTTATCAAATAATATATAATGTCTTCTTGCCCTTGTTGGGGGGTGGGTTGTTATTGTTTTGTTTCTTGGGTTTTGCTTCAGTGCTTTAATTCTTGGCAATCCCAAGGAGAAACCTCTCCTGTCTTTAAAGGAGCAGGGCAGTCTGTGTGCATTCGCAAAGGGCTCAGATCCTACTCCGCTAGAATATGTTTTCTAAAGTCAGAGTGAAAGCCGAAATATAATTGGCTGAGAGATATTGCCTGGGAAAATTCACAGAGTCCTCTCACGTACTTTTATATTATCCTCCAGAGTGCCTCAAGTTCTATTTATTCTTCAAGTGCTGAAGTAACCCCAGCATATTTCAGTAACAACTCAAGAAAGAGCATCTTTTTGACTTCACCATGTATGGTTTCAGTCCAGCTGTTTCCATTTTCACATCACATGCTGTTTGCAAACCTGACATACAGGCACTCTCCCCCAAAAGGGCAAAAGATGTCTGTTGGGAAGAGGCACGGAGAAATTCCATCCAATCACTTGGAGCTTTTATTCTTAACACAGCACCAAATAGTGTAATAGCTCGTCTTGCCTGTTATAAATAGGTTCTGGTGCCTATCTCTCTAGCTCACTGGGAAAGAATGCAAACAGTTCCAGGAATGTAATACTTGGGAAGATTGTCCTGGCTGGTAAGAGCTATTTTATTTTAAATGACAAAATTTTCCTTCAGATGTAGAGAAAGCCTTACATTTTTAGCTTATGAGTTTTCCATCTTTAAGAATGATGTTTCATATGAGAAAAAAAAAAAAGAAGAAAAAAGAAAGAGGAAGTTACATCAGTGGTAAAAATATGCTGAGTAATACCTTTCTCCCTCAGTTGGCCTTTAAAGGAATGTTCATTATTTTGACCAAATCTGTGTGGTCACGCTTAAGTCTCTAGGAACAAATATAGTTCACATAAAGGCATGTTGAGAAGGACATCTAGAAAGTCAAAAGCATGAAGCCACTAGAAACACATTACAGAAGACACCGAGTTGAGTCCATTGAATCAAGAAAAATATCTCAGGAACAGTTTCAGAAAATGAACTTGTTCTTTTTCTCCCGTACAAAGAGTAAATGT
>NW_006494612.1:21284306-21320342 GCF_000325575.1 Pteropus alecto | reverse complement strand
ATATATTTTAATATAAACTTTTCAATGTTGCATGTAAGAAACAAATACATGAAAGTAATTACAACTGCAACATTTTTTTTCTGGTTTAATAATCAGTAAACTCTCATAAGTATAAAGGATATTCTGAAGTTTCAATTTCTCAACTGTATTAATCAAACTCTGATGACTTATGCACGAAAAGGCTTTGTTTCAGGCATTTGAAATTTTCACATAAAGTTCATAGGGTGTCTAAATGAAGTGGTTTTAAAATTGAATCTTCTAAATTGCTTTTATTCCAAAAAAAGTCCTTCCCTCTTCCTTTTCAATGTGTGAATGCCCATGTTAATTCTCATTCTTACCAAAGTTTAAAAGATATCCAAGGTAGCTATTAAAATACTATGTAAATCAACTTTGCTTCTGAAAGAAGCATACATGCATGACTGACTATATTTTTTTCTAATTTATATGTATCTTTCAAAGAATTTTTGAGGGGGACTCATTTCAGCTTCTTGGCATTGGGGCTTTTTCTCATGACTCTACCAATCTAGCCCTAAGAGCCCACATTTCTCCTGGCCAATTACTCATTCATCAAGGATTTGTCATCTGCCACCAAAACCCCTAGATAAAATGGATATTTTAATTAATGGCATAGAGTGTAATTAATCATAGTACTATTCATGATGTTAAGTCATGAACCTATAAAGTATAAGTCTAATAAGTAAAGTTAAAAAAAATCATGACTCACTTTCTTTAAAAAACATGGTAAGGCAGTTCAAAGAGCAGAACAGTTAGAAAATACAAAATGTGAAGGCTGGGTTTTGAAGTGACCTGGAGCCATACTGGAGGCTCTGTCTGCTTTTACAATTCCCATTTACCTTAGGAAAAGTAGAAAGAGTGAGATCTTTAGTCCATTTCCCCTAGTCAATATAGGCAGAGATCATTTAATATCTGGACAACTATTCTAAGTTCTAAGTCAAGAAACCAAAATCTGCCATCATACTCATAACTACCTATAATGTGATACCTCATGGTATGACAAGTATAATAAGATAAATTAGAAGGTTCTGTGTATAAAGTTACATGCGGATCTGAAAAATATAATGACTTTTCTAATGAGTATGATAGTAGTCCAGCTGTTAAACAGATGGACCTCGCTGCTAATAATCATATTACTGAGTTAGAAGAAAAGAAGTTAAAATATTTTTTCACAAATGTAGACATCTCAGATCAATGTAACTGCAAACAGAGGCATGAGAAAAAATGAGGAAATTGTCTTACATTAAAATTAGAGCAATTTCCAGAGCCTCTGCTTGCTTTATGCTTGAAAACGATTAATTTTGATCTTACTTTCAGTTAAAAACAGCATTCCAGGTACTATTTCCCTTCTATTTACAATTTAAACTTTTTAAAACCAACGTCAGCAATTTCACATCCTCTCTTGCACCTGGAAGAGTGCTGTTTCAGACTCACAGGTTATCCTTCAGTTTTCTAGTCATTTCACTTATTAGTTCTAAGTAAAAAGTTGGGGGAAATATTCTCTCCAGAAAGGGTATCTTTGGTATAATTCTTGTTTAGCCATTTCATTGTGGCCATATAGTTTCCTGGATTTGTCACCCCAAAATGTTAAAGCTGTGATGATCTTTAAACTACCAACTGTGCTCTTTGCATTATATATCAGGGTATAAAAAGGATTTTGACAAATGGTTCTAATTTTTAGAGAAGATCAAATAATGGAAAATAGATGTGAAAAATATGAATAAAGAGGTTAGTGAAACATGAAAGAAACCTCGACTCTGCCAACAAAAAAGCAATAATGCTGAGTACATATTTTTTTAAAATTTCAGCTTTACTGAGATATAATTGACAAATAAAATTGTAGGTCATGGACAATACACAAGTGGTTACCAGTAAGGAACGGGGGAAGTAGATAAGGTAAAAGGAATCAAATATGTGGTGACTGAAAGAAATCTAACTATGGGCGGTGAACACACAATGCAATATATATACGCCTTACTGTTGAATTGCACACCTGAAACTTACTGGATTTTGTAAACCAATGTCATCATAATAAAAAAAATTGTAAGATATTTAAAGTGTATATCAGATTGATTTGATATGAACATATGTTGTGAAAGGATTATTCCCATCTAGTTAATTAACACATCCATCATCTCACTATTTACCTTTTTGTGTGTGTGAGAACATTTAAGTTCTACTCTCTTAGCAAATTTCAATTATACTATACAGCATTATTAACTACAGTTACTATGTTATACACTAGATCCTCAGAACTTATTCATTTTCCATTTGTTTCCATTTCTTGACTGTTATGATTAATGTTGAAATGAACATGGGAGTGCAGATATCTCTTCGATGTCGTGTTTTCACTTCCCTTGGATATATACCCAGAAGTGGGATTGCTGGATCATACGGTAGTTCTATTATTTATTTATTTGTTTATCATTTATTTATTTATTTATTATTTATTTATATATATTTTTAGTGCCTATAGCACTGGGTATTCCTTGGTGGTCTCCCATCCAAGTATTAACCAGGCCTGACTCTGCTAAGCTTCCAAGATCAGACGAGATTGAGCGTGTTCAGGGTAGCATGCTGTAGACAGTAGTTCTATTTTTAATTTTTTGAGGAAACTTCATACTGCTTTTCATAGTGGCTGTGCCAATTTAGATTTCCACCAACGGTGTACATTTACGGGTTTTCTCCGCATCCTTGCCAGCACTAATTATTTTTTGTCTTTTTGATAATAGCCATTCTAACAGGTAATAGCCATTCTAACATTCCTCAAATGGGGGCTCGGCTGGAAAATTAGTACTTACTTATGATCCAAGTCCTAAATTTTTGTTACTAAATGAGACGATTTTTGCCTAGGCCAGTATCTTGTTCCAGTAGCATAAATTATGCTGCCAAATACTGTAGAATATATTTTGGTGTTACATAAAACCCATTGGAGAATTATTCTATATGCATTTCTATAGAGGCTAAAGTTATATATAGACCCAAGACAAATTTATTTATTCACTTCCTCAATAATTAATTAATTCATTGCACATTTATTGAGTACCCACTCTGTGCCAAGTACTCTACTAGGCACTGAGGAGGCAAAGAGAAAAACAAACAAAAAAAAACAGTCCATGACTTAAAACAGTCCAGTGGGAAAAATAAACATATAAACAGATATATATATATATATATACATACACACACATATACATGTATATATGTACATATACATATATATATATACATATATATATATATATGTATATAACTGTGTGTGACAGGAAAATGTCCACTGTAGTACCTCTTTTAATAAGAAAGATAATTTATTTTTTCATAGATAAAAGTAATACAAAAGACATAGACATTCCGGGATATCATCACAAGAGCAGTGTTTCTATAAAAATTACTATTCAGTGCTGATTACCAAAATGTCATGATGTCAGAATGCACAGGAGGTTCGAGCTGTTTGATCTTGAACTCTCTGTACAGGGAGCAATGGTAGGCAGAGTATCTAGAAGGAACAGATGTGTACTAGACACCTGTTCTAATCTTGGAAGAAAATGCTAACAATACCATATGTTCTTTTCTGCCCCCAGAAACTCCAGGAAAATTTTGCTGCTACAATTAATGGGTCACTATTAGCCTCAGTTTCACCAAAGGAGGGTAGGTAAGCAAAGAGACTATGCGGTACTGTTCCTTTAGGCCAACTTTACCTTCTCTCAGTCTCATTAAATGGAATTAAATTTACAAAGATATACAGTTAGTTCAAGGGCTTCCCACTCTCAAATTATCTTACCCCACCGTTACTGAAGCTGGCATTTTAATGGATTCAAATCCTTCCATTAGAGATAAAACTAAAGGCTTGAGTCAAGATGTTTGGTTAAGATAATGCACGTGACTAAAATTCATTCACACCCATGTAAAGTGGAGTCCATTAATCACACTATAAAGGCTCATATCAAATTCTCTTCTGTTTATACGAGAGGGGAAGGTTAGAAAGCAGTTGGAGAGAGTGAGCCAAGAAAGGTCAAGAATGTGGAAGCTGAGGGCAATGTAAAAGGAAAACAAATTTCATCAATTTTGTAGTTTGGTTTGGTACTGACTGCTCAGCTCCTCGTGTTTGTGGAAACTGAGTACTGTGTGCAGCTGGATCCCACTAGTTAAGCAAGGACCATCTCACACTGCAGAAGCCAACCCTGCTATACATGATTACAAAGATGGTAAAGATCTATAAAGAATAGGCTAGCATCAATGGAACTTTCCTGAAGACTTCAACATCAGCTGCTCAAATATTTATATCACAGTATTCGGATAGTAAAGGAGATGGAACACCTAGGGTGTTGGGTTAAGGTACAGCCCCAAGGAACCTGTGGCAAGTAGAAATTTCTTTCATCTCCTTTGTGCATATTTTATGTTACACACCAAAATATATCTGCTTAAATATTGAGTCATTGCAAAAATTCTAAGATGGATGCTCTAGGAAGTTTCACCTTGTTCATCCTGGGGTATCAACCACCAGCAACCTGGCATGGGTCCCAGGGATTCAGTTACTCCAATTTGAGAAGCGTGACAACAGGAGATACAAACAAAATTCCACACTGCCACTGAAATAGGTCACACAAATTATTTAAAACTCAGTTATGAAATGAGGTTTGGGGAGGATAAATCTTGAATATTCTGGTTCTCTGATAATTTTCATGTGTGTCAACAACTTGAAAAGAATTAAAATGTAATTGAGTGTACTTTTTATTTATAGAATTTTATATTTTTTTAATTTATTCAGAAGGTATCTGATTCTCAACATAAAGTCATCACATTGACTTAAAATCATTATCACATTGATCCTCAATTAATACATCTGGCTGACCAAATTACTCTTATTAAAGTTTTCAGATTTTTATATAAAAAAAATTTTATACTATATAGTATACTATTTTATACTATATAGTAAACATATATACTATATGTTTAATATGGTAGTTTATTTTTTCTAAATATTTTTTAGCGAATCATTTCTGGCTGTGGAAGGGACAGGGAGATATGGGATATACCTAAAAAAATTAATTTAGTTAAGTTTTATTATTCTTCTACAAAACAAACAAACAAAAGCAGTGACTAGCCAATAATAGTATAAAACTCTGACTTGCCATTCTCAAATAGGAAACAAAGCTAATTAACAAAATTCTGATTACGACAATTTATATATTTATCCATCACTTATGATGGATCCTTTTCTTCTTTCTCAATGAGAAACATTAAATATCTGCTCTGATTAGTTGGATCTTTTCCAATTCTTTGTGGAATTGTGTGTGCTATGCAGTATCTTTTTGGGGGCACCTAAAAGTTCTTGGATGATTGCCATCAGTCATTCCAAAATACCTAAATGGATTACTTTAATTACAGATAAGTTAATTCATGGATATCATTTTGGCAGTGGTACAAGAGTAAAAAATAATCTCTCTCCATGGAAACCAAAGACAATAAGGAAATTCTAATTAAATCACATGTATTACATGGACATGAGCCACATTGTTTTGGTCAAGGACATTTATTTTCTACCACTTTTTTAAAAAATAAAGTATCACATTCCAGTGAAATTCCAAAAGTGTTTCCTTCCCACAAATTAAAATAAGTAAAATTAATTTATCAAAATAACTACATGGACTTATGAAAAAACATGTTGAGTTAAACACATAGGTTTATTATCGATTCGACCTAAAGCCTACTAAACTATCATTGAAAGAATATAAACAAGCATTAAGCAATGAAAATCTTTTTAAAAAGCAATGAGAAAAGAGGATTAAAATAGATGAGATGGTATAGAAACGAACCATCCTTCTAACTGTCTAGACCAAAAATCTTAGCGTTATACATGAACACTCTCTCTCTTTAATACTTATGTCTAATCCATCAGAAATCATTATAGAAACTCTTAGCACATGAGCAATAGACTGGGACTTCCTTAACCTGATAATGGATGTCTACAAAAACCCTATAGCAAGCATAAAATTTACTGGTGAAATACTGAAAGCTAATCTCAGACTTTAGAAATAAAACTAGGGTGTTTGCTAAAACCATATCTATTCACTATGCATTTAAATAGTAAAAGAAAAAAATAGTACATATAAGAACTGGAAAACCTCACTGTGAATAGAAAATTTAAATGTTTATCGATAAATGGATGAAATTAATAAGTGAATTTAACAAGGTTGATGGATGTAAAAATCACTTGCATTTATATATGTAAATGCAAAATGTAGTTTAAAAATGATAACATTTGCCAGTTAAAAATTAAACATGTAGGAATAAATCTAACAAAAGGTGAGTATGACTTATATGTAATACTACAAAACTATGTTACTGAGAAAAATTTAAAAGATTTCAATAAATATTCATACACTGGTAGAATCAATAGTGTAAAACTTTCAATATCCTCAAATTAATTTACTAATTTAATAAAATTCAAAAAAATGTAATACGTATTTCAACAGAAATTGAAAATCTGGCACTAAAATTTATTTGAAAACACAAAGGATCAAGAATAATTTTAAAATTCTTTAAAAAAATAATTAAACAATTCTTGAAGAATAATAAAGTTGGAGAACTCATACTATCTTGAGGACCAGTCAGGAAGAGGAAGCAGTTAATGGCAAAATAAACAAAGACTGAAATAAAATCTTCCCCTGAGGGCATTTGCTGAACCTAGGAATGTAGAGAACCCTGACTGTTACTTAGATACTTGCAAGGTGGTGAGTTAAAATGTTGGACCCTCATGAAATGCAAATCAAAACCACAATGAGATACCATCTCACACCTGTTAGAATAGCTATAATCAACAGAAGAAGTAATAACAAATGTTGGAGAGGATGCGGAGAAAAAAGGAACCCTCATACACTGCTGGTGGGACTGCAAATTGGTACAGCCACTATGGAAAACAGTATGGAGGTTCCTCAAAAAACTAAGAATTGATCTACCATATGATCCAGCAGTCCCTCTACTGGGTATTTACCCCCAAAACTTGAAAACCCATATCTGAAAAGATATTTGCACACCGATGTTCATAACAGCACTATTCACAGTGGCCAGGACATGGAAGCAACTGAAGTGTCCTATGATAGATGATTGGCTAAAGAAGCTGTGGTACATATATACAATGGAATATTACTCAGCCATAAGAAGAGATGAAATACTGCCATTTGCAACAACATGGATGGACCTTGAGATAATCATGCTAAGTGAAATAAGCCAAACTGAAAAAGTTGAAAATCACATGATATCACTTATATGTGGGATATAAACCTAAAAGCAACAAATCAACAGGACAAACAGAGACTCAGGGACATGAACAATGGACTAGTGGTTACCAGAGGGTAGGAGGTGGGGGAGAAGGGAAGAGATAGACAGGGTAAACGGGGTCAAATATATGGTAGCTAAAGGAAACTGGACATGGGTGGTAATCCCACAATAGAATATATAGATGTCAAATTATAATGTACACCTGAAAATTATATAATTGTGTTAATCAATGTTACCCCAATAAACTCGGAAGGAAGGAAGGAAGGAAGGAAGGAAGGAAGGAAGGAAGGAAGGAAGAAAGGAAGAAAGAAAGAAAGAAAGGAAGAAAGAAAGAAAGAAAGAAGAAAGAAAGAAAGAAAGAAAGAAAGAAAGAAAGAAAGAAAGAAAGAAAGAAAGAAAGAAAGAAAGAAAGAAAGAAAGAAAGAAAGAAAGAAAGAAGCATATTCTGATTTAAAAAAAAATGTTGGACCCTCATGCTGGGGCAGGAGACAGTGTCTAGAAAATGTTTATCTCCTGGCAAAAAGAAGGGTCAAGAAAATTTCTTGGTCTTTGTCTGGGTTTGGGAGAAAAATATTCAAAACTGCAGGTTTGGAGTTCAAACTTAAGTTACCTGTGAGGTCCAAGAAAACCAAGATAAGAAATTAAGGCATTACTTGGTAAATAATGTCCCAGGATGCTTGCCTGAAGGAAACAATATCCTATCTGGAGGAATACACATTTAGTTCGGGTGTCACAAAATTATCAGAGATTAAGTTCTGAACATAAGTTCAAAATACAAAATTTTAAAATCATATGAGAAAACAAGCTATTATACCCTATAAGTGAAAATGTAATTTTTCACTTAGAATGAAGTTTAAGTCAAAAAAATGTAAATCTAAAATTTATAAGTAAATTCCAAATATTGATAATAAATCCTTAATCAACATAAGTGGCAACTGTTGTATGTTACTATTTTTAAGTGATATGTTGGGAAACTGGTTTCTTTTCAGAGCTAAAATGAAAGAGATGAGTCAAATATATAGGAGACTATATAATTCTCGTAATAGGTATCCTATTTATTAGATGTTATGGATTTTGGAAGACCTTGATATGTTATAGCTGAGAAGACAAATACCTTGTCAAATAAAAAGGCAAGTTTTTTCAGAAGGTGGGCATCCAATAAAAGGTAAAGCCATGTATTCCTGGTTCTCATACACATCTTCACTCTATAGAAAATACTCCCCATAAGGATTTTTAAATTTAATAAATAATTGTGAATGACCTTATAATATCTCTAGGCAACACAGAAAGCCATTCCACATGGTCCTTTTGACCTCTTTCTATGCAAATAGGCTTGCAAACATCTGAGCTAACAGAAAGCGACCAAAAAAAAAAATAGTACCAGTAGAGTTGCTTAGATGCTAGGAATAAACATACATAAACTGTCCTCTGTTCAGCATGAATAAACATAGATACACAGTGTAACACAGAAAGCTAAAATTGTGTATTATAAAGATAGCAAGACCTTTGAAAAGTCCAAACAGCTGTGAAATACATTTAGTCACTTGGTCAATGCTATTTTATAACATGAGGTCTTGTTTTTGCTCCACTACTAATAATTCAATATTGTGTTTGCTTTATACCTATAATTTGCATTGTCTTAGTAACATGTATGATATAACCATGTCAAACTATTTTTAATATTGTTAAAAGTAACATTATTCTAAATAAAACAAATGACTACTTTTTTTATTTTGAAAGTTTGAAAATATTTAGGGGGGAAGTTTTCAACTCAAGAATATTATCGATTTCTACATACACTCAAAATTATTACTAAAGTATCTAATTTCCTTTTGTTCTCAATTTTTAAAAGTCTTCAAAGTTTTTAACTCTGCATCAAAATATTTTGTACATAGTAAAAATATGATATTTAATGCAAAAGTAAAAAGTTAAATAATTTTCTCTTGAAATCCTAATTGTCAAAAATTAAAGCTGAAAGATCATTAGGAAATCAGTTTTGAGAACTGCCAAACCCAGATCAATTTTTAAATAATTTGACTAGTCTGAGAATTCCAACTTCCTCTACTTTGGCTCAGTACTAGAATATTAGATTCGGAAATCAGGTAGTAATTTCTTACCCATTGATTTGCAACTTAATGTTAATTGCACAATTGTAGGACTGGATAAATGATGTATAGTTCTGGTCCTAGGAATTATTCCAGCAGGCTCAGGGAATATCCACACTTTCATGTATATATATATATAAAATAACTTGTCTACATGAAAGTGTGGATATTCTCTGAGTCCTGCTGGAATAATTATATATATATATTTAAAGATATTTATAGAGAGAGAAAAAGAGAGAGGAGAGAGGAAGGAAGAGAGAGAAGGAGGAAGGGAAGGTGGGAGGGAGGTGCATGCTATATTCTAGGTATATGGATATAACATACATTGGATATTATATATATTTATCTTTTATTTACTCACTGATTGGGCCAGAACGCCAACATCTCTCAACAATACACAACCTCTAGCATCACTGTTTAGCCATGTAGATCCCTGGTAGGTTTCATAGAATCTTACCATACACAAGTCTAACTAACTCCCAGCCAAAGATTCATGGTAAATCCTCACAGAGATTTTGGTGACTATCCTCTGTGCAGCTTCCTCTTCTCTGGAACCTGGTCTTGCAAATTACATCCAGGTGCTTAAGATAGCCACACACTCCAATCTCTGCCTCTAAAAGGTTAGCAAGATCGTGTATCTGCTTGGGTTCCCCACACCTGTGTGGTGGTAAGAATCTGTCCCATGCAAAAAACTGAGAAAATAGTAGGGCTCACCTAGTGTCTTTCCTTATCTCAGTGACTATGGTCTTATGATTTCTGTTCTTCAGTGCTTAGAAACACTCACATATTTCCTTTTGTTTTACAGCTGTTTTCAGTGACAAGAAAAGCTATACTAGTTGCTCTGCCATGGTGGCAAGTGATAGTCTCCTCTGTTTAACTACTGATTTTACTTACTATACAGTAATATTCATGCTTTCTGCATCTTCTGGAGTTAATTTTATGTTTCCAGGAATTTGTCTGTTACATCTAACTTTTTATATTTCTGGGCAAAAATTCGTTCATAATATCTCCTTGTTTTAATTTCAATGTGTATGGCCATCCATTCACTCTTAATATTATTTTTTGTGACTTGTCTCTTTTTCCTGACCAATTTCATCAGAGGCTTGTCAAATTTATTAGCCTTTTTAATGAACTAATCTTTGTATTGTGTGGATCCTCTGTATTAAATGTTTCTCTACTCTGTTATTATTTTCTGTTCTTATCTTTATTTGCTTTGGGTTAATTTTTCTATCCTTCAAGATTAAATCAAGTGCAACATAAAAATGAAACACTTGACATATAATTCATTTTTTAAATACTGTGAAGGGAAAATACTGAAAACATAGTTCATAGACTCAAATATCTTCTCTTGACCATCTCATTTTCAAGTCCTTCGATTCTCTGGTTGTTAGCGAATTCTTAGATATTCATGTATGGCAGAAGTAATCATAAAGAGCATTCAAAATTCTGAATGCTTTGGAAACTGTAAAGACCAAAGAAGCAAAGATACTTGTCTTTTTTTTCCCCTATTCAACGTTAAACCTAATGTGTGAGTATTTAGATCTCAATTATAGTCTCTACTTACATTTTGATTACAATAATATTAAAATCAGCCTGCATAAATTAAACAACAAAGTTTTTGAGAGCCTTCTTTGTGACAGGCACTGTATAGACATGCTTCCTTAAGCACCCAGAATCATTCCTGGTGGCAGAGGTAAATAATTCTAGGGTTCTTGTACATTTGCACAAATTACCCACAAAGCACAGAATGTAATATATACTCTATATCAAGACTCTATATGATTGAAGATGCTTGATTTCAAATTGTGTTAGGAAGGGACACTGTGGAAGATCAGCAAGTGTGAATGAAGTATGATTGGTATGGTTCTTTTATAAATCCTATAATGAGATTTTATTGGTGCTAAAACAACTTTTTTTAAATCTCAAGCTTCACTAAATATAGTTTTCTTAGAAAATAATTAGTCTACATCCATGCTACTCTGAATAAGCCCGATCCCGTCTGATCTCGGAAGCTAAGCAGGGTTGAGCCTTGTTGGTACTTGGATGGGAGACCACCTAGGAAGATCAGGTGCTATAGGTGTAAAAAATAAAAAATAAGGGATTGTAAGCTGACAAGTTCCTTGCAATCTGTAAGGTCAACCAAGGGTTGCCTTGCCTAAAAAAAAGAAAAAGAAAAAAAGAAAAAGAAAAAGAAAATAACTATAAAAATACCACCTCTCAATGTTAATGTTTCTGTTTAAATATAATGCGATGTACTTCTAATAGTTTACCAGAGGCATACAGAAAAGAAAGAATACACACATACATACACATACACACAAACTCAAAATATATGAGTCTGATATATTCAGATAATTCACCATATACTCTAAATTACTTAATTGGAAACAGCCTAATAGTTGCTGAGCAGCTACCAAGGTAGCTTTGGTAGTGAATGATTATCTCTGTGGGGCCCCTGATGCCACACGGAAGTCGAGGGAGATCATCAGTGAGTTGCTGAAACCTGAAGCCATAACTGGGTTGATGTTTCCTAATTCCCTTCTACAATTTGGTCAGACAAATGTTTCTTTCACAATTTATAAATGTGACACTAGACAAAGAAAAGCTTAAAAATTTATAAATCTTTGTTCAAATATTATGTTCTTTCGATTATATGGTTCTAATTTTTAATATATGGCTAATATTTCAATGAAATAGAAAAGTAGAAGTATAATAAAATATTTCTAAAGTATAATTAGCTACTGTGGAAAATAACGCTTCACAAAGCGAAAGAGGCTTAAATCAAAGAACAATATTTTAAACAGGCCGATTAAAGGTATTATTTTATTAATTTTCCATTACTTTCTACCTTCCCATGTCCCATATTACTAAAATGTATAAATAACACTTAAAAGAATTTCTAATTAACATGTCATAAAGCTTGATTTCCCCTCTGAATTCAGGAAGAAGTATTCGTATTTATCTTCGCAATCCAACCATTCCACACTATGCCACTTGTGTAACCTGAACATGTTACCCCACTTCAGTGCCTTTGTCCATTCTGTCCCCTACATAAAGATCAATCTTCTTGTAAACATCACCTTCCTTCAAGAACCATTTCAGATTTGATATCTCAATGAGCTCTTACTTATTCCCCAAACCAAGTCTGAAATAATTTTCCCATCTCAAAACCCCAATGGTCCTTCGTTCTCACTTCTCATTTACAGGTGATCCTTGACTTACGATGGGTTTATTGGGAGAAAAACCCATCATAAGTTGAAAATGTCATTATTGAAAATGTATTTGATACACCTAACCTACTGAACATTATAGCTTAGCCTAGCCTACTTTAAATAAGCCCAGAATATAATATCCAAAAACACTACCAGCACAGTATACTGTTGAGTACCAGTTGTTTACCCTCATGCTCTCATGGCTGACTGGGAGCTGTGGGGCTTGCTGCCACCGACCAGCATTGTGAGAGAGAATCATACCACACATATCACTAGCTGGAAAAAGATCAAAATTCACAATTCAAGGTATGGTTTCTACTGAATGTATATTGCTTTTGCACCACCGTAAAGTTGAAAAATCATAAGTCGAACCATCCAAAACTCTGCAACCCCCCCAAAAAAATAATAATCAGCAATCATATGCAGTTTGTTGCACTTTGGGGTTTTCTTTTGTTGTTGTTGTTGTTGTTTTTATTAAGACTTTATTTTTTAGAGAAATTTTAGATTCACAGCAAAATTGAGCAGAAGGTACAGAGATTTCTCACATGTCTCTTGCCCTTACACATGCGTAGCTTCCCGCATTGCCAACATCCCCAACCAGAGTGGTACATTTGTTACAACTGATGAACCTATGCTGACACACTGTCATCACCCAAAGTCCAGAGTTTACATTACAGTTCATTCTTGTTGTTGTACATTCTATGCATTTGGACAAATGAAAAATGACATGCATCAATCATTATTTGTACTTAAGTGAGCAAAGAATAAATTTGACCAGGAAACTCAGGAGCTCTAAAGAATGAGCAAGAACACAATAAGTCTTTGGTTTCTTCTATTACTCTTCAGATGTATGATGGCTCGCACTGATAGGCTTATATAAGGAAGTATGTCAGCTGTTGCCACAATAATTAACTAAGCTCGATCTACCATTTTAACTAAACTCTTCACCATAGCAAAAGCGGCAATACTGAAGTCTTACTTCTAAAGAGAGTCAGTTCTAGCCAAAAATAAGAGAGGGCGAATCAGTGGCTTTCTGCCATTATTTTAGTCTGTGTCTCCTTCTTCCATTCCACTCCTCACTGTATTCATACCACCATGAGGGAACTCTACTGGGTATCCCTTGAGAGCCAACATATCCAGGCAGGAGCCCAGGTCCCCAAACCTTCCCTTCCCTGCATCTTCCCTACATTCACTGCACTTCTTTGAACTGTACCCTAATGGGCAACTTGGTTGCTCATTTGACAAATGAACTTCGAATGACTTTTACTTATAAATTACAAACTCAGTGTTTTATCCATTCACGATAACATACCATACCTATTTCCAAGATATCACTGAAATGAGTAACTCATTGTATGTGAGCCTCAAATTACAATGATCAGAATATGCAGGTTTATGTCCACATAACAATTTAAAGTCCGAAAAATTTTAAACCTATATTTTGTGTACATCAGTCCTTTTAAACAAGAGCTCCAAAGCCATTAGCAATCCCTCCCTCTGTCTGTAATACTTGAGGAAACTTACCTAATGATAGCAAGTGACAAAAATGTTAAATCCCAAGTCATTAGCGACAAAAAACTTTAAAGGTTTCGAAACATACAACTCATGGAAGAATCTGTTCCAGAACAATTCAGAAGGACAGTCAGGAAAAATAATTAGTTATTGGACAACTTTTTAACACCAATAAATTTAGTTTCCTTTAGTAGTGAATGCCTTCAAGAACTTTCTGAATTGTGATTTTTAAACACACATACACACCCTTTTTACTGCTCTCCCCACAAACCTCTACTTTCTTTAAGTCTTTAATCTTGTCCTCCATAGTTTAACATGCCACAGTCCTTTTCACAAGCACACTACACAAAGGTTATAAAGAATTACTCTATTTGCAGGCAGGTCTATCTCTCAGCTCCACCTAAGTGCTCTGCTGAGCAAACATCTGGGCTGTCTATGTGCCTTGCTTCTAAGGAGCAGCTGAGAAAATGTGAAAATTGCTCTCAGCATACTGTAACTAAACTCACCATCTTCCTTTCTGGCTTCTGAAAAGATACCCTTTCCCCAACTGTGTACCTTTCCCCACTCTTAAAATTCTTTGTTTTTAGTCTGTAGGAGAAGAAATATAACCTGTTCTTGATAATTTATGTGTGTATTGTGTTATTAACACTTTCAAAGAAGATCTGTAAACATTATACCATCTCATTTTCTAAACAATAATATTAAGGTAGGTATTATTTCTAAGTGAGGCTCACATCACACTGCTGGAGATGAGATTAACAACCATGTCTTTGGATTCTAAATTCAGTGCTTTTTCCATTACACATTTTTACTCAACTTTTTTTAACTGCTTTTAGTTCTCTACAAGTTTCTCTATATTAACATGAATTATAACAGCTGGGTAGTAGGAAAGCACATCATCTGTTTCTCTTTGATAGTACATAGCATAGTTTTAACTAATGTTTTTAAATAAAGTGTGCATCTGACAAAATCAGGGATATCATATTTCTTTTTAGTAGGTTATTATATTTTATAGGAAGTTGAGCCTCAAAGAGGTTAAGTACCTTATCTAATTTGCACAATATGTATTAAAGACAGGATTTAAATTTATTCCACTGACTCCAAATCTTACGATCTTCCCACTAAATAAATCATCATGTCTTCCTCCAGGGTGGTCTCTCTGGCAAATTCTACCAGAAGCAAATTTACTTTGTATCAACAATCAATCAAAGCCTATCCTGATTAAAAGGTCATGGTCGGTCCCTGTCCAACAGTAAATTTGAGGCAAAGCACATGCTCACTTAGCACTAACTACATATTTCCTTCTGGAGAGTCACTACAGTAACAGCATTCCTTTGGGAAGAGTCCCATTCTTCAGCCTCCCTGGCACAATGTGGGATGACTCAGGTCAGACTACAGCAGCTCCAAACAACCCCTTCTAAACAAGACTCTGAGAATGTCAATGACTCAAGTACTATTATTCTCAGATGACCTTGGGTGGGGTCATGACCACTCACAAGTATAAAAAAAATAATAAGTGATACAAGATGGAGAAAGGGAAGGAGAAGGGTTTTATTGCTTTGGGGCTCAAAAAAAAATTTTTTTTAATGTACCATAACCTAATAAATGGTAGTCCTCCTTCAAATTAAATTTTATTTTTTCCTCTTTTGATTGAAGGAAAATGAAAAATAAGATCTAAAAGTAGTTACTGTCTGAAGTTCTCTAGGAAATGTTTATTCTGTCTTATGTATAAAACCATAACTAGTATTCAAAAGAACTTGATGTCCTGTTAAGAATGAAAAAGACCATGGTAAACAGCTGGAGGGGACTGATAGTATGTTGGACTGCATGCATTCTTTACCAGCCCCTTGAATTGCTCATTTCAAAAAGGAGGAAAACATTTCCTGCCTTAGTGCATAACAGAAACAGGCAAATAGTCTGGAATGACCTCAGAAGATTTAGCAGTTTTCCAAAGAACTTAAACAGAACTTGCTCAAAGGTTCAATTAACTGAACATTTGCCAAACCACTTGGAAAAGTTCTGCATTCAGAAAGAAGTCTCACCATGAGAGGTATTCTCCACAAGAAATCATAACAACCACTGAAAATATTTTAATCATTGATTGTATGAGTGATTCTATCAGAATTCTTAGTGTGCTTCTCCAAGTCTCCTCATTCCTATCCAACTATAACTTTTTAAAATATAGGCTGTGATTTACCTACTTGTGTAATTCCTATAGAATTTAATATATTCATTCATTCACTCATTCAAAAACAACTATGCTTAACATTGTACCAAGAATTGGGGATACGAGGACATTTTATCCATAGATATTTCTTGAGCATTTACTATGTTTCTGGCGGTAAGCTAGAAAATGGGACATGATGGTGAACTAGTCAACCGTCCTGCCTTCACGGAGCTTTCAGTCTAGTTGGGTGGGTCCTAAACCTGGTTGTGAACAAGAATCACTGGGGACCTTTAAAACCAGACCACTGACAAGACCCCACCCAAGACTGATTAAATCAAAGTCAATGGTTTGAAGGTGACCGCAGACAATAAAACAAAGGATGACAATATGATGCAGTAATGATTGAGAAAAATAAGGTATATTTTCAAATAACATAGAAACACACAACCCAGATGCAGGGCTGAGTAACATGTTTTGAATGATTTATCCATTAGCCTCAGAAATAAACGGAGTAGAAGTATTCTGAACTAAAGGAGTATAAAATTCAAAGGCAGAGAGGCACATCTCTGATGTAGTACAGTGATATTGCTACTTTTTTATGACTATGGCATGTGAAGCCCAAGGTTCAAAGAGAAAAAGACAACCACAGGGACTAGATAATAGGTAGAGGCCAGCACAAGAAAACCCGATTTTCATGCTGAGGATTTGGTAATTTATTCCTGAAACAATTACAGATTTGGAGGAAATTTAAATAAGAAACGAATGTGATCATTACCCATTCTTTTCCTTTCTTTACTCCCAGGCCATAGATACTTAAATTTTGCAGGTCGTGGAGCAACTACACAGTAACCACAAACTGTGTCATCTCTTAATCACCTGAGGAAATGAACACTTGATCTACTAAAGCTATCTGTCATTATTCACTTTCATATGTGTCCAGCTTTCTCTGTGTCCCTTCCAACAAAACCAGTCATTTGTCTTGCTCTGAAAACTTTACCAAGCCCAAGCTCTGAAGTGTGGCTGAGGATATTTATCCTTATTCCCAGAAAGAAGAGAAAGTACTGGAGTATGGAAGGAATGATTGGAGCTTCGTGCACAGGCCTCCAGTGGAAAGGGGATCTAAGTAGTCTAAAATGGTTTTTAAAATATTTGTCGGCTTGCATACTTGATAAGGCAAGGAAGAGAATCAGTTATTTTCCTGGGAAATGATGATAATTTAAACTTTTTTTCAGACTGTCCTATAATTGCCTCTATGGGTTTCATGAAGCCCAAAATATGTTTTTGTTATTTATAACCCCTTATTTCCTCTCACTATTCATAAAATAGTAAAAAACATTTCTCACGAATAAGGGAAAATTCGAGCATAGTACCTGCTTGTTTGACTCAATATTTTGATTTGATTTAAAAATCAATAATTTATTTTAACTAAATGACAGACATTTTATTCCTATGTACAAAGAACTCACAAATTCCGCCCTACATCCCACATCCTGTTTGGTCACAAGAGATAATGGCTGCATTGACAAGGACTATTTCCAGTTCCTGTCAAGGGTCAGTTCTTAAAGAAAACTGAAGCAAAAGCCTCATACTATTATTTTTATTTTAAAATGTTTAAAAATAAAGAGTTATTGGTCTCAAGAGTCTTCTTGTTTCTGCAAATGAAAACCTTGGGAGGAAGGAGTTTGATGCTGGTGAAGCACCAGGCTGGCCAGATTAAAAAGAACCAGAGAAAACAGCCCAAACATAAGTATAGCCCTCTGTAGCTACAAGTCAAACACTGGTTTCTTTCCCACTTGGCTCTGCTAGTGGCCTTCTGGGGTCAATCATGGGAGATCGATGCTCACTTGAGGCAAATTTGGATATTGGTTTCCTTTTGACAAAAGTCAGAGAGCAAAATGCTACATCCTACAACAGACATATTAATAGCAACTACTGTTTGATGTCTTACTCTGGTCTAGGCATCACACCATGAGTTTTATATACATCCATTTACTTACACAATAATCCATGAGCTTTAACGCATTGTACTAATAGGAAAAATGACAGCTAATATGTAAAACAGAAGGGATTAGAATTATTTTTTGTGACAGAATCAAGAGCTCAAGAACCATTACACATGTCTGTTTAAATCATTAAACAGATTTACCATGCAAATCATTGTTGTTCAGTATTCATATGGTGTTCATGTGAAAAAGGCACTAAGAAATAAATTGTTCTCTGACTCACAACATATATGTTTGGGCTCTTCAGGTATATGTCATGAAACTCCAAAGACAAACAGTGTTTACATCTCCAACGAAGCTCCAGCAATTAACCGTGAACCACTAGCAGGTCACTTGGCCTTGCAAAACAATTCAAAGTCTTATACTCATGTACCTCTTTCCAGCACAGTAGCCAGGAAAAGGAAATGGAGGATTATCAATGATGCTTTTGTTTTAGATCTGTTAACCCCGAGACAGATTAACTGTCTGCTGAAATATTTACTCTTTTCTTTCCTGGTGATGTCATTCCCATAGCTACTTTTGATATAGTTAGCAGATTACCACTTAACAATACTTGTCTTCTGAATTCTTTCTTCTGCTATTCTAACCCAGCGATTTAAAAGACAACAAAAAAACTTGTGCTTCTCATTCTATCATCCATTCTCTGGCCTTTCAAGTTCAAATTAATTTTGCAATCATCCTTAATAGCCTAAATGATAAATCTATTCACGTCTGTATTTGCAAAGGCAATGTGTGGTGTCTGGGGAACATTCTGGATCTTAGAGTAAGACCAGTTTAAACACTGATGCCAATGCTTACAAGTCACTTAACTTCTACAATCTTCAGATTCTCATTTTATAAAGTTGGATATTAATGCCTATCCATGCAGAGTTGTTAAAAGGATTAAATATAAGATACGTGTGGGCCAAGGATATTACATTTTCAAACTAAGGGGTAGATACTTTATAAGGGGTAATATTTGTGATCTTATCCTTAAAGGCTATTTTAAAATTTTTCTTTTAAAAAATATATATTTTTAAATTAACCAATATCAAATACACATGGACACTAATAAGATCTCTTTAAAGAAGGACCTTAAGTGATATCTTTCTCTCTGCTACATTCTTCTAGTCCAGTCCTGATTAAACAGCACAAGAACGAAGCAGGTATAGAGTTTTTATTTATTTATTTTTTTAGGTATAGAGTTTTTAAAACATAATTAGAAGCTCCCTTTGATGTAAATGTGTTTGTGACTATGAATTCCGTAAAGACATTTTTTAAAACTTTTTTCTTTTTTTCTTTCATCATTTATGACAATTGTGTATAAAATCCTCTTTTATTATAATCAAGAGAATATCTGTAAATGTCCATGAACATTTGGCTGGACTGGACTATCAACTCCTATTGGGTAAAGAGGCATCACAGTGTCGTGGATATGACACAAGATTTGAAATCATACTTCAGTTTGAATACTAGCTCTGACATATAAAGCGATTTCATCTCCCTGAACTGTTTCCTCATCTATGCACTGCAGATATAATACCGACTGTTACCAGCATTAAAAACACTTATAATGGAGGTGCATGCACAGTAGGGGCTCAGTAAATGTGTTTCCTCCTCTCATCTTCCTATTTATCTTCAACTCCCTAGCATTTCACTTAGAAGGTGAATTAAATCGAATCATGATTTTCTTAATATGTGAGGTAAAAACACTTCGAAGCCCCACTAAGCACACCGACCTTTTTCTACAACTAAGAAAATATGTCTCTTGTTACCTCATTCTCCAATAGGCTTGTGAATGTACATTTGCACCCGTGCACATGTGCACACACATGTGCTTACATGCGAATTGCTCAGTCTGGTCCTAATTAATAACAATAAGCGGAGCCAGGCAGCATCACTACAAGTGGGTTTTGTTTAGAGCTCCCCAGCGCCCCAAACAGCCAAGTAAAATGTGTGATGTCTTAATCGCTGATGAGCAGCAAAACCATTTTCAGTGTTACAGTGGAAACTATGCAATTTTCCCATAAGAATAAGATTAGCCGTGTCAGAAAATAAGAAGCTCTTATCCAATTTGCAACTCAAAAAACATTGTGATATCCTCCTGAGGCCAATATCTCGTTATGTGATTCCCAACAGAAACATAATAATAATGAAATTAAGAAACAGATATGCCTCAGTATTTAGTCCAATTTACAAGACTCAGAAATTCATAGGTTACTCGAGACCAATTCTGCTCTCTATGGGAAAAGATAGAAAACAAAGTAAATTCTTTTATATCCTTCTTAGATTTCATGGTGACAAAGTGCAAAACACTCTAAGAAAGGAAAAGCAAAACAAAAAAAAACAACAAGATATTTCAATGAGGCAACTTATTTATTTACTCCTAAATATATTTCTCTGATCTACTTATTATACTGGGACGCATTAGCAGGTATCTTAAATTTCCAAGAGTTTTGAATGTATGGATTTTGTTAGGTTGCCAGATAATTACCTTCTAACTTCAGGATCTTTAATAATAAATTTTGCTGGTAACAAAGAACCCCTTATCACACACACACACACACACACACACACACACACACACACACACACACACACACACACATACACACACACACATTAGTAGAACTTTTACAGTATGAGGCTGTAATAGGCAGATGAGTCCCATTTTATGACTCTGCCACCAAACTGATGATGTTGACCCACTGCTCTTTCATACTATGCTAGTAAATACTTGAAATGGAAATCTTGGAATCATAGATCAAACATTACAAGGTAAAAACATTACAAGGCAAAAACTTCATATGCCTCAATTAGAAATTATTCTGCTCGGTTCATATTTTCCATCTGAAACCTTTTTTAAGGGCCCCAGTTTCTCTGAGGTTTTTCTCAGGAGGCTAAAATGTTATGCCTAACAGAAGGCTACTTTGACTTTTTTTCCCCTTCTTTTTTACAACTGAAATAGAATTTACATCGTGAGGCATATCAAGGCCTTTTCTTGAAAATAAACAAAACCCCGATTCCTCCAAAAGTTGACCAAGTTGATTAATAACAGAGTGCAAACCCAAAGTAACTTACTAAATGTGGAATTCACTTAAAAGAGAACTAAAAGTATAATTAAACAGCTCAAGAGGTTGTTAAAAATCTTTGTTTATTCGCTAATGGAAATTTGGCCTAGGCCGCAAGTCATTATTTTTCAAACAACAAGGACTTGAAGATTAAGCCTCGATTTTGTTGATAGAAGTCATCCTCTAAGAGCAGAGTTGAAAATGTTCGTAGGGAAGAGTAGGTAAATATGATTTCCTATACTGCAAATAATTCAGTAGAAAGACAGTTTGTCCTACTATCACCATTACTTTAAAAACAAGATTCTATTCTTAAATCATTATTAAGATTGTTAAATAAAAATGGAATGTCTCAAATTATCAGGATTGTTTCAGAAATTAGATCTTGGAGTATTTTATGTAAACATAAGAAGTTGGCTAGCATTTGTTGGATCTTTTCAAAGACTATGCTATTTTTCTTTTATTGCACAACAAATCACTCAATTTTTGATTAAGGTGCTCAACTAACCTTTATTTAATTCATCATTTTGCAGGTCAGCAGTTTGGGCTGGGGTCAGTTGGGCGGTTTGGGTCACAACCAGACTCACTCATGCATCTCAATTAGTTCCTGGGGTAAGTAAAGTCCCGGATAGTCAAGGATGATGTGACAGGCAAAATAATGACTCCCCCTTCCCCATCCCCACCCAAAGATATCCATGTCTTAATCCCTGTAACCTGTGAATATGTTACCTTATATGACAAAGGGAGATTAAGATTAAAGATGTAATTAAGGTTAATAAATTCATCTTAAAATAAGGAGTTTAATCTGGATTATTTAGGATGACCCAATATAATAACGAAGGTCTTTAAAAGTATAAGAGGTCTTTAAAAAGGAAGAGGAGGTCAGGGTGATATGAGGTGAGAAAGACTCCACCTGCAATTGCTGGCTTTGAAGATGGAGGAAGGGGCCATAAACCAAAGAATGAATGCAGGCAAACCCTGAAGCTAGAAAAGTAAAGAAAAGGATTTTCCCCTAGAGCCTCCAGAAAAGAACATGGCCCAGGTGATACCTTGATTTTAGCCAAGTGAGACTGGTATTGGGCTTTCCGCCTACAGACTGTAAGATAATAAATTGGTGTTATTTTAAGCCATTAAATTTGTGATTACTTGTTGTAGCAGCCATAAAAATAAATAACACAGATCATCTCATCTGGGAGTTTGTCTCTGTTCCACATGGTCTCTCGACCTCTAGCAGGCTAATTCAGGGTCTGCTCAGATGAAAGGTGACGAGTAATCAAAAAGAAAGAACAGGTGAAGTGCAAGAGGCCTGTTGATATCTAAGCACACCATCATTCCTGCCATATTCCATTGGCCACAGCAACTCACATATTCCATTGGCCATAGCAATACAGAATTGGCACACCATCATTCCTGCCATATTCCATTGGCCACAGCAACTCACAAGGCCAACTCAGATTTATTTAAGCAGTAGGGATATAAACCTCACCTCCCACTGAGAGTAGCTGCCAAGTAGCTCAAATAAAAGGAGGAAAGAATTGAGTACTGTTTCTGATTCTACCACAAAGACTAAAACCTTCACATCTCATTATTATAATTATTTGGGAATTGGTTTAAAACTTGAACAATGGTATTATCTTGAAGATAAAAACAGTATATTCTATACTTTAAAAAATTATTAGTTTCAAATTGCAGTGCTATTTACCTTTCTTAAAATGTTAAATTCTATTTTTTTTCATTTAAATTAAGTTAACATTATCCAGAGTGTCTAGGTTATCTGGACATCTGAAGCAATGTTGTGCAATAGCAATATAATGAGAGTCACATATGTAATTTAAAATTTTTAGTAGCCACATTAAAAAGGTAAAAATAAACATGTGAAATAAATTTTAATAGCATATTTTATTTAACCAAATATATCTAAATAGTATCATTCACCATGTAATTAATATAAAAATATTGAGATTTTTGCACTTTTTTTCATATTAAGTCTTCAAAATCTAGTGTGCATTTTATACTTCTCAGCACATCTTAATTTGTATTAGCCTCATTTCACATGTTCAGTCATCCCATATGTCTAGTGGCTACCATACTAGACAGACCACATCTAAAGGATTCAAGGAAAGCTCCAGGCAAAATTATAAGGTGCCGGAAGTTTGTCCTTAATGCTCCCCTTCTCTCTTTTCCACACCAAGACACCTTCCTGCTTCACCTTTCAGGGCTTCAGTGACTTACTGCCCACAATCCTGCTCTGGGAAAACAAGAGAACACAAGGCATGGAAATACACTGTGATTCAAACAGCCTTGGATTTGAAACCTAAAATGCCATTCACTACACCTTGTTGCATAACTTAATCTGAGCTTCAGATTCCTCATCAATACCTATGTCACTACTCTTTATAAAGTTTTTATAAAGTTCAAATGCAATGATATATGTAACAGCATTTAGCACAATGCTTCGCATAGTTAAGGCATTGTGAAGAAGCTACTATTAGTTTTGCTTTCAAATCATGTCTGCCAAAAGAAAGCAATGCCTAATATTAAAATAATGGATTACTTTTAGTATTTCAGGTGCCAATCGCTGGCTGTAGAGGGTATTCTTTCAGAGGAGGAGAATGAATCAAGGATATAAACAGATAGTGAGGAGAAAGTACGTTAGAGATTCCTGTAAGATTTCTAACACTTCCAGACTCTTCTCTCCTTCTGATATTATAAAAGGAAAATTAGATTTTAAGAAATCATATTTCAATTCAATGTAAGATAATTTAGTTCTTTTCATTGTGAAGATATTTTTAGTAGAGTATGAATTAAACTGTAAATTAGGTTTACTTTTTTAAGGCAAGAAGCATACTGATTTTCCAAAATTAGACAAATTACAATCTGACTAAATATGGCAATGAAAATTAAAACAAAAAGACAAATTCATAGATAATCTACCGTTGTTTTAACCTTACAGTTTTTCACAAAGTAGACAAATCTAAATGCTCTTACATAATACCAGCATAGTTCATTCCATCTTAGTGAATCATTGTCTTTCAAAATGAACAAAATATACAATAATTAGCTTCCCAGAAAATGAATACAATGTTGACATATTCAATAAAGTATTCACTTTGTGAGTCAGTCAGAGTGTTCTTTGATATTTCTAAGACACACAGTCACAATTGCAAACATATCGTCTTTGGCCTTCAGCCCATCGTTGGGCACCATGAATCTGACAGATGTGACAGTGGGCAAAATGATAAGTAAGGGGAGGTCTGCTCATGGCCTAAGCAGGAATCTGGTCAGACACTGGAATGTCCTTCTACGTTACTTGGTGGGTTAGTTTCCTAGTACTACAAAATGGTGGCTTAACACAACAAAAATTTATTGTCTGAGAGTTTTAGAGACTAGAAGTCTGAAATTAGGGTCCATCAAGTAATAACAAATGTTGGAGAGGATACGGAGAAAAAGGAACCCTCATACACTGCTGGTGGGACTGCAAATTGGTACAGCTGCTATGGAAAACAGTATGGAGTTTCCTCGAAAAATTAAGACTTGCTCTACCATATGATCCAGCAATCCCTCTACTGGATATTTACCCCAAAGACTTGAAAACCCATATCTGAAAAGATATTTGCACACCGATGTTCATAGCTGCATTATTCACAGTGGCCAGGACATGGAAGCAGCCAAAGTGTCCTACGATAGATGATTGGCTAAAGAAGCTGTGGTACATATATCAGTGGAATACACAGATCACAGGACAGGAACTAGTTCTTAACATTTCTTTTGTCGTTGTCATGACCAAGGACAAGGCTAAACATATCAGACTATGAACAACTAAGGAAGAGAGGAAGGGAGGAGGGGAGGAAGAATGGGAAAGAGGGAGGGAGGTGGACAGCAAGAGAAGGAAGGAAAGAAAGAAAGAAAGAAAGAAAGAAAGAAAGAAGGAAGGAAGGAAAAGAAAGAAAGAAAGAAGAAGAAAGAAAGAAAAGAAAGAAAAAGAAAGAAAGGAAGGAAGGAAGGAAGGAAGGAAGGAAGGAAGGAAGGAAGGAAGGAAGGAAGGAAGGAAGGATGGAAGGAAGTTAAAAAGAAATTAGGGTCTGAGCAGTGCTATGCTCCCTCTGAAACCTGTAGGGGAATCTTTTCTTGCCCCTTCCAGAATGGTGGTTTACTGGTAATCTTTGGTGTTCCTTGGCTTAGCCGCATAACTCCAATCTCTGTTTTCATCACCACATGGTGTTCTTCTTGTGTGTCTGTGTCTTCACATGGACATCTTATAAGGACACTGGTCATATTAGATTAAGGATACACCCTATCTGAGTATGACCTCCTATAAACTAATTACATTTGCAATGACCCTATTCTTTAACACGGTCACATTGTGAGGTACTGGGGGTTAGGATTTCCAGTGTATCTTTTTGAGGACCATAAAGCAACCTATAATACTTGGTTTTATTCAGATTTTAATAAAATGGTTGAGAGGGAATGCAGTATAATGATTAAAGTCATGGACTCTTGAACCATTACCAGTCTGGATGAACCCAGGTGAATTCAAATCCCAGCTTTGCTGCTTAGCATATGATCTCGAGCAAGTTGCTTATCCAGGTGCCTCAGCTTTGTCTATCTATATGATGGCGGTACCAGTAGCACCTAATCCACAAGGCTATCTAAGGACTGAGTTAATGTATAAATTGCCTCGATAGTGCCTACACGTACAAATATGTTAAAAGTAGTTACTATTATTTTTGTTGTTGTGTATTGGCTTAGATCCTCACAGCTATTCCTACTCAAATCTAAAGTTCTGTTTTTCACAGAGGTAGCAATGCTGTTGCTCTGTTTTGATTTTGCTCAAAGTTATATTCATTTCCTTTCAAAGTTAAATGACTCTGTCACTCTTTATAACATTTGATCCAAGCATTTTATTTCTAAAAATTTATTCTAAATAAATAATTTAAGTGCAAAAATTCTGCTACAAGGTTTTTTTTCATAGTCCTGTTTATAACGAAAATTTACAAAAGCTATTTTTGTAACGATTTTTTAAAATCATGTTCTATTAATATAAATAAATGCTATAAATAACTAAAAATTGAATTTGAAGTCATTTTCACAGGAAAATATATTCATTACATATTGTTGAATGAAATAAGAAAAAAACTACTGATAGTAGCACTATTCAATAAATTTTCTGCAATGACAAAAATGTTCATATCCATGCTGTCCAGTATAGCAGTCACTAGCCACAATGGGTAACCAAACATTTGAAATGTGGCTAAAGCAACAAAGAAACTTGATTTTAAATTTTACTTAATTTTAATTAATTTAAATTTAAATAGATGTGGCTCATGGCTATTATGATAAAGAACAAGTGTCTATAGTACCTTTTGTTTATTGATTCCTCGGCCCCTTCTTTCTTTCCTTTCCTTTAAAGCCATGCTCATGTCTCTGTCCTTCCCTCCAAACTCCACTTTGCAAGTAATCCTCATTCTTCTCCCTCTATTTTTTGACCCAATATCAACTGCTCTCAGGTGATAACTTAATACGTTAAAATCTTTTTCAAGGCACAGACTTGATATGCTACCAGTTTTGTATATTTGGAATTTAACCAAAATTTGACCTACTGCCAAAATAATCTCATGAGAATTTTACACATGAAGCTGAATATGGGGACAGCAGATGAAATTATTACTGAGTGTACAATAAGAGACCTTCCATATTCACATTTTAAAACATTAACTGTTGCTCTGAGGACAAGCCATTAGACTCATTGAGGATACTATAACCAAAATATAGAGCAATTGAAATTTTGTTGAATTGGGTTAATAGCTCTAGTTGTTTTCTTGGGGATTCTTTAGGATTTTCTATATATAGGATCATGTCATTTGTGAATAAAGACAGTTTTACTTCTTTTCTAATTTTGATTCTTTTATTTCTTTTTCTTGTCTAATTGCTCTGGCTAGAACTTCCCGAACAATGTTAAATATCAGTGGTAAAAGCGGGGATCCTTGTCTTGCTCTTGACTGTATGGGGAAAGCCTTTAGTGTCTCACCATTGAGTCTAATGCTAGCTTTGGGGTTTGGGTTTTTTTTTGTTTATTCGTTTGTTTGTTTTTTTAGTGTTTTGTTTACAAATGCCTTTACCATGTGGGAGAATTTTCCCTATATTCCTTGTTTTCTGAGGTTTTTGTTTGTTTGTTTGTTTTTAATAATAAAGGGTGTTAGGCTTTGTTGAGGTGAATTACTTCCAGGTAATTAACATCCTGCAAACAGCACCTAGTATTGAGCTTTGCACAGTCAACAATTTAATAAGTAGTTACTGAGTTAAACCAATTTGAAAACAGCAAACACCAAAAACCTGAAATCACATGTCAAGAGACATTCTTTGATAAATTATCCTAAGAGATCATTTGGAAAGGTTGGCTTTTTTTCCCCACATAAGGCATGTAATTTACAGTTTAAAAAAAAATCGCCTCTTGCACTAAATAAATTTAAAAATATGTAGAGTTAACTCTGACAACTAATAACCGCCAGTAAATATAGTTGTCTAAGAACACTCCAGGATTTAAACAGGCTCAGTCAAGTAGGGAAGTGGGGAAACAAGCCTTTTGCCTGAGCCTCTGAAGAGAGTATTTGCAGCTCAGTAGCCTATGCCAAATATAAAAGGTTCCTCGAGAGCTTGATATAAAATTTGAATATCTGAGAGTTTTCTCTAACTAGATCATATGACATATATTTTTAAAGCCTATCAACATCAGAGTAACGTTCTGCATAAGGGACTCTTGCGGCTTCCACCAGAAGTCTATATTTTTCCTCCTGAGTACATCTGTGGCATTTCTTGCTAGGTCTGATGGCCCCAGGTATGTTATTTTCCTTTCAGGCATCCTAATTGAAACTTGCTGCTGAAAAAAAAAAAAAATCCACAAGGAACATGCAGTACAAAATAATATTTGTCACTGATGTGGTAGAAATAGAAAATTACACAAACAATTTGGGAATTATAGGTTCATCACCACTGGGGTGAAAAGTTATAGACCATTTTTCACCCTCGATTATCCATTGGTTCCCTGTTGTACCTGAGCCAAACATTTGGTTTCTTTGCATGCTCCTCTAACTTCTCACCAAGATCTAACACTCAAAAATGTCAGCCAGGAGTGACACTGGCCAGGTTCTTGGTGAATACCTTCGAGGGTAATAATATATGTTTACATGTAACTCATAATTCATCACTAAACTTCCTTTTGGGAAAAAAAAATAGGTTTGGGGGTATATATTACTGTCTGGGGGGCAAGAAATGACAGGATGGGAAGAGAAAAGCAGCAAGTCACGGGTATGATTGAAAACATTTGACTTGGCTTGAAATAAAAGTACATATTTCACACATATTTTTAACCAACCCCAAAAGACAGCCTGACTTCGAACACGCTGAACAGGAAGCCATTTACTGTTGGAATGCTTGCTGAGCCCATCCAAAACACACACACTCCTAATATCCCTGGGCTATCTAAAAAGGGTTAGGGTGAAAATATTTAATTTATATGTGCAATCCTGCTTCCTGTTTTATTTTTTTCTTCTTTGCCAACTCTGTTTTTCAAACTTTGTGAAAAATGATAGGAAACCCATTTCATTTTTCTCTCCACCCTTTATTGACCCAGCTGTACATTCTACCTCAATTTATAGCTCACGCCTGGCTTGAAGACCAAAGAAAGAGAGAAAGGTAAAGACGGATGTTAAACTCTCATGGTTGCTGTGGTTAAAAAGGAATCTGGGTGGAGGAAAGCTTGCTGTGGTGTCAATATCAAGGGCAGAAGGATGTGGAACGGGGGCTTGCTTTGGCTTTGGGAATGTGTACATTCAGTAGTATGCATTCAAAAAGAGTGAAAAGAAGGGTATAAAGAGAAAGGGAAAAAGAATTTTCTTAGTGTTAGATGAGTGACTGGAGACACCCGAATCCTATTAAATTTCAAAGAAACAATCTTGGTTATCAAGAGGAATTTTTAAATATTTTGGAGAAAAAAAAAACAGAAAGACCGAAATAATTAAGAATTATAATTCAAGCAAAAGATTTTCCAAACTTTCCTTAACTATAATGGAGTGCTTTTATACTTGGTTTAATGTAGAAGGTATGCTCTTTTAGAATAAAATGAGTTCCAGATGGGTGTACTTTACTTAGTATACCTGTTACCCTTATTATTATATTTTGATTCCATGAACTGCTGAGTCAATGTGCAATAAAACATTTGAAAGAAAATCTGAAACCAAATGGAAATCCAGCAAGTTTGAAGTTCAAATTTCAAAATTCTTGAACTCAATTTAATTTTCCCAGAAAGCTGACCACACTCTATGGAAATCCTGTCATAGGAAGGGTTTTATAATTGAACAGTTTGTTTTAAATACTTCAGAAGAGTTGGAGAAATCTGTAAATACCCAAACTCAAATAAGTATTTCAATTTGAATTTTTGATCCAACTGACACTCTAAATGAAATACCGTCCTGGGAAATTCTACCTGTCACCACGGGCTTTACAATGCTTTAATGTCCAGGTAATCGTTTATCTTTAACTTTTGCTTAAAGTTGATAAAGGTAAGGCAGCAAACCACTTTTAAATTGTGAAAATATTCAACTATATAGTAATACAGTTCCTATGTCTTTTCTTAAACTTGCTTTTAAAGTTTATAATCAAGAAACATGATAATATCGATTTGTACTTTTGAATTTGGAAATAAAGTCAGACTTCCTATTAACCTGAAAATGCTATGTGGCCATAGATGCACACTGCAGTTGACCCCACATAATTCCATTTAAGACTACATTATTGATTCTGATCCCTGTAACATATTTTCACTATGGCTTATTTTAAGAAAGGTAATTTAAGAGTAGATTTCTGATATATTTTCAAGGTAAACCAGAGTGGATTATCAGTTCTGCTGCACAGTCCTAGCTGAGTCAGCCATCTGCAATAATCCTTAAGACTGCTGTTACAAAATTCCTGGGAGCAATATTAGATCTCCCGGAACTACGTAGCATCATAGTATTTTATCCATTCATGTGTGAATTGTGCCAAAGAGTGGTGTGCTGGTAAACCAGCTCCTGAGGTGGGAGAAGAGGCTGATTACAATTTTTGACAATTTCTATGGTATAAATTATCCCATGATGGTCAATTTCAAAGTATCAACTTGATGATGCCACAGGTATAAGCTGGCTCTAGCACATCACTAATGCCAACCTAACCCCTCAGAACCAATGGAATGTGTCATAAGGGAATATCCTTCTCTCCTAAGTGTACTTGGGTTCCAGAAATCTTCATGTGCATCTCGTAATCAACAAGCCAAAGACTCATGAAGCCTGAGGCACTAATATCAACTTTGGGTAGGTAAGCTCTCAGCTCTGTCTTAGAGTCCAGTCAAACTTCCTGATCTTTCTGCTCCTATTTCTTCCACTCTGTACCTCCTTCTGTGCCCTGACTCTGGTATCCAACTGGCACTCTGCAATGTCTCCCAGATATGGCTGATTAGGGTCTTACTTCTTTTCTTAATTTCCACTCTACTCTTGCCTCCTAGAGTTAAAAACCTAACTGCAATTCCCTTGACACTAAGTGAGACTACCTTCTACAGTTAATAACTCAAACTGCACTTGTCTCAGGGTTAGGCTACTGCAAAAAGCCCCCAAAATCACATCCCAAGCTCTTCTCCTCTAATGAGGCTCTCTAATCCCAGAAGGTGGTGTCTGCCTAGGTTGGATTGGCATTTTTGCCACACTCCTGAGTTTTGGTTTTTAAAGGCTGCAGTCTCTTTGTTGAGGTGGAAGCACCTACAGCTGGTCGTGTCTCCAATCCTTCTGCTAAACTTAGTCACTTCAGGCTCTTCCCCATTTCCACATTTTGATGTAACCCTCCTGGAAGCCACTCCTAATAGACACTGGGTAGGACTGAATATTCTTCTCATATTCACTCCCATTTTTTCAAATATAAAGTCCACTTTAAGGTAAAGAAATTACTCAGAACTTTCCATGTGGAACTATAATTTTAGTATTTTTAATTGGGCAACAAAAAATATCATAATTAGAAGAATTTTTAATCTAATTTTTTTTTATCACAACAGCCGCTAGGTATTTTAAAAAAAAAATACCTAGATATGCACATAATGTTGAATATGGTACCCGAATATAAAAGTGCAGAATGAATGTTAACTCTGATTATTGTTATTGATGTTCTTACTCCGAACAAAATACCCCACAATCAGACTTCTAAATGATCTCCTTGCTCCAATCTTGTCCCTCTACAAAGCACATAGCAGAAGGAGTGACCACTTTCAAATTTGAATCTGATCAGGTCATAAAACACAAATTTAAGCTTTTCAATGTTTTCCCACCAAACCAAGAATTAAATACCAAGTTCTTGCCCGAGCCTACAACACCATTCATGATCTGCCCCCTGCCCAACTTTCCTGCTTTCTTTCTGATCCTTAGATCAAGTTTCCAGCCTTCACAGGACCATTGCCTTTGCTGTCTGCCACCTGGCACACTCTTCCTCTAGATCTGCACATGGCTGCCTCCTTTTTAATCACCAGATCCTGGTTCAAATGATACCCCAGAGAGGCTTTCCCTGGATACCCAATTTAAATAGCCATCCAGTCACTCTCTATCATATTACTTTATTTTAATCCTCTCTGTAGCAATGTTATCCTTATCTGCTATTTCTATTGTTTATTAATTTGTCTATCTTCCCCACTAAAAATAAGCAGGGTCCTGTCTATCTTGCTAGCCATTATATTCTTCTAGCCTCTAATCTGTAAAATACCTACTTTATTCAGCCTACAATGTGTGTGTGTATTGTTACAAATTCCTTGCAATAAACCCTTGGCCTTATCCTGTCTATGGCCTACATTACATAATACTTCCTCTGAAATCTAACAAATCATAATCCTTACCCAACTATTTGAAACTGAAGTCAGTATCACCTGTTTCCAAACTTTGCCAGTTAGTTCCTATGATAGAGCTGGCCAATTACTATCTTTCATAGCCATTTGATCTGCCTTCTCCCAGACCTCTATCTTGACATCACAAAGAATCACTAATTAAATGCCTCATTATGTAACTGAGAAGGTATTTACCACAAAACCTGGTTCTTTAAAATATGGAATTTTAGTTTTGTTAGTATCCATATTACAGTAAGTAGACTGATTTATCTCTAGTTGCTACAGTAAAGAGGAATGGGATATGAGGGAGGCTGAAAGCTATTTTACAGAAGCAGAGCCTTCTGAGTGATGGAGAGTTTTTCTAGAGAATCCTCAACCTAGTTGAGTGGGAATTAAAGTCATGCAAGTTCTTGGGCAAACCACGCCTAGGCATTTTATAGGAAGTGTTTTTGCCGAAACTGCTTTCACATAGCAAGCAAATTACTCTCCTCACTGTCTCTATATAATTAGTAGAGAAAACAAATTTTAAGAACAAAGAATATCATTCATAAACTGTTTCACAATAAATATGAATTATCCAACTGACGATTGCTGTTGCAGACATACAGACTGAGAATTTGGCGATAGTAACTGCCAAAGAGTGACAATAGAGACTGAGAATTTGGCAATAGTGACTAATCCAATATGGACTGGCAAAGTGTAGAGAAACAGAATGGAAACCAGAGTAAGAGAGAAAAGAGATCCAAAAACATGAGGACATGGATATTTGGGCAGTGTCTCTCTAAGTTTTGCCAAAACATGAAACCACCTATATCATGTATTATTTGTAGGTGATATACACATGGAATAACTAAAATGGTATGATAAATTATTAGAAAACTAAATATAAGCAAACAAGTGTGTTTGATTCTCAACTAGTTCTTTCATTTTTGGGTAAAGACTAAAGAGCGCATCTTTTGTAATAATTAAGAGAGGTATAACTTGAATCAAGTGGACACAGTCTACATTTTTAGCCATTTATCCAGCAAAAGATTGTAAAATAGTTTACGATCTCTATAGCAGCCTTCCTTAAAATGCTGCACTCCATTAGGAGGTGTTCCTCAAACAAAAAAAGAAAAGAAAAGAAATGACAATGTTCATATGGGTTTTGAGAAAACTGGATTAAACATTATTAAAACATTTACGTTCAGATGCTTCAATAAGCCAATGTACATGATATATCTCCAAGGGCATAGGATGCCACTTCCAGATGATCATAGACTCTTTTCTATTAACATCTAAGGAACATTACGTGGAAAATCCCACCAGGGGAAATGGTGCTTAAAAAAAGTTTCATACTCATTATAGCTCTCTTAGGGAAAAGAATGACAATAGGATTCTTAGTCTTCCACTTCTGAGAACTATAACAAAACAGAACTATGTATGATATTCTAGAAAATCTCCTACAGACTTCTGCTCATAGCTCATTTGCTTGAACTTGGGCACACAACCAGACAGACACAGATGCAAGGGATGCTAGAAGAGTAAGACTTAGATTTCCCAGCACATATGGTAGAGACAGGTATAGGAAAAGGAGTTTGGGAACAGGTCTGGGGACTGTAGTCACAGCTATAGTTCGTGACACAAAGGGGAAGTACTTGATTTTCACTAAAAGATATTAAAATGTGCTATATACAGTCACAATATTAAAACAGCATGGTACAGGAGCAAAAATAAACATGCCAGAAATAGATGTAAAACACAGCATAGTAATTACATTGAGTATATAATAATATATACTTAGCATATTATAGAGATGACTTTCTAAGTCTATTAGGAAAGGAAAGTTTACTCAATAAATCTGTGAAAAATGGTTAGATATTTGGAGAATACATAACATTGATTCTTACCTCAAGTCGCAGTCAATATACATTTCAGATGGGCTTAAGAACTTAATGTTTGTTTTTTTTAAAGGCCTAGAAGAAAAGATGACTATGGAAATCTTGTGATTTTTAGAGTTATTAAGCATAAGAGGTAGGCAAAAGAAAAATACAAAGATAAAAGTTCAGTAAATTTGTCTTAAAAAAATAAAAACTGTATGGATCATAAAAGGCACCCTCCAAAAAACGTGAAAACAAAAACTTGGGGAAAACAATTGCCAAAATATTACAGATAGCAAGTTGAAATAGTAATAGGTCAAGAATTTCTACAAACAAACTGGGAAAAAGAAATGAACAGACAACTTACAGGGGAAAAGTATATAATAAAAAATAAGTGTATAATAAAAATTTTTAAAAAGAACTTCTAAAATAGTAGTCAAAGAAATATACATTTAAATTAAGACATAATATCATTATAAAAGGTTTTAAAGAAAAATTCTCAGTATTGCCATCAGTGTGCAGCAACAGATAAGCTCTTAAGTTAGAAGTGAGAAAGTAAAGTCTTGAAATCTTTCTGAAATGCAATTTAGTCATATATTTAATGCTTTTGGCTCTATAATTCCACTTTTAAGGAGATTATCTCAATGATAGAATCAGATGGATAGAAGACTCAGATCCAAGAATGTTCATGATGGCTTAATTTTTAATGACAAAAATGAGAAATAGAACATCTAACATTATATTAATCACGCTATAATGATAATAACAGCTTACTTTGTTATTATTTAATAATAATGATGATGGCTTACTAATTGTTAATTGTTATTAATAATAATTTATAATGGCTTACTTTATTATTATAATGATAATACTTTGTGGCAGGAATTGTTTTGATAAATACAGATTAACCCATTTAATTCCTTACAACATCCCTATAAACACTGTATGATTATTTTTATCTCACTTTAAAGGGAAAGGAAACAGCTACTGAGAGGTTAAGTAACTTGGACAAAGGCATCCAGCTGGCAAGTAGCAGAGATGGGATTCAAACCCAGGCAGTCTGACTCCAGAACCCACAATCTTAACACTTACACATATTACCTAACACAT
The DNA here is from genome assembly GCF_000325575.1 of Pteropus alecto. Classification (NCBI taxonomy): domain Eukaryota; kingdom Metazoa; phylum Chordata; class Mammalia; order Chiroptera; family Pteropodidae; genus Pteropus; species Pteropus alecto. Next base: position 21,285,140 of record NW_006494612.1, on the reverse strand, counting down.
CAATCCATAAAATGAAACATGAGATAGTCATTGAAACATTTTCAAACACTATTTAATGATGTGGGAATATGTTTACATTCTAATTACAGGGAAAAATCATTATACAAAAATATATGTGTGGCATTATCTCAATTTTGCCGACATATACATATGAATAGAAAAAGTTAGGAGATACTTATATGCAAAGGTCAAAGTAATTATCCCTGCCTGGTAAGGAATTTTGAATAATTTTCATTTCGTTATCTATACTTTTATGTGTTTATAAAATTCTAAAAAAGACGTATTCCTTTTATCATCAAATAATAATGCAAGTCATTTTTTAAAAAGAGAATTAAAAATATTGGTACATAACTAGAAGAATTCACATCTTCTTGCCTTATTTGCCTTTCTAATGCATTCTCAGGATAGTACTAAATGACCTTAACTATACTTACAGCAATGCGAGAGCTGTAGCTATCTATGTCTTGAAAGCTGCCATAGTAATAGAATTCCTTCCCCATTTATAAATCTGAAATGTTGTTTTTAGCACATTCTTCACAGTGTGCTGAAGACATCCCTCAAGGGTGCCATACTCCCTTTGATGAAACAAACAAACATCCAGAGTTTCAAAATTTACAGCTCCGCCAACTGATAGATTTATGAAAATCTTTATCTTTCTTTTTCTCTCTCTTTCTCTTCCTTCCTTCTTCTCTTTCTTTCTTCATTTTCCTTTTCCTCTTCCTCTTCCTTCCTTCCTTCTTTCCTTCCTTCCTGCCTTTCTTCCTTCCTTCCTTCCCTCCTCTGGTCCCGGCTTCCCAGCCCGCAGTGCCGCCCCTGGACAGGCGGGGGAGGAGG